>NW_012134570.1:3043-32423 GCF_000956105.1 Propithecus coquereli | reverse complement strand
CAAGTGTCCATCAATAACTATTCATTTTTGAAAGTGCTTTCTGAGAAGGTAAAATTTGCCTTGAAATTCTCCAATGTTTTGAAGTGCCTGCTATGTGACCTATGCTTTCTCATATAGGATCACAACTGTCAGAAGATCCTGTACTTCTCAGTAGGAAGGCTCACCGGGGGTGCCTTTCTAATACCCTCTAAATTCTTAATAGGCTCAGAATTTTCTACTTCCTTTTGCTTCAAGATCAAAATCTTAACCTCTGAGTTTCTGCTACCCTGCTGCTACCAGCTACCATGCCCACCAAGGAACCGTTTTTCACTTCTTGAGTGAAACCAGGATTTTAGTTCAGCCTCAGCACATGTTTGCCCCACAGTGATTTCCATGGTCTTTCCTCATTTCTGGCTTAAGACACTTTGGTTTTGACCTCCAAACTAAGCTCATACATTTACATGTGTGTTCAGTGGACACTTCCAAATACAAAACTCCATTAAATTCCTATGGCAAATATCAGGGTGATCTGTCTCCAACTTTATATCACAAAAATGAGTATGTACTAAATCACATTGCACTCACCACGCATTTGGAGAAGTGTGGGTGTACTTGGGCATGCAGTCAGGATGACTGGATGTCTAAACGTCCCTGTCCAAAGTGAACCTTTAAGTTGAAGGGGCTGTGGCTATCACGGAGGCTCCGGGGGGAGCTGTGGGAGAGCCAGGGGGCTTCTGCAGAGGCTAGGGATGCTCTGTGTCACAGGGAGGGGAGTGATTCTGTGCAGCCTCCAGAGGAGGCAGCAGAGAGGAGCTGGCAGGAGCCCAGGCTCCAGAGTGAGGAGGGAGGCCACATGGGAGAGACCAGGGGAAGGGCGCTGTCATGTGGGAAAGTGCCAGGGCAGGACAGACAGGCCCCTTACTGAGCAGTCAGCTCTCAAGCAACCCTTGGGCACAGGGAGGAGGACCCTAGGTTAAGCAAGCTCCAGACTATCCCCAGATTGTGTTTCATTATCATCATCACCTTCCTTTGTTAGGCCTGGTTTTAGTACCACAGCCACAGGGTCCTTTTTGTCACCTGAGAGACATCAGGGAGTACTGAGAAGAGAAATGAATTCAGAGACAGAGCTCTACCTGTGGCTGGGAGGAGTGGAAACAGTGCGGGCTGTAGATGAATTCAGAGCGGGCTTGTCACTTACTAGCCATATGATCTAGAGAAAATTACCCAGCAATGTGAGCCTCGGGTTCTTCGTCTGTACGTGGATTTAAGTAGTGTCTTGTAGGAATGTTGGGATGTAGGAAATGTATTAGAACACACGGCATAGTGCCTGGCATACATGGGATCTTTAATGACTGTCATTTACTTCTGATATTATTTTTGACCCTGGACTCACTCTCCCCTCTGGAAAGTATTTTTGTTCTCCACGTTATCTCATAGAATTTGCAGCTGAATAAAAACCTGAACTGAAAATCACACAAAAAAGCTGCCCAGTAAATGTTTCACGAGGATTTATTATTTGAGTTAAGTGTCAGGGAGTCTTCCCCAGTTAGGAGCAGCTAACGTGAATATCCTAATATTACGTGAAGTTAAGGCCCAACTACTTTCCATCCTTCCAGCTTCTCTTCCATCTAAGCCACTATTTTCGTTCAGTTCATCAGCACCCAAAATCTAGATCTTCATTAGAGTTGTCCAAGTTACACTAAAAATAACCTAATTAAAATTCCATTTCAATAGGGTCAGCCCTGGTTCTCCCAACCGGGTACATGAATATCTAGCCAGTGGCTTTGGGGCCTCACTTCATCGGAGATTCACCTGTATCTCTCAGGAGATCCTTGCAGACGATGGGAATCAATCACCTGGTTCTTGCACTGTGCTCAGCCACATTGGGACCAGAGCACAGGACACCTTCCACACCTGCCCCAGGTGGGGTTTCTCTCTGCTTTACTCACCATCCAGAAGGAACTGCTCAGGACGGTTCTCCCTTCCAGGCTTTGCTCTCAGCCCAAGGTCACGAGTCACATGGTCTGAGAGTCTGGTCCCTGCCACCACCCAGCTTCATTACAACCAACTCCCACAGAAGGAACTGCAGTTTCCCAAGGCCCCAAACTGCCCTGGCTCAGGGCACCCACACCCCACTGCTATCACCAGAAGCACCACCGGTCAACCCTTCCGTCACTTGTTCTTTAGGACTTAGGGGACATCTCACCACCTTAATAATATGACTGCAGCTCCTAGACTCTGTCATCCTATGGGCAGGGGTGGGTCTGGCTTACCCTAGTGTCTCCGTTAACCCAGGGCCTTCCAAAGAGCACATGCTCAATGAATCTTTGGGGAACAATTGTGCCAGTGAGCAGGGGCTCTTATTTATTGAGATTAAATTTCCCGTACATTCTCAAATAAGCCAAGCAAATTCACATACACAAATACATTTTAATTTTATAGAAAAACACGTGAAAGAGAGTAAAATGCCAAGAAATAGCTGTCCTTAAATTTTATTTCTCTATTTCACAACGCCATATATTTAAATGCAACGTTCTTTCACATTTCTAAGAAAATTCCTATTGCAATGAAATTCCAATTCCACCTTGTTCGAAGCAAACAAAATGAAATGGAAGGTTTCCCCATTTGTTTTACAAAATAGTAAACTTTCACTTTTTTTAATGGCCAGTCAAATTTAGCAGTGGGGGGTTGAATACCAACTTTAGTGCCACTAATGTTAATAAGTTCTGATAACTATTATCGCACCAGCCAAATACTTACTTTGGATAAGCAAAATTACATGTGTGGTCAATACCATTCACCAACTTAGATGCTGAACCTAATTATATCTTCTATGAAAAAGAAAAAAAATTGAAAAATTCCATCAATTTCTATGTCACTCAAATATAACAGGAGCACAAAAAGGTTACGCACTGGTGGTTTCCCCAAGCTACTCGGACCCTCCACTACTTAAAACACTGACTGCTCTCTTCAAACACAGAGTAAAGAAAGGACTCATTTCTCCTGGGGCAGGAGGAGCTGCTGGAAGGGGACCTGAATGTGCACTGGCCCTGCGCCATCGGCCCTGGCTGCAACTCCTGCTCACACCCCTTCTTCCTCATCGCTCACAGACTCTTGATACAGGAGTGGGAAGTATCTGGGGCCTCTGAAACTGACCTTGAGCACATACTCCAGGACTTTCATCTTGCTGGTTTCAGCATGGGCCCTCGGACCCCACAGGAACTCATAACTTGCAGGATCGCTGTTGGGCACCTGCCGGTACTCCAGGTACCCTTCCTGCACCCAATCCTGGGTGATGACCTTCCGGGGCTCCCCGTAGATGTAATGCTCCATCCCAGCATGCACCCCCATCCCACCCAGGGCATCCCAGATGACCTTCTCCCGGGCACAGTCGCCCTCGAAGAGGATCAAGCCCAGCATGATGATCAGGAGGCCGGCCTTGGGAAAGCGCTGGTCATCATTCAGCTCCTCATAGTAGGTGAGGCCCAGGGTGGTGACGAGAACATAGGACTGGCTGGCAGGATCCACTTCCTTCACATCGATGCCAAAGACCATCTGCATGCACTCGAAAGCTTCACTGAGGATCACAGGGAAGTGGTCTTGGTAATCTTTGATGACAATATTCAGCATTTCCGCCTTGGTGATCGGCTCCTTGAAGCGATACTTGAGGAGCAGGAAATGAACCAAATCACACATCTCTTTTTCTAGTGCCTCCTGCAGAACAGACGACGGGTCTTCCGGATCCTCGGAGGAGCTTGGCCACTCCTCTTCTTCACTGCTGGAGCTTGGCCACTTCTCTTCTTCGCTGCTGGAGCTTGGCCACTCCTCTTCTTCCTTGCTGGAGCTTGGCCACTCCTCTTCTTCGCTGCTGTAGCTTGGCCACACCTCTTCTTCGCTGCTGGATCCCTCATTGGAGCGGTGCTCTGGAGTGAAAGCCAGGCTACTGGAGGAGGATGAGGCTCCCTGAGGACTCCCGGGAGGACTCAGTGGTGCAGCAGCAGCAGCCTCCTCCAGGGTGCCCAGGGTCACAGTAGAGGAGGAGGCAGCCGCCCCCTCCTCCTGAGCCCTGGGAGCCTGTGAACCCACCAGGCCCTGCGCCTCTCTTTGGGCCTGAAGGCCTTCCTCAAGACTGCTGCACTGATTTCTTTGATGGTCGTGGTGGTGAGGCATCATCACGTCTCTGGTCAGGTACTGCAGGCAGGAGTCTGAGCAGATGGGTGATGGAAACACACAGGCCTGGGAAGAGAGGGAGCATGTCAGTGGCCTCAGTGAGAACCACACCCTGGGGACTCTACAAAGGCCAGTGCACAGGCCTTCTCGTTAGGTGATGCTCTGGGGCCTCCGAGGGCTCCCCCCTTCTGGTCAGCTTGTCTCCTGAGCGCCTGAATGACGAAGTGAAATGGCTCCTTCAGCACAGCACGCCGGCAGAGCGGGAGGCTCCAGGCGTGACAGTCGGTGGGTGGATGGGGTTCGGCACTGTTGGGTCCCCTCTGTCCTGGGGTAGATGGGCCCTTCTGTGCTTAGAGTCCCATCTTTTGCCTGGAGTGCCCTAGACCCCCACCCCTCTGCTGGCCTGAAAACTCTCAAGACAGGAGCTCACGTCCCTGATATGGAGCAGAAGGCAGTGAGTGGGCCCCATATGTAGCAACAGCTGCCCAGGGCCTCCGAGGGAAGACAGCAAGTGGCAGCCAGATTGAGTGGGGTCCGTGTGTCCTCGGGGAGGAACCTGCTTGGTCCTCACCTTGATGCCTGCCAGGGATTGGGACCCTCCCTCTGCTGATCTGACTAAAGCCCCCTCATACCAAGACCTTCACCATCCTGAGACCAATGACCCAAATATGAGAGAGGGGACCTCAGACAAATAACCCTGCACAGGGTTTCCAGAGCTGTCAGAAGGGCCAGGGCATATTTCTGTAGAGCTCCCGGCAGTGTTCTAGGCTGGGGTTAACTTCAGTCCTCACTGGCTCGGGTGCACACCAGGGGCCTTGTAGATCCTGGAACTCCTTGCTCTGCTGACAGTCCCTGTCCCTGTGACCAAGGCCCTCACCTCTCTGAGACCAGGGAGGCAGAAGTGAGGGTGCAGCACACAAGGACACCCTGTGTGCGGTTTCCAAGGCTCACAGAAAAAGGGGGTTTCCAAGGGGCCTCCTCTGTCTACGGTGTCCTCAAGGTACTGATATTTACTTCTGACAGGGCCTTGGCCCTTTCACTTCTGCAGAACTGGAGATGCATCTTGCAGACCAAGGCCACCATCTACCTGAGTACCCAAGGAGGAAATGTGAGGCCACATCTCTCCCCCACAGTCCTGCCCCAGGACTCCCAGGGCAGAGAACAGGGGCAAGTTTCCCATGTCTGGGATGGGGGACTTTTGAGTCGTCACTCAGGACCCTGGTACTCCTCCCTCTGCTGAACTCAGGCCCCACTCCTCAGACCAAGGCCATCACCTCCCTGACACCCCAAAGGCAGAGGCAAAGAAACACTGCAACTGGCCGCCTTGTCCTGTGCCTCCCAGTACTGAGGTCCCCCTTTGTACTGCGCTGTCACCTCCAAATTGTCCTCCCTCTGCCTCCTCCCACTGACCCCTGGCAGGGCCTGGGTCCGCATCCCCCACCCCCGCATCCTCACCCCTCAGATTCCCAAGACTGAATTCGGGAGGTGTCTCAGTCTAAAGTCTGTTCAAGGCCTCCGAGGGTCAAAGAAGGGGCAGCGGTGATTCTATGGGGCCCTCAGTCCTCCCTCAGTGTCCCTACAGCGGAGCTTCCCCAGGCCGACAGCACGGACAAAGCTGGATTATTCGGGGCCTCCCAACCTGGGTGGCGGCCCCCTCAGTCCACCCTCAGCATCTCACCTTGACTTCTAACAGAGCCTGGGCCCTCTCCCCTCAGCCGACCTGAAGTCTCTACCTCAGACCAAGGCCCTTGCTGCTATCAACTCCCCTGGCGGAAGTCGGTGGACATCACATCTGCCCCCCCATCACCTGGGGCTTCCCAGGGCTGACAGCAGGGACCAGGAAGGATTGTGCCCCGCCCCCATCGGGGTCTGGGAGAGCCGGGGCCCCACCCTTTATGGACCTGAGCCTGCCCCGGGTCATACCAGGCTCTGACTCCGAGTCCATGAGGAAGAAGTTGGGGGGAGGGGCTCAGCCTGACACGTCTGTCCCGGAGTGCCCTACCACTGACACCAGGGGCGGAGCTGGATTATTTCTGGACCTTCTACCTCGGGTGGCGGCCTCCTCAGTCCATCCTTGTCATCCCAACTCACTCTTAACAGAGGCTGGGCCTTCTCCCCTCCGCCGATCTGAAACCTGCCCCTCAGACCAATGGCCTCGCCTATGTCTGCCCCCAGGCGGACTTCGGTGGACGTCAGATCCCGCCCCGCACACCCGGGCTTCCCTGGGCGGACAGCGGGGGGCGGAGCTGGATTAACTGGGCCCCTCTCCCTGGGGTCGGGCCTCCTCAGTCCACCCTCGTCATCTCACCACACTCCTAGCAGAGGCTGGGCCGTCTCCTCGTGGTCCACCGGAAATCCGGACCTGAGACAAACCCCTCGCCTCAGTCAGCCCCCTGGCGGACGTCGATGGACGTCACATCAGAGCCCCATAGTCGGGGCTTCCCAGGGCTGACAGCAGGACAAGGACAGACTGTGGGGCCCGCTATGGGCAGGTGGCACGGCCTGGATCCCCACCCTCTATGGACCGTAGTGTGCCCCGGTCCCACCAGGCTTTGAGTCCGAGAGTCCTCTGAGGAAAAGGTTGGGGGAGGGGCTCACCCTGACACTCTGCCCGGGCGTGCTCCATGGCTGAGAGTAGGGCCCGAGCTGGATTATTTGCGGACCCTCTACCTGGCGTGGGGGCTTCCTCAGTCCTCCCTCGTCATCTCACCTTGACTCCTAACAGAAGCTGGGCCCTCTCGCCTCCGCCGACCTGAAGTCCGGACCTCAGACAAAAGGCCTCGCCTCTGTCAGGCCCCCGGGCGGAAGTCGGTGGACATCACACCCGACCCCTCCCACCTCCCAGGAGATTGCCAGGGCTTACGGCAGGGGTGGAACGAGATTGGTTGTGGGAGGCCTCAGTCTCCCTCAGGGTCCCGCCCCTGATGCCTGGCAGAGCCCGGGCCCCGCCCTCTCTGGACCTGAAAGGGCCTCGGGTCTGATCAGGCTCTGACTCCTGGAGTCCCCTAAGGTGTTCGTCAGGGGAGGGCAGTAGTCAGGGAGACAACATGCGGGTGTTCCAGGGCTGCCAGAAGGAGCTCTGCAGGACCCTGTGGGCCCTCTGTGTGGGGTGTGTGGACCCTCTGTCCTCACTCCTGAGGGTCCTCTTCGTGGTTCAGGGCTCTTTGATTAAGTGCTCGGTGGGAGGTTCCTGTCCCTGCCACCACTGAATGTGGGCTTGGCTGCAACCCTTGTGGAGAATGTCTGCGGGTCCCAGGTTGAATGCCAGGTGGGCCTGCAGGGCCCGGGATTGTTGTCGCCTGTGGGACAAGATGGGCACCTTCCCGCAGGGCTCTTCCCCGGCTGCATGCCGACTTTGAAACCTTGTGTTCTGAAAGATTATTTTATATAGGGAAGAAAGCTGAGCAGGTGGGGGCGGGTGGGGATTTAAGGAAGTTCTGCTTTTTTTTTTTTAAGTCATCTAACATTTTTTTCTTTCGCTCTGTTGCCCCATGTAGAGTGCAGTGGCATCATCATAGCTCACTGCAACCTCAAACTCCTGGGCTCAAGCAATCCCCCTGCCTCAGCCTCCCAAGTAGCTGGGACTATAGGCTTGCTCCCACCGGCGCCCACCGCGGCTAATTTTTTCTATTTTTAGTAGAGACGGGGGTCTCACTCCTGCTCAGGCTGTTCTCCAACACCTGAGCTCAAGCTATCCTGCCTCCTGGGCCTCCCAGAGTGCTAGGATTACAGGCGTGAGCCACCGTGTCTGGCCTTAGCATTTTTACCATGAACTCTTTTTACGTTTTTTTCAAAGAACTTTTCTGTATCCATGACGGGATCATATGTTTTTCTCCATTATCTTGTTAACATAGAGAATCACAATTGAAAGTATGTTTAAATATCAAATTATATTTTCATTCCTTGGGTGCATCTGTTTGCCCATTTAATACACTGCCATGTTGAATTTCGTGTTAAAATATGTAGAGCATTTGCTGCTCTGTGAGTGATTTTGGCTTCAGTGTTCTCTTCATGGTGAGGTCCTCCTCTGGTATCTGGTATCTGAAACAAAGAACACTAGTCTGGGAAAATAAATTGCACAATTTCCTAATATTTTGTACAATTTCAAAGAGTTTGCTGAGGATGACAATGAGTTCTCCCCGCTCATTTGGTAAAAGTGGCCTCCAAAATTTCCTTGTCCTGCATCATTTTTAGGTAGCCTGAGCCGAGATTATAGTTTCAGTTTGTAATGCTCAATCAAAGTGTCTTCTTTATGGACCAATTTGGTCAATATTTTCCTAAAATAGAGTCCATTTCATTTAAGATTTGAATTTTAATGGCATGATATTTATAATAAAATGTTTGTATTACAGAATGTCTCAAACATGTACAACAGTAGGGAATAGTATGATACACCAAACATACCTGACATCTAGTGTCAACAGTCTTCACTGCATGGCTAATCTTCCAACGCTACCCCTAACTCCTGCACTTATCAAATGCTGGAATGATGTAAAGTAACTCAGCAACCTGGTATAGGAACCTGCATCTGATATGTCAGTTGATGGCACAGTGCAGCCAACCTGGGTCTCAGGTAGCCTGTGGCCAGAGGGTCAGGCCATACCCAGTACCTGGCTCACTAGACCCTCCAGACCAGGCTCCCTAGACTTCTGCTCTCTGCTCCAGGGCCCTGAGCTACTGCATGCCTTTGTTCTCTTGTAGACACTTGCTCCTGTAATACTGCTAGTACTCCTTCCCAGACACCCTCGGTCTCTGTCCCAATGTCTTCTCTGTGAGGCCTTCTACGAGTACCCTTTTTAAAATTGCAATTCCTCCTCTCACCTCATTGCTAAAACCCCTTACTCAGTTCTCTCTCTGGATTCAATTTGTTTCCATAGCATTTATCACCATGAAAGCGACTTCGATTTCTGCTTTGTCTCCTGATTCATTGTGTGCCTTCCCCTCCCCCACCCACCAGAATATAAGCTCCACCGAGGCAGGGAGTTTGCTCCATGCTGTGTCCTCAGAGCCTAGGGCAGTGCCTGGCACACAGGACATGCTCAGGACTCATTTGTGGAATGAATGAAGATCCACCAGCTCCAAGGCCCTAGTACTTGGAGCCTCTCTGCACTAAAGCCTTGTGGCATTTTCAACTCTCCCAACAACCCAAACGGCCACGGTTTGAATGCTCCCCACCATCCTCCAATTGTGGGGGCCTGGACCATATAAGCAACTGACTTTAAAGGGGACTCCAGAGATCTCCTGTTCTCTGCTCCTGGTCTCCTGGGGAAGTCAACATGGGAGGCGCTGCTTACCCACGGCGGGCTGAACACTCTCCTTTGTCAGAAAGTAGCTGCGGCCTTTGGCCTGATGCGCTGCTCCTCTTTCCATTGCACTTTGATCCAAAGGTCAACACAGTAGTCCTCACAAGGCAGAAAACAACAGTCTACATGGCTCTGTTGGGATTGAGGGTTTCCCCCTTCGGGGGTCCACCCTGAGATAGGGAACTGGCAGGCCCTGCTCGTTAAAGACTCATAAGAACCAAACCAAGGTCTCTGATAAAACAGGAGGTGGTGGAAAAGCCGGCCAAAACCAGCTAGAATCAAGATGGCCATGAAGAACGAACTCAGGTTACCCTCACTGTTCATTATACCCTGCTTATAATGTATTAGCACAGTAAAGGAAACTTTCACCAGTGCCATGACAGTTAACAAATTCCACGGCAGCTCCCAGAAATTACCCTATATGGTTCAAAATAGAGGAAGAAGTCTCAGTTCCAGAAACTCTCCACCCCTTTCGCTGGAAACTCATGAAGAGTCTTCACTCCACATAATATAAAACTAAATAGAATGTATAAAATAAGACCTCAGAAACTCACAAAGTGCTACTCTCTGTCGATCTGAGAGATAGCCACTGCCCTGTCCATGGGGCAGCCTCCCTTTTTTTCTTTCCTTACTTCAATGAACTTGCTTTGCTTACTGTCAGCTTGCTCTTGAATTCTTTCCTGCGCAAAGCCAAGATCCCATTTGGCCTTCCACATGGGCTCCACTTTCTCATATCAATCCCTGAGCCTTCATCGCCCCTGCTGCTGTGCCCACACTTGGCCACATTCTCCTGAAGCTGACCTCAGTCTGCCACTTGGGGCTTTGTCCTTCCTGTCTCTTCACTACAACTTCTCAGAAACCATGCTGGGGCTCACATGCAGTTAGGGTTATTTGAAATTCCCTAGGTAGGAATCGCCTTGGAAGATATTGTGGTTTCCGATAGAACTGGCAGGACATGATGTGACCTTCTTAGTGGTTGGTAAATAGTAATGATTGCTATGAGAATGACAGACAAATTACTATGATTATGAGTTATTATTCAAATGATCCCCCGTATAATGCCCAAACTTTAATTAAACTAATCACTTTGTTAGGGTGCCTATGAAATTCCTCCTTCAGGAGTCGATCCAGAATGGTGGAGCCAGACAGGACTGTTTTGTCAGCTACCCAAAGAGCCAGCTAGGACCTCGGTGTCCCCAAACAGGAAGTATGAGCAGACTGACGGTTGACCCAGATCGTGCAATCAGTGGTCATTAGGATGCTCCCCCAGTTCTCAGAATATCCTACAGCCAAATTAGGGTTTGGCAAGAGCCAGGAAGGAGAGGGCCTTGATGTCCCTGAAGGATGTAGGCTATGATGAGGTCGGAGAGGTTTAAGGAGGATCATGTGCTACACCCATCCAAATTGCCCTTGGATGGCCAGGGACACATGCAGAAGAAGAAGGGGCTGCAGGTCAGCTTGAGCCCTGTACCATGTCATCAACCGGATGTTCTCAGGAAAGGACCCAGAGTGGACTCCTTCGTGGCAATCCGGGATGGAAATAGGGACACTGAGCCCTGTGTCTTGGAAAAAAACCAACCAATTTGGAGATTGTCCAGGGACAGGAAAGGACTGCAGGGCTGCAGCAGCTAGCCCCCTCCCCCTCCCCCGCGGCCTGTCCTGGAGGCATTTCCAGGCCCCAGCAGCCATCTCAGCAGCCTCCTCTGCAGGCACACGCCACCCAGGGATGAGCCAATTCTGACCGGGGCAGCGCAGAGCAGACAAGAACCTCCCCATGCCCAGCCATGGAAAGGTCCTGCGGTTCTCTGGATGGCCCGAGCCTGCCCCCCAAGGAGCTGGTGTGAGGCCTCTCAGGATGTTCCTGCTCCCCTGAGAAGCCTCCCTGTTCCACCAGCCATGGCTAAAGCCTTGCTCTAAACTCCAGCCTCCTTGGCAAGGGGCCGACTTCCTGCCTGGCTTTTGCCAGCCCTCCCTGTGGCAGTTACCTCCCGGCAGGTGTCCTGTGGCGCTTCCTGAGCCAGTAAGGGGTCCCAGGTCTCCTCTACTTCTAAGTCCCTGAGCTCGAGCTTGGCATCGGGATTGCAGGGACCGGTGGCAGGGTGCAGGGTGTACCGCTAAGGGTAATCCACAGCACAGCATCAGGGGGCACAGTTAAGGTTGCCCAGCATCCAGACTGAGAGTCAGTCCAAACGATTCCCGCAGATACTGACACCCACATGGATGCAGTGGGAGTGCTCATGTCCCGTGGGCACTCTGCTATGTCCCACTGGCCCCTGCCTGATGGTCAGCCTTCTCAGTGGACTTGGCTCACTGGAGATGGTTGGGCCTGGCTGGGCCACCCAGCTAGCTGGGAATACAGGGGACCAGGCCAGGTAGGTATATGAGAGTGCAGCGCCCACGCCTGGACATTAACGCAGCCTGTGCAGGACTGACCCTCCAGTATCCAGGTCCAAATGGCAGTTGTAGCATCACCTGGACAATCGCACTTGGGCCCTGAGCTGCAAGGCTGCCTTGGAGATCAAAGCAGGTCTTCCTGGAGACTGGGCTTTCTGGCGGGTCTTTGAGGTCCTAAACCCACTGCAAGTTCCACCATGCGCCCTTCTCACTGGTTTTATCCTTGAGCCACCAGTGTCTTATTTGTGTGTAGTACATTCCAGCTTGCCATGTTACATACTTCCTTGTAAGCTACTCAAAACCTTTTCCTGAATAAAGTTTTTGGAAAACGATGAGTAAGGCCATTTCTTTTTCGCACTCGACTCCTTAATGTCCTCACCCCATCTTCGTCCTTTGTGAAGGGCTTATATGTGAAGTCTAACTGCCAATCTTGTCTGGGGAGATGACTTCAGAGTTGATGAGTAGGAAGAGAAGGAGTAGGTTTAAGGTGGCCCGAGGGCTGACTTGTCAACAAATAGAACGGTCCTTAGTAATTTGTTTTAATTTCTCTTTTAAGTTTTCACAATGAAGAAGGGAGGACAGGAGGGTTTTCAAGGGTCTTCTTCCTGTGTGAATTGAGTTGTGAATGTGGTGAAGGATGGAGTTTTCTTGTTCAATAGGTAAAATAAATTTTCCTGTATACAAAAGCCAGGACCTGTTCCAAATAGCCCCTGCTTGTATAAGTTGAGTGATTTTTTCAGTTGAGTATTTTGGGGATAGTGTCTGGAAGGAAAGGCCTTGAGTAGCTTGAAAAGGAAGCATCACTGCCCATTTAGCCTCCCTGTTGGCTCTGTTATTTCCTAGAGTCCCAAGGGACTGAGAGGATTGGTGTGCCTTGCAGTGAATGACAGCTACATGTTTGGATACATGAGCTGCTTGTATGAGTTATATGATGAGGTTGGCCTGTTTGACAGAAGTGCCTTAGGTAGGGAACAGTCCCTGTTCTTTCCAAATAGCTGTGCAAGAGGGTAGAATATGATAGGCATACATAGAGTTGGTGTAAATGTTCAGTCTTTGATCTTTACCTGGTCGTAAGGCGCTAATAAGGGCAATTAGCTCTGCCTTTTAAGCAGAAGTGCCAGATGGTAAAGGAGCAGTCTCTACTGTATAAGTAGTGGTGAGAATAGCATATCCTGCTTTGTGGTGACCACCTTGAATGTAGCTACTTCCATCAGTGTACCAATTATGATCTGGGGAATATAGTGGGGAATCAGAGAGGTCCAGTCTAACTGCAGTGGATTCTTCCAAAATCTCTAAGCAGGAGTATTCCAGGGGTTCAGGAGAAATGGGAAGCAGGGTAGCAGGGGTTAAGGCTGAACATAGGAGAAAGGTGATAGAAGGGTTATTTATAAGTAAGCTTTGGTACTGAGTAATGCAGCTGGAGGCTAGGAAGTGATAAACCCTATTGTTTAAGATGTCAAGAACCTAATGAGGGGTATAAACCTGAGTTGGTTGTCCATAAGTGAGTTTGTTAGCCTCTCAGACAAGGAGGGCTCTAGCTGCCAGAGCTCAAACAGGATGGCCATCCCCTAGCAGTTTTATCTAAATTTTTAGAAAAATAAGTGACAGCCTTAAAATCAGGGCCTGACTTTTGTGCTGATACTCCAAAAGGAACTGCTCCCCATTCATACACATACAAACAGAAAGGTTTGTTAAGATTAGCAAGGGGTAGAGTGGGGGATTCTACCAGTGCTCTTTTCAGGTTCTTAAAGGCATGTCGAAGAGGGGACTTCCAATCTAAATGCTTCTGTTCTGAGCCCCTGAGGGCCTCGTACAGAGTCTTGTCAATAAACCCATATTGGGGATTCCATATAGAGAAGTAGCCTGTTAACCCCAGAAAGGCTCTAAGATCCCTTTTGGTTGTGGGGGGTTCCATAGAAGAGATACGTTATTTGAACTGGTGGTGATATCTCATTTTCCAGGAGACAACAGGAATCCCAGGTAAGTGACTGTGAGTTGGTTAATCTGAGCCTTTCCTGGCAAAACTCACTATCCCTTATAGGCTAAATGTGTGAGAGGAGTGAAAGTGTTATTGAGGGAAGTAGGATGATCAGGACTGATCATTGACAAACTGGAGAAGTGAGCTACGGGGTAGCGAAAGTGTAGATAAAACCTGGGCTAATGCCTGTGTAAGAGGTGAGGATTATCCTATCTCGGAACTCCTGTGGCAAAGAAGTCCAGGTGAGTTGTTGCCAATGATTTGTGTTGGGGTTCATCCAGGTGAAAGCAGAAAGTTCTTGGGAATCAGGAGAGAGAAGTATAGTGAAGAAGGCATCTTTGAGGTCAAGGAGAGTGAAAACTTGTGTATCATGTGGTATTGTATTGAAGACTGTAAGGGTTGGGGAACACTGGACATAAGAGGATAATAGCTTCATTAATAATATGTAGGTCCTGAAGTAGGTGATAAGAACCATCAGGATTCCTAACTGGGAGGATGGGGGTATTATAAGGAGAGTTTGTGGGGCGTAGGAACCCAGACTTGAGAAATTTTGTGATAAGGAGCTTGAGTTCCCTAAGGTCGTCTAGCTTAAAAGGATATTGAGTCCTGCAAGGGAAGTGAGTAGGGTCTTTAAGGGAGGTAGAAATGGGGTGTATATGTTGTTCTTTTCATGGGGTGCTAGTGTCCCATACCTCAGGTGGCACCTGTTGAGCTACCTCAATAGAAACAGAAATCGGGAGACCCTAGAGAGGGTCTAATAACGTCTTTCCTAAAAACCCAAGGAGGGGAACTTGAGAGGTTCAAAGAAGTTGAATACCTAATCTGACCATAAGATCTCTTCACAACAGTACTGTAGGGCCATGGGGAAGCACCAAAAAGGAATGAGCAGGCTGGGCGCGGTGGCTCACGCCTGTAATCCTAGCACTCTGGGAGGCCAAGGCGGGTGAATTGTTTGAGCTCAGGAGTTCGAATCCAGCCTGAGCAAGAGCGAGACCCCGTCTCTACTAAAAATAGAAATTAAACAGACAACTAAAAATATACAGAAAAAATTAGCCGGGGATGTTGGCGCATGATTGTCGTCCCAGCTACTCGGGAGGCTGAGGCAGAAGGATCGCTTGAGCCCAGGAGTTTGAGGTTGCTGTGAGCTAGGCTCAAGCCACGGCACTCCAGCCCAGGCAACACAGTGAGACTCTGTCTGGAAAAAAAAAAAAAAAAAGAAATGAGCAAAGACTTCTGCCAGCAAGCAGAGGAGCTGCAAAGTACACAGGGGATTTTGTATTTTACATTCCAATCTGACAGTGGAGATAGGGGAGGGAAACGGAGGTCCCTGAAATTCAGGAAGAGCACAGTAAGTGGCTCCATCGTCTATTAAAAAATAAATTTGCTTACCTGCAAAAGAGAGTTACCCTAGGCTTGGCCATTTCAATATTGCAAAGAGGAGCTGGGTCCAAAGCCAGGGTCCATCAGTCAGACTGAAGCAGTCCCAGAAGATTCATGGATATTGGAGGATGCCGGCTCAGGGGCCCCACTGGTTCCAGAAGGTGAGTATAATCCCCTGTCTCAAGGAGCGGGCAATCTCGCTTCTAGTGCACCTCCCATTTGCAGTGAGGGCAGGGTCCCAGGAGCAGACTCCTGGGGCAGTTCTTTCTCCAGTGCCCCAGTTGGTTGCAGTGAAAATAGGGTTTCGTTTCCAGAGCAGGGCGTGGTCCTTGTGTCTCCTACCTGAGCCTCTAGGGTATCTCTGTCTCTGAAAAGGCCCTCCTATAGTGGGAGCTACCGTTTGGAAAACTTCTTTCTGCTTTAGGGCCCATAGCCTGTCCCTCTCCCTATTTTCCTCTCCTCTATCCTCACCTCAGTTATTAAAGACCTTGAAGGTCAGGTCTAAAAGTTCCACTTGTGGAGTCTGAGGCCCCTTTTCACGCTTTTGGAGTTCATGCTGAATACTGGGGGCTGACTAGGAGATGAAGTTCATTGCTAAGAAGAACTGGTATTACGATCTGAATTAGGAAAAAGTCAAATGGCTTCAGAACGTCATGAAAGAAAAAGGGCTGGATTTTCAACTGGTTCTGAGTAATTTATTTAATTTTATCATAATTAGCAGGAGTAGCAGTAGCCCTTTTCATCCCCAGAGCTTGCACAGGGGCAGGAAGAGTTCCTGTTCCCACCACTCAGAGTGGGAAACCTCATAAGTCATGGGACATCAACTAGAAAACAAAAGGGTTTTGCCTCAGTAAGGAGGCATTGTAAGCTATAGACTAGAAACTGCTCTGATCTCACCTAAAAAAGTTAAAAGCAAGACTTCAAAGGACTTTACTCTTTTCAGGTAACTTAACTATGTCCCAGAATACACCCCAAGAATATTTTCGTAGGAGAAAGTACAGCACTCAACAAAGTAAAATGTACAATGTCTTCCATTCAATCAAAATTATCAGGCTTGCAAAGATGCAGAAAATTAGGATCAACAATGAGCATAAAAACCAAATGACACAGACAATGAAGTTGGTAGGCAAAGACATTAAAACAGTTACTATAACTGTATTCTATATATTCAAGAAATAAAAGGAGACGTTAAACATATTAAATGGAGCCATGGAAGTTATCACAAGACCCAGATGAAATTTGACAGTTGAAAACTACAATATCTGAGTTGAAAAAATAAACTGGTTTGGATTAATGGCATATAGGATATGGAAGAATAAAAAATTAGTGAACTTGACGATGCGTGAATAGAAGATTCTCAAAACTAACCATGGAGGGGAAAAAAGAACAAAAATCTTAAATAGAAAATTGGTGAGGTGTGAGGAAACTTCAAGTGACATAACGTGCATGCATATAAAAATCACAAAGCAGAGAAAAAGTGAGGGATATAAAAATATGTGAGGAAATGATGAAAAATTTCCAAATTTGGTGAAGACTATAAAACCACAAATCCAAGAAGGTAAAAAAATCCCAAGAACAATAAACATGAAGGAAACTACACCAAGGCATTTAATAACCAAATTGCTTAAAACCACCTAGAACAAAAAGCTCTAAAAATAGCCAGGGTAACAAGTCATGTATGTTTCCAAAAAGGAACAAAGATAAGAATGACATCAGGTTTCTTGTTAAAAACAATGAAAGTGGCCAGGCGTGGTGGCTCATGCCTGTACTCCTAGCACTCTGGGAAGAGGAGGCCGGAGAATTGCTTGAGCTCAGGAATTCAAGACCAGCCTGAGCAAGAAACCCCATATCTACTTTAGAAAAAGAAGAAGAAGAAAAAAAAACTACAATAAAAGCCAGAGGAGAGTGGCACATTATCTTTAAATACTGAAGAAAACAACATTGTCAACCTAAAATTCTATATTGGTGAAAATGTATCGCAAGAACAAAGATGATAGTTCTCCTTGTACCTCTTTGAGGTCTCTCCGTATTGCTTTCCATAGAGGTTGTACTAGTTTGCAGTCAGTCCCACCAGCAGGGTACGAGTGTTCCTATCTCTCCACATCCATGCCAACATTTATTGTTTTGGGACTTTTTGATAAAGGCCATTCTCACTGGAGATAAGTGATATATCATTGTGGTTTTGATTTACATTTCCCTGATGATTAGAGATGTTCAGCATTTTTTCATGTGTTTCTTAGCCATTAATCTATCTTCTTTTGAAAAGTTTCTGTTCATGTCCTTTGCCCACTTTTTGATAGGGTTGTTTGATTTTCCTGAGTCCTATATAGATTCTAGTTACCACCCCTTTACCGGATGCGTAACGTGAATAATTTCTCCCATTCTGTAGGTTGTCTGTTTGCTCTGATGACAGTTTCCTTGGCTGTGCAGAACCTTTTTAATTTGATCATGTCCCATTTATTTATTTTTGTTGTTGCTGTGATTGCCTTTGGGATCTTTGTCATAAATTCTTTGCTTAGGCTAATGTCTATAAGTGTTTTTCCAGCATTTTATTCTAGAATTCTTATAGTTTCATGCCTTAAGTTTAAGTCTGTTATCCACTGTGAGTTGATTTTTGTGAGTGGAGAAATGTGCAGATCCTATTTCAGTCTTCTACATGTGGCTATCCGGTTTTCCCAGCACCATTTGTTGAATAAGGTGTCTTTTCTCCAGTGTAAGTTTTTTTTTTATTTCAGCATATTGTGGGGGTACAGATGTTTAGGTTACGTATGTTTCCCTTGCCCCCCCTCCCCCCCTAAGTCCGAGTTTCAAATATGTCCATTCTTCGGGTGGTGCGCATTGCACTCTCTGTGTATGCATATACCCGTCCCCTCCTCCTTCCTCCCCCCTCCCCCTCCCCCGTGCCCAACATCCAATAGATGTTATTCTTATATGTGCACTTATGTGTTGATCAGTAAAAATACCAATTTGATGGTGAGCACATGTAAGTTTTTGTCTGCTTGGTCAAAGATTAGATGGCTATGGGAGGATGGTTTTATATCTGGTTTCTCAGTTCTGTTCCATTGGTCTATGTCTCTATTCTTGAGCCAGTACCTTTCTGTTTTAGTTACGATAGCCTTATAGTATAGCTTGAAGTCTGGTAAATTGATGCTCCCCAATTTGTTCTTTTTGCATAAGATTCCTTTTGCTAGAAAGGGTCTTCTCTGGTTCCACACGAAGCATAGAATTATTTTTTCTAGATTTGTCAAAAATGGTGTTGGTATTTTAATAGGTATTGCATTGAATCCGTAGGTTACTTTGGGTAGTATAGACATTTTAACAATGTTGATTCTGCCGACCCATGAGCATGGTATGGTTTTACACCTGTTCGTGTCCTCTGCTACCGTCTGATCCAGCAATCCCATTACTGGGCAGCTGCCCAAAAGAACAAAAAACATTCTATAAAGAATACATCTGCACTAGAATGTTTATAGCAGGACAATTCACAATTGCAAAGATGTGGAAACAACCCAAGAGCCCATCAACACATGAGTGGATTAATAAAATTTGGTGTATGTATACCATGGAGTTCTACTCAGCCACAAAAACAATGGTGATATAGCACCTCTTGTATTATCCTGGATAGAGCTGGAACCCATTCTACTAAGTGAAGTATCTCGAGAATGGATAAACAAGTACCACATGCACTGACCATCAAACTGGTATGAACTGATGAACACTTAAGTGCATATATAGTTATGACATTCACTGGGTGTCGGGCAGAGTGGAGGGGCAAGGAGGGGATGGGGTTATACACACCTAATTGGTGTGGTGTGCACCATCTGGGAAATGGACAAGCTTGAAGCTCTGACTCGGGTGGGGCAAAGGCAATATACATAACCTAAACGTTTGTACCCCCATAATATGCTGAAATAAAAACAAATTTAAAAAACAAACAATGATGAAATAGACATTTTTGTTTTAGGAATACAAAACCTGAATGAATTCATCACCAACATATGTGCAATACAAAAATGTTAAAGCAAGTCCTCCAGGCAGATAGAATGTGATATGAGAGAAAAGTCTCGATTTAGACAAAGGAATGAAGGGCCCCAGAAATTTCATCTACATGGGTAAATATAAAACATATTTTCTCTTATTATGCAAATGGATTACGAGCAAATTGACTGTTTAAAGTAATAACACTTAAAGTTATTCAGTATTTTCATAATATTATAAGTATTATTAAAAATAACAATGTATGATGTGTCTTATAACTTACATAAATGTAAAATGCATGCTTAGAATAGACCATAGGATGAGAAGAGAGAAATGGTAGTATACTGCTGGTTCTTACGTATCTGACTATTCTAAGTTCTGGTGGGTAGGGCTGGCTGTATTCCTCTTTGTACATGAGGCAAAGTGACCATGTGAGCCCATGCATGACAGGCATTTGGAAAAATACTCATCGTTTAAAGTGTGAACACAGTGTGACTACAGGGGGTTTTATGAGCTCCAGACAAATTACTCTTTACTGTTCCTCAAAACGAGAAATTCTTATAGGAATCACCTCAACTTTTGCTATTAAAGGGAATTAAGGGACACATATTTAATAGATTTTGGTTGAGATTACGGAATCTGAGCATCACTCAAGGGGATTGTGCATCATGTGGGGGAGCAGAGGCAGCAGATGAAAATAAAATGAGTCAAGTTCCTTGGACTTGTTGGAGATGCTTGAACATGAGCTCAGAATACTTTCAAAAGAACTAAACATGGTGAAAATGCTGATAATGTTACTTAGAGCTGATAGGCTACGAGGTGAAGGCAGTAGCGGAGGCCTCTTTCCCAGAGGAGAGTTTGACGCAGGGCTGGGAATGCAGGTAGAGACAGGGATTGGGGTCAACAGGAAAGAAGAGTATATGCAAAATCCCAAGCGGGGTAGTGGGTTGGAGGAAGAGTAGGGTAACCAGTCCTGTTCTGAGAATAGAGAATACACGAGTGGGTAGGAGGACAGTGTGTGCCTATGTGTGTTTAGGTCAAGGGTGGGGCAATAAGGAGTTAGGTGAACAAGAAATGGAACAGCAAGGTATGCTGTGGATGCAGAGAATGGGGGCCGTGAGTTGTTGGCAGTTCTGTATAGCCAGGGGACAAAATTGGCATTTTCTGCCTTGCTTGAGCAGAATGGCATCACACAGGGAGATGCCTATGCAGGAGCATGATGAAGGCCATGTCTGAGGAGGGTCTTCTAGCACAGAGCTTTCCCAGTAGTGCTCAGGAAGAGCCCTAGAGTTCTATGGTGGGGCCCAGGGACCACTACCTCAAGGAGGGAGAGAGTACACTGACTGGACAGGACTGGGGGATTACAGTTTTCACTTCACCCAGCCTTCTCTGCCTTCTTCGTGCTCATGGACTGGGTTTCTGTGGAAAGCTGCAGCTGGAATAAGAGATCCCATGTCTAAAATTTGGTAACCATCGTCTACTAGGTAGTATGAGATATGTCATGAAGTTCCAGCATCCACTACTCCCAATATTGCTTTCAGCCCTTTTCTTGTCTAACTTTGTATATATACACACACATATGTATATATTGGTCCACTGATCCTGGCTCATAACACTCACAGCCCTTGTTATTTCCTGAGTGACTAAAACAATAAGAATATCTTTTCATAAAATATTTGTCCTTTTGTCCTTGGTTCCTGAAGCAACTTTGAAACAGCTTCTGAGCAATAAAGGTGAAAGACAGTCTTTTGTTACAATACTGAGGTGCTTTAGGCCTCAGAAGCAGGCCTCAGAAAACAGAATCTCTCTCTCTGACCTTCTCATGCCTTAATTTTCCCTGTTCCTTTAACTCCCCAGCTTTAATATGCAATCTAATCTTTCCCCAACTTTCCGTCTTCGGGCTGGCCGTAAAAATATTCTCCAGGCCGCCCATGGTGGCTCATGCCAGTAATCGTAGCACTTTGGGAGGCCAAGGCAGGAGACTCATTTGAGACCAGGAGTTCAAGACCAGCCTGAGCAACATAGCAAGACCCTGTCTCTACAAAAAATAGAAAAATTCACTGGGCATGGTGGCGTTTACCTATAGTCACAGATACTCGAGAGGCCAAGGCAGGAGGATCGCATGAGCTCAGGAGTTTGAGGTTGCTGTGAACTAGGCTGACACCACAGCACTCTAATCCAGGCAACAAAGCAAGGCTCTGTCTCAAAAATAAAAAAATAATAAAAAAAAACCCTTATCTGCTCTACATTGTCTGACTGTAGGTCATAAGACCCCCATTTCAGAAGGGGTCCTGTTGGCTGACATAGACATAAAAGATTTAAGGAGTTTTTCAGGGCTTTGCCTTGACAGAATACGTGAACATGTTAGTTCACAGATCAAAAGCTGTCTCGCCTCAAGAGGGCATCTCACCGATCTGGAGCATTCTGCATGTCAACGCTCATCTCAGACCTGAAGGCTTGCACCTGATGCGTCTGTAAGATACGGCTCGGTATGAGGCCACAGGTTGAGAAGTGATCAAAGAATGCCCGCCCGGTAGTCACCTGCAGCTAGAGACAATTGGCCTAAGGGACAGTTCCTGCTTCACTTCTGATCATTTGTCTCAACCAACAAGAAACTAGATAAAGAAATATAGAGGCTCTATATTTCTGTTTAGCCTTTCTTCTAAGTGATACATTTTATCTTAGGACTTACAAGTTTATCTTAGAAAAATTCTTTAACCGTTTTCTCATGTTGATAGAGTTAATCGAGGGATCTCCATAAACTTTTGGGGAGACTTAAAACCTAAATTAACTATCTGTTATTATGTAAATCTGTTACCACTGGACACTGATCGCTGCACCAATAAATACCGGTGCGGGACTTCACTCTGGACATCACAGCTCGCTGGAGTGCTGGAGGACCCCTGACTCCCCCATCTTTAAAAGCTATACTTTTGTCTCTGTGTCTCTTTATTATTTCTCTAGTCTCTATTTCTATTATTTCCATATCTCTTGCGACGACCCTGCCAAGGGAACTGTTTTTCCTGGGAGCGTAGCTCACTCCCGACAGGGTCCTGCCCCACACCTAGGAGAAAGGAATGCTACACAGAGAGTCCAATAAGAATCTGAACAGACGAGCCTTGCTCAGGCTTTCTCCATTCAGTCTATTAGTATTAGGTCACACCTTTTTGTCTAATCACACTTCCCCAGGGTTTTCCATGCTTCAATCATGCCTATCCAATGAAGTCTCCATAAAAGGCACAAGAGGACCAGGTATGGGGAGAATCTGAACAGCTGAACTCATGGAGGTTTGCTGGAAGGTGAACAAGAACTCATGTCTGTGCTGAGAGGGTGGTGCACCCCAACTTCAAGGGAATGGAAGCTCTTTACTTGGGACACTTCATACCTCACCCTATGTTTTTCTTCATCTGTTTATTTGTACCCTTTAAAATATCCTTTATAATAAATGGCTAAATGTGTTTCCCTGAGTTTTGTGAGGTGCTCTGGAAAATTGATCAAACCCAAATAGAGGGTAGTGGAAATCCCAACTTGAAGACAGTATATCAGAAGTTCCAGACACCCAGACTTGCGACTGGTGGCTCAAGTGGGGGCAGTCTTGTGGTACTGAGCTCTTAACCTGTGGGATGTGACTGTCTCTCCAGATTTTAAAATGCCAGCTGGTATCTGCTGCAGAATTGATTCTGCTTGCTTGTTGGTAGGGAAAAATTCCCACACATTTGATCACAGAAGTCTTTTGTGTTGATTGTTGCAGTATGAAAACAGGAAAAACAGTTTGTTTTATCTACACAGCCTGAGGTGTTTGGCACACCACTGGTCCATCCACCCAATAGGCCTGCCCACTCAGAAGACACTGCAGCTTCCCGCTGTGTATGATAATTTCCAGATTTCCCAAGCCTATTCATGTCTGTTGTCCTGTCCTCCCTCCTCCCTCCCCCTCCCCCTTCCCTCCCTCTGGTCCTTCCCTGGCTGGGCTGAGCTCTGGAGGCAGAGCTCTGAGTGCCAGCTTCCCTGGGGCTCTGTGGCCATGGCTTTGCATGTGGTCTCTCTCCTGGACTCTCGCCACCGCTCTCGTCCGGATCCGCCCAACACCCCTCACTCGCTGAGATGTCCTGTCTGCTCTCCTTCTCTGTATCCTGGTCACTCGGACCAAATCATTCTCCAAGCAAAGGGGGAATGGAAATTCAGTTTGAGGAGGTGGCAGTCTGTTTACACTTGAAGTTAGGCGACAGTTCAGCATGTACAGAGAAATACTTAGGCCAAACTTAAAGTATGTACAGAGGCAGCTTTGGGCCAAACTTAATTTGACGCCCTTTAGGTAAGACAGGAAAGCTAGAATTTTGGAGTGGGAAGAATGCCATTCCCCCATCTGGAATAAAACTGTGGCAAAACGTTTTACTGCTGGAGAGTATCTTTGTTATGGAGAAGGCTCTGGGTATATTTCACAATGTTTGTTTTTATCTTACCCCTGTCAAATGAACAAGAGAAATTTGCTCAGCTCTTCACTGTGAGAATCTGTTGACGTTCCTAGAGGTAAAGCCCACAAAAGTTTGTCTCCCAAGACTATGGCTGCCAAGTAGTTTATCACTCTCAGGGTATCCCAAACTTAGCATCCAGAAATTGATTAAAATTAGAATTTAAAGGTTTTTAACAGTTTATGGACCTGGAATCATCTGTTCCAGATAAGCATATCTTGGCTTTGCCTCTTTACGCCTGATTCTCCAGATTTGGGGGTGGTAGTTTGTCCTCCAACCTCAGTTCTTTAAGAGGTGTGAAAAAAAATAATTGGTTTTCAATTTTCCAAGCATTTTTTTTGTTGGAAGGATGAGAGTGTCAACTTCTAAGACCTTATCAGTCAGGGCTGAAGTTAGAATCCCTATATAATTTTTAGTGGTTGTTTTATATTTTATGTCATATATATCTAACTTACCAAGATAATTCAACTTATTCATTTTTACATTATTAGATTGTACCTTTTTATTGTGTCAAAGAAATCGTTGACTGTTGCATAAATAGGCCAAAGGTGGCCCCTGTGTATTGGCTCAAAATGGCCCACATGGTGTTTACTTTTTCACAGCAAACTAGGGCCATTAGCTCAAAGCCCACTGGTGCCAAACCAAATTCTTATACATCCAATTGCTTTAAATATAGTCTGAATAAACATATTTTAGCCTTTTAGAACCCACCTACTTTGCTTACCCTACAAAACCACCAATATCTGCTAACCATAGCTATGACAAACCCTGTAGCTGTAAAAGCTCCCCAAACTGCTGCTGTCCTTTGTAACTCTCTTGCCCAGAGATTCCAACCTTGCTGGTAAGCAACATCTCCTAGACATGAAAGGCCCCTCTCAGATTTCCTCTTCTTTCTGGAAGGTTTCTTGTCCTATTACTCTTCTAGGTGGTGGCCTTGCACCACTGCCTCTGGAAGATCTCTTCCTGGGAGGGACTTCTTCCCTCATGTAACCCTGTCCAAGTGCTGCCCAACGACACTTGTATGTTTCTGTGTCTCGTGGTCCTGTCTCTTGCTTGATCAACCCTCAAATCCACAAACTTACCACAGTAACCAAAAGTAACAAAGATTTTCTCATACCTAGTCTTCAAGATGCTTTATAATGTTATTTTTGACATTACAGGTATATGATCCAGTTTGAGTTACTTTTTTATATGGAGCAAGGTGTGGATTGACATGCATTCTTTGCATATGGATATCCAGTTGTTCCAGACCCAATTGTTGAAAAGACTATTCTTTCTCCCCTAATCTTTGTCTTTATCAATAATCAGTTCTCTATATATGTGTATGTGTGTGAGTACATTTCTATACTCTCTCTTCTGTTCCATTGATATGTATCCATTGTTGTGCCAGTACCACACTGTCCTGATTATTGTCATTTCCTAATAAGCCTTGCAATCAAGTAGTTTAATCCCACCAACTTTGCTCCCTTTTTAGCAGCTGTTTTGGCTGTTCTAGCTTCCTTGTACTTAACATATGAATGTGACCATCAGTCACTTTCTATTTTTTTAAAAAAGCATTCTGGGGTTTTGATATGGATTACATTTACTGGATGTATGGATTTAATGGATGTAATGGATTACCTCTACGGATGCTTTTGGAAAGAATGGACATCTTGACAATATTAAGTCTTACAACTCATGAATAAGGTATATATCTCCATTTATTTAGGTCTTCATTAATTTACCTCTGCAATGTTTTATAGCTTTTAGTGTACAGATCTTCTACATATTTTGTCATATTTATCTCTACATATTTTATGTTTTCTAGTGCTATTTTTAAGTCACACTGTTTTTAAAGTATTCATTGCCTGTATATAAAAATGGAATTAATTTGTGTATGTTGATCTTTTATGCTGTGACCTTGCTAGATTCATGCACTTTTAGTTTTAGATTTATAGAATTTTCTGCATAGACTAAAGATAGTTTTACTTCTTCCTTTCCAATCTGGAGGCCTTTTTCTTTCCTTGGTGCACTTAAGTATAATGTTGAACAACCACTCTACCCCATCTTTGTAAGCTCAACAGCCTTAGGTTACAGTTTCCTGCATTCAAACACCAAGCACAACTTCTGGTGAATGAATACCTCCCCCTTCCCCACTACACTGTTAAAACCCAAGCCTGGGTACTATACCTACTGAGATGAGCACAATACCCAGAGTTGAAAAGAGACAAGGATGCCCAGTCAAGCAAGTCTTTTCACTGAAGTCTGACAACCTGAAGGCAGTGATTTCAGATTGGAAAACAGATGACCTGGGACACTGGGAAAAGAAAGTGGGATGGAAAATTTCCCTGACAGTAGCCAAGAAATGAGTGGTCTTCAAGGTACATAAAAGAACTGTTTAGGAGGGAAGTGGGATGAGTCACCTCTCCACATAGCCTTAAATGTGGCCATATTATCTTGAAGGTATTTTTGGTAAGACATAAAAAGACTAGGTAATTGTGGATGACGGGAGAGAACAGAATAAGCCACTGAACGGGGCGGCTGTGGGGAAAGGCTCGGAGGAAACACTCTCTCCCTACCACATGACCCACCAGAATTTAAGATGGTGAGATGAGGAGGCTGGCAGGTTAGTATGGAAGGCTCTATAGGGGTGTTAATGAAATGCACCCTTTCTCCAACCAGAGCATCTTGGCCTCTCCATCCTACCCACCAGAGAGGCGTCAGGGTGGTGCATTGCGATGTCAAAGCCCCTCCCCAGTCAAGGCTAGACAGGATCCGGGAGAGCCTTGCTGACCAAAGAAAGCTCAGGGGTGTGGCCTGGCCCTATCCCAGGGAGGGGATATATAGGGAGGTCAGGCGGCCTAGGTAGACCACTGGGAGGCACTGACATGGCAAGGATGACCGGGAAATCACAAGCCTCTGGCACCGTCATTGAACAACCACCTGCAAATGTCAAAGAGGGGAAGAAGAGGAAGGCACCTCACCAACCCAGGTCCAGAGGCAGCTTAAAGGTGAGTTATCCACCCAAGTTCCTCCCCGTCTTCCCCTCGAGTCCTCCCCCCGAGACTCCCCCTCTGCCCTCGCCCAGCACAAACCCCCCTCGGCCGGAACCCCTTCCCATGCTCCCACCACTCTCCACTCTCTTGCCCCAAACCATTGCCCTTGTGTGATCTCCCTGTTGTCCTTGCAGGTGCCCAAGGTAACCAAGAAGGCAAAAGGACCCCTTCGAGGGACTTTGAGGAGGAAAGCTTCTCCGGAAATGACCACCCCTTCAATTAAACACAAGGAGGGGAGAGGGCTGACACTGCTCGACCCTTGTCACCAGCTGGGTGAGGAACCCAGTCAAAATGAGCCAGAGCAGGCCCCAGAGAGCAGGGAGAACTCCACCATCCTGAGCGTTGCTGTGGGCAGCCAGTAATTTCAGAGTGAGGCCAGGGACCTCGGACCTATCTGTGAAGTCTCCAGAGGTCTGGCCACTGGGAAAAGGCCAACCATGTCGAAGAGGAATCTTTCACCAACTGGGTATATGATAGTGATGAAAATAAAATCAACCACTTGTGACATGGCTCCTGTGTCCCTGAGTGTTCTGTTGACGGGGAGGGAGGAAGGAGGAAAGAGGCGGGTGTGTGGGAAAGGAGGGAGGTGGGTCTTGCAGGGTTGCGGTCGGACCTCCTGGTCCTCAGAGAGCCAGACACAGTGGATAAACACTGGGTCAGGGCTCAGCACTGTACACAAACTTTCTCCTTAACACTTTGGTCCACGGGAGAAGAGGAAAATAATGATATCGCTGTGTGTGTGCCTGCAGGGGTGTGGACCTGGCTGGGGAGAGGTGTTACGTGTGGGGTGGCAGCATCATCCCTCCAAAAGGGCACACAAGGTAAGTAATGGATTCCAGAACACCTACTTCATAGCAGTGTTTGGTGCATCTAACTCTATGGTGTAAGCAACTATAGGCCCTCAGAATAATCAAAAACCTTCCTAGTAAAAATAAGGAACAGCAGCACTCTGAAACTCTAAAATAACGGTGTTTGGACATCACAAATCTAACACTGATTCAGCCAATTTTATGCTAAGAAAACTTGGAATAGACTACTTAGCTACCCAGGATGGGGCAGTGGGGGTGGTTCACCCCTGGTGCAGGCAAGAAAGGGGAGCATTGTGTGCAGAGAATCATTTTAATTCAACTCTTTATTTTGAGACAGTTATAGATTCCCATGCAGTTGTAAGAAATAATACAGATAGATCCTGTGTATCCTTTAGTTACCTTCCCCAATGAAACATCTTGCAAAATTATGCTACAATATCACAATTAGGATATTGAAACTGATAATTTTAGTATAATCAAGATACAGAATATTTCCGTCACTACAACGATCCCTCATGTTGCCCTTTCATAGACATATCCACTTCCCTCTTATACCCACCCCCTCTTCAACCCCTGACAACCACCAATTTGTTCTTCATTTCTATAATTTTATCATTTGAAGCATGTTATATGAATGGAATCACACAATTGTGTAACCTCTTGGTACTGGCTTTTTAAAATCTGGCATAATTGTTTGGAGATTCATCCAGGTCATTGTGTATATAAATAGTCCATTTCTTCGTATTGCTGACTAGTATTTCCAAAGGATGGATGTACCACAGCTGTTTTTTTTTTTTTAACCATTAATCCGTTGAAGGACATCTGTGCTGTTTTCAGTGCTTGACTGTTACAAATAAAGATGCTATGAACATTCTCATACAAAATTTTGTGTGAACATAAGTTTTTAGTTCTCTGGGACAAACGCTCAGGATTGTAATTTCTGGGTTGTGTGGCAGGTGAATATTTGATTTTATTTCTTTTTACTTAATAGACTTTATTATTAAACCATTTTACATTTGCAGAAAATTGATCAGATAGTGCAGAGGTCTCATATACACCCCTGTCCTGCACAAAATTTTCTCTATTATTAACATATTGCATTAGTGTGCTGCATTTGTTACAATTAATGAAGCAATATCAATATCGATACATTATTTTCAAATAAAGTCCATAGTTTATATTAAGTTTCACTCTTTGTGTTTCTTGGTCCTATAGGTTTCGACAAATGCATAATATTGTGTATCCACCATCACAGTATCATATATAATAGTTCCACCACCCTAAAAAACCCTGTGCTTCACCTATTTTCCCTCCCTTGCTGCCTCCAAAACTCTGGCAACCACTGATCATTTTACCGTCTCTACAGTTTGCCTTTCCCAGGACGTCATGCAACTGGAATGATGCAGTATACAGCCCTTTCAGATTGGCTTCTTCACTTAGGTTCCTCCATGTCTTTTCATGACTTGATAGCTCATTTCTTTTTATTAATAACATTTCCTTGTATGGCAGTAGCATACTTTGTGAATCCATTCACCTATTGAGGACCTCTTGGTTGCTTTCAATTTTTGGCAATTATGAATAAAGACTTTTTAATTAAAGGAGAAGGCTTTCTGGCAAGTAGAGATGGAGTCCAAGCAAAAATCTAGTCTCCTACCTGTTCATGTGGCTCCAGAGGCAAAGAGGAAATGACGATTGTGGACAAGTCACTGTGGGAAGAATGATGGGTTCTGAGGGCAGCTGCAAGGCACATGAGTGCATCAGAGATGATAGATCAAACACATGGATCAATTTGTTTGCTTCCAGCTGGAAATGCTGAGCCACAGCCTGTATACACTTTCCCACCTGTTGCCCAGGGCTCTTTGGTAAAACTGCTGGCTCCAGG
>NW_012134570.1:0-408 GCF_000956105.1 Propithecus coquereli | reverse complement strand
CTTATTTATGGACTTTCAATTCTATTACATCGATCTTTATGTCTACTCCTATACCAAAGCTATATTGCCATGATTACTGCATTATTCTTTTCGCTCTAGAATCAAGAAGTGAACGTTCTCCAACTTCTTTTTCAAAATGTTCGTCACTATTCGGGCTCTTTTGCGCTTTAATATAAATTTTAGAAGTAGCTTTTAAATGTCAACACAAAAGTCTGAAGGAATACAGGTTTTAATTCTGGAAAGGGTGGATGGGGTGGTTAAACAGACAACTCCTAATACATTTTGCCCTTTCTCAGCCCTTTACCTCTGTTGCAAAAGTTCAGGGAAGCTTAACAGAATTTCAACATTTTTCTAAGTAAGGCTCGATGCATAGTTACAATGATCTGATTAATCGAGGTGGTCTTTTTC
>NW_012134569.1:5969-6290 GCF_000956105.1 Propithecus coquereli | reverse complement strand
AGAAAGGATTAAGCTTAGTGGGAAGGTATGTCGATAGCTTAGATAGGTTGAAACTTAGGCCTCTTGTGTCATAGTACATAAACTTAGTTGGAAAAGCAGATGCAAGGTTTGAAAGGATTGATTCCAATTTTGAAAGAAGTTCTACTCTGGGTAATATGCTATCAAAGAGCATCACATTCTACAGAAAAGACTTTTGTGAAAGAAAAATTCAATAGATGCAGGAAACTTCATGGCTGTCTAATTTTAGGAAATTGGCACAGCCATCTCAACCTTCAGCAACCACCACCCCATCAGTCAACAGCCATCAACACTGGGGCAAGA
>NW_012134569.1:2377-2756 GCF_000956105.1 Propithecus coquereli | reverse complement strand
GATCCAATTTTGTTCTTCATGTGGCTATACAGTTTTCCCAGCACCATTTATTGAATAGGGCATCTTTCGCCAATGTGTGTTTTTGTCTGCTTTATTGTAAATCATTTGATTGTAGGTATATGGCTTTATTTCTGGGTCTTCTGTTCCATTGATCTATGTGTCTACCTTTAGTTACCAAAACAGTACCATTCTTTTTTGGTACTATACCCTGTAGTATAATTTGAAGTCAAGTAATGTGGTGCCTTCAGATTTGTTCTTTATGTTTATGATTACTTTGGCCTTTAAGCTCTTTTTTGGCTCCATATGAAGTTTAGGATTATTTTTTCTAGATCTGTAAAAAATGTCATTGGCAATTTTATGGGAATTGCACTGAATCTAT
>NW_012134569.1:0-314 GCF_000956105.1 Propithecus coquereli | reverse complement strand
TATATAATGACCATCTTTCTCTTTTTTAATGTTGTTCATTTAAAGTCTATTTTATCTGATAGAAGAATAACTAGTCCTTCTTGCTTTTGGTTTCTATTTGTGTGGAATATTTTTTTCCACTGCTTTACCTTGAGTCTATGAGAATCTTTATGAAGAAAAGTTCTAGCAGAAGAAAAGAAATAACAAAGATCAGAGCAAAACTAAATGAAACAGAAACCAAAAAAAAAGTACAAAAGATCAACAAATGAAAAGTTGGTTCTTTGAAAAGATAAACAAAAATGATAGACCACTAACTAAATGGGCTTCTTGGAGAC
>NW_012134568.1:5380-6034 GCF_000956105.1 Propithecus coquereli | reverse complement strand
TATTTTCATTATTTTTGTAATTATATTTTAGGGGACAAATGGATCATTATGAAATTTGCTGCTCATAGTAATACATACTTCCAAGTATATGTCAAATAAGAAAATATGTGTCATAATAGCACCAAGGAGAGTGAAATTAATAAATTAACAAAAAGTAATTAATAAATAGCAATTAACAATTACAGACAATTTTTGATGAAAAATCCATAAAGGTTGTCAAAGCTCAAAATTGCATCCCCGTGATACAAATACTTAAGTTAGAACATATGAGTTAAATGCTGAAGCAAAAAAGAACAAAAATGAAATATGAAAGGTTGAAGGGTAAAAGGAATATAGACTTAAATCTAAATGTGTTAGGGCAGAAAAGTCAAAAGACATTTATGTAAATATTTAAAAGCTTGATATTAATTAATTCCAACTAATTTCACAGCATTAAGACAATCTCAGTAGTCCCAATTTATTAAAAATTGGTATTATCTTTCATGCAGAGCAGGAAGTACATTGATTAATTGCTAGATACTTTAACATTTTCAAATGACAGACAATTTTGAAAGATTCTCTAATGTTAAAATGGTCCATAAATGTATTGAATATGGGAACTTTATTTCAAACACACCCAAATACACATATATTATAAATAAGGTCAAGGAAAAC
>NW_012134568.1:1282-2230 GCF_000956105.1 Propithecus coquereli | reverse complement strand
TATTATCAGTATAGAAATAAAAAAGGTGATATAAAATTATAGCTATTTGTAGATGTCAGTTTGCTTACTTGGAAACCCAAGACCTCCAAATGCGTTTGACGAAATGTGTGCAAAATCTGTATGAAGAACACTGAAGCAATCTTGAACATGTCAGCATGTTCACTTTTAGCAAAATAAATAGTTAATATAAATAATAAAATGTGTTGGATTCACGTTATGAAACATCCTACAAGTAATTAGAGAGATCTGAAAACCCTACTTTTCATATAAGACCAGTTGAATGAATGTCTTTGGCAGCGATATGTATTAAAAGGATATAGCAAACATATCAAGTTGTGGGCACTGTGAAGAAGCTACAAAGCATCTTGGGTCAGATTGATAGAAATATGAATCCTATGAAATCAGATTGATGGAGAAAGGCAACATGGTTGTAGAATAATAACACAAGAAAGACAAAGCGTAATACTCTTCCAAAGTGAGTTTTCCCACCAAAATCTTGGACAAATCACACAACTATAGGCACCAAGGCCTACACGAAGACAGTGTTTAAAACAAATTAGGATTATGGAAAAATTGTGCCATTATCTTCATATCATAGCTGTTAAGTCTGGTACTTATCTTCAAGATAAAGGCACAATAATAACTTTTAAAATACAACAAAGATTTGCTGCAGGGATTCACAGAATGGGTATTAAGTGCCAGGCAAAGAAACAAAACAAAATCTAGTTTTCATTTGGCTACTTTAAAGGACAAGAAACATCCATCCTTAGAAAATACATTTCCCATTTATCTAAAGCCAAGCCAGCTTCTTAAGGGGTTAAAATGGGAGTGGCACCACTCACCGTTACCCTTACAAACTCACTAGCAAATTTTTGCTCTGTGTACCCATGACCTTATGCTATGCTGTCATGGAGGTCTGAGTTTCAAAGGGAGAATTGCCTCCACAAG
>NW_012134568.1:0-1232 GCF_000956105.1 Propithecus coquereli | reverse complement strand
ATTATATAATTATTATATTTTAAAGAACCATATAGGTAAAGGGAATCAAATTACAACTTCCATTAATTAATATGACTAATTTGCACTGAAATAATCAGGTACTGGTTTGATACTTCTTTCATATCCGTAAAGGAGAAGCACTCAGAATTAGGGTACCATCCAATACTCAAAGAACTCAAAGAATTTGATTTTAGGGGAATAAAGGATATTCTATCTGTATCATATCTATACATCTCTATATCTCAATGTTTTTAGTCATTCATCTGTCTCATTGGTCAGACTTTAGGGTTAAATAAATAGAGTTTTCGGGTAACATGCAAATATTTTAGCTAAGCAAAACAATGTTAACCATTCTCAAAAAAAAAAAAAAATCTAGTCATGTATCAAAGTGCCATGTGACAAGAGTACAGTTTGTTTTAAGGAGAAGATGCACTTTTAAAAAAGAAGGGTGTGGCATTTGGTCTTGGGGTTCTGCAGTGGGATGATAACTTCAGCAGCACAACGGAACGTAAAGACTAAGGACCAAAAAGACCGAGTACTCGCATACACAAGGCATGAAGTTCCCTGAAGACCTAATTAATCTATTGCATCTTTTTGCTAATGTGTCTAAAAGAAGTCCCCAAATCAATGCTAAATTCAATTTTTTTAAACCTAATATTAACCCAGCACTTTGTGAATTGCATCTTGGGAAACACTAGCACCTTTAGTCAAGAGCGTTCTTATAGAAACAGTCTGTTTTGTTTGAAAATGTCTCGAAAACATGTTTTAATGTTTTTTAACTAATATGTACTTGGACGAAATTATATGTAGAATAAATTTGTCTCTTAAATAAGCAATAGTGGATGGGCGTGGTGGTAGCCTGTAGTCCCATGTACTCAGCTACTCACTTGAGCCCAGGAGTTTGAGGTTGCAATAAGCTGTGATAATGCCATGGCACTCTAGCCCAGATGTGACAGAGTGAGACCCTGTCTCAAAAAAAAAAAAAAAGCAGTAGAAATCTACTCTAGTACTTCAATGAAAAATGAAGGACATTCAGGGGAAGCATATGTGATTGCATTTAATTTTAACAACAATGTTTCCTAACAAAATTTTTATGATGCAGATATCATTTTTAACATATAAGCAAACTGTAATAAATTTATCCAAGTTCATAGTGCTGTTCAGTAGTTGAGAATCATTTGAAAATAGGTATATCCCTGAAATCTATGCTCTTTATACTATATTACAATGTG
>NW_012134567.1:14793-15463 GCF_000956105.1 Propithecus coquereli | reverse complement strand
TCTGTTAGGTAGGTTCTCTTGTTTTCTGTAACACTTTCAGCAGGAAGCCTTAATACAGAGCCTGAACAAACCTTCTGCTTCTGAAAGCAGACCTGACATTATGATTGTCCGGAATTCCAGGCTCGGTGAATATGCTCATTGCTAGTATACAGCCAGTCATTGAAGGGTTAGTGTAGGTAAATGCTTGTGTTTGACTGATTGCCTCAGTTAGCATGAGACTATCCCCACAGGCAGGTGTCTGCTCTCACTGTGACCCAACTCAGAGATCAAATATTCCCCTGAAGCTGGCTTCTCATTCTGTTCTCTCACACAGCCCTAGGATCCCCACCAATATCAAAGGGTATTCTCACAGGGCACGATGAAAAAGGCCAGGCTGTCCCCTCTAATTGAGCTGGCAGGACCACAGGAGCGTAGAAGTTGTGATTCCTTTGAAATGTGCATGTAACCTGGGCTGAGTGGTAAGGCAAGAGTCCCAGCATCACTCTGTCACCTGGCCTCTCCTTTGTCAGCTTCAATCTACAGTTTCTGCTCCAAAGGAAAGATATATAAATAAACTCCTTCATTTCATCAGATTCAAAATAAGAAAGGGCACATAACATTTTTAATATGGAACAATACACATTCGTAATCATTTTGGGGGTTTTCTACCCTTTAATGAAAGTGGCCAATT
>NW_012134567.1:3457-3798 GCF_000956105.1 Propithecus coquereli | reverse complement strand
AGAAAAAAATACTTCTACACTTCGTTTGGGACCAGAAAAGAGCCCAAATAGCCAAAGCAACCTTAAGCAAAAGGAACAAATCTGGAGGTATCACTTTACCAGACTTTAAGCTATACTATAAGGCTATAGTAAGCAAAACAGCATGGTACTGGCACAAAAATGAGACATAGGCCAATGGAATAGAGCAAAGAATCCAGATATAAAACCATCCACATATTGCCATCTGATCTTTGACAAAGCAAACAACAATACACTGAGTAAAAGAATCCCTATTCAATAAATTATGCTGGGAAAATTGGATAGTCACATGTAGAAGATTGAAACGGGATCCATATCTCTCA
>NW_012134567.1:0-322 GCF_000956105.1 Propithecus coquereli | reverse complement strand
CTCAGAAAGATGGAAACTGCCCTGAAGCAGCTAATTTCGGAGCCATTACAATAAGGGTTTCAGAACTCTTTGTTAAATAAATGTCTCTAAAAACAAATCTTGCCTTTTCTCCCAAACATCTGATACCACAGGAAACTGAAAATTGGGGTATAGTGAGTATAGTGAAAGCTGAGTATAGTGAAAGAACTCTCACAGAGAACTCAACACAAAAGGAAGAAACATTCTTAGCTTAGCTCCCCCACTTCTCTTCCTAAATAGCTAAGGATCTTAGTACCCAAAAAGGAAATATAGTTAAGTTTGTTTTATGTCCAACACATGGAAA
>NW_012134566.1:2343-2842 GCF_000956105.1 Propithecus coquereli | reverse complement strand
ACCTTTTTTTAACTACAATAGAAAGGATTTTAAGTGGAAACATCTATCTAAAGTCAAGTCCAGTTTTTAATATGAAAAAGTTTGCCTTTCTGGCTGTTTATTCAACTATTACATTTCTATGTAAACAATTTTTAATGCACGAAATATTCATTGGCAGTATTTACATAACATTTGCTTATTGTTTTAACAACAAATAGACTATTATCAAACAATCCTACTGGGAGAAAATAATTATTATAATTATAGCAGTTTTCCTATGGTGCTATAATTAAATCTTGGTTATAATTCCATTAGAAAATTGATACAGTAAAGGAAATACGATTTTGTCCTTAAGATTCTTGACTAGGTGGTAACTTAAAATTTTGGCTTCCAGCCTCTTTTTACATAAATTTAACAGTCTTTTGAATAATGTGCTAAAGTATTTATTTGGTGAGATAGCCTTTGAACAAATGATAACCCTGTCTCTCATCCTCTAAGAATATCTAATGTGCTAGATTTT
>NW_012134566.1:531-898 GCF_000956105.1 Propithecus coquereli | reverse complement strand
TAAGATCTTTGGCAAATGCCTTGCCTAAATTTCCCCATAGTTTTAAAAAGAAACTAATGCTTTTTATTGGGATGTGCTGATTGATACAGCTACATTTCTAAAATAATGGGCAAAATATAGCTTTTCAGAATTGCAATCTGTTTTATTTAGCCTTTAATCAAACTGAGAATTTACCTAAATATATTATGGTGATTTTGTTGAAAAAATATTTAATGAATGTCTGTATCCCCAACCCTGGGAATACAAAGATGAATAAGCTGAGTTTGCTTATAAATCAATCAGAAGCTGCTGTGTTGCTAGCATATAATTCATTGTCTTCTCTGCAGTTTTTACCTGTTAGCATTAAATCTCTGATTTCTAAAACAAA
>NW_012134566.1:0-481 GCF_000956105.1 Propithecus coquereli | reverse complement strand
CACACACACACACACACACACGTGTCTGTGTGTATGTGTATAAATTCAATATTTGCCCTTTCTTGGTGCTTTACATAATACACACTGTTCCATTAATCCATTGTCTTCTCTGCAGTTTTTACCTGTTAGCATTAAATCTCTGATTTCTAAAACAAAAGTTTATAAATTGCCTTCAGATGTGTTCTAATTTTGATGCCAGAACAATAATCCATCCAGTCAAAAGATTGTAAGACTATGGTTGAATATCACATCTTATGACATCTACCTAAGGCTGGTAGAACTTTCAGCCCTATGTGTTTTGTAGGTATACAAAGAAATTATATCCACAACCAGAACTTGAAGCGAATATTGTGAATAACAAGGTTTTCAAAGATGTATACCTCAGTGGAAAAGGAAAGCATGTAGCTTTGAATGCTGTTTTCTATTTTTGTTTGTCTGCATTTTGGCTTTTGGTTTGGTTTTTTTGGACAGAAGGCGGGAC
>NW_012134565.1:4349-4672 GCF_000956105.1 Propithecus coquereli | reverse complement strand
ACAGATGCAGGTTTTTTTCCCCCATAGTTTTGCTCTGAATGCTAGTGTTTGTGGTCTGTAGTTTTTATAATCAAGTATTGATAAAAGGAACAATCCAAAGATGCTTCCTTTGTTTCAGCATGCTTGCTTTAGCACTGAAAGTGGGTGGGGAGATTGTCCCTCTGGAGTTGCTACTAGGCTCAAAAAATGGGTGGGTTGAAAAGAGAGAGTCTTAACCTGCAATCTCCAATTGATGCAAACCAAGCTTTCCCTTTCCTTACTACTCTGCCTTCTCAGAGAATCTGCATTACTTGACTTCAGTAAAAAGATGACGGTAGCTGTTC
>NW_012134565.1:1772-2074 GCF_000956105.1 Propithecus coquereli | reverse complement strand
AGGTTAGATTGCCTAATAAATATCATTTTAACAATGTCCTCCTGAAAGTTGAGCCTTTTAAAATATCATACAATCTATCTGTAAAATAAGCCTATATAACAGAGAGGCTATAGTGTTATTTTCTTCAACTTTATAGAGATATGAAACCAGAGTTTTCCCAGGGACAATGACCAAATTGCTTGTAAGTACAGGTATTTCCCAGCCAACTGGCCAATGGGTGAGTTTATATATGTCATAGCAGACTGGCCGATTTTGAAAACATATATTCTATCCTTTTCCACAGAATTATTCTTTATGTATTT
>NW_012134565.1:0-397 GCF_000956105.1 Propithecus coquereli | reverse complement strand
TTAACTCTTGAATCTTGCAGTCAACCCAATACCAATTCTTTCTATCAACATTGATAGATTAAGATGTAATAGTCTTCACTTGTAAGACATTTAGTGATTATTAAGGCTAATACTCATTTTCTGCATCTGAAGAGGACCAGAGGTCACTCAGGGCATGGGTCTATTTTGTACCAAAAATTATGCCCATTTTGATTCTGTATCTGAGAGAAAAACTCTTTTTTATTTAAGGTTACAGTGTTCTTTGTAGAGTTCATGGAGAATATAAGGGGTATTTTCAATCCTATGATAAATTTTTATACAAAGAAATGTGTGGAACACGCAACATTTTTGTGTACCTTAAAAGGTTAGATTGCCTAATAAATATCATTTTAACAATGTCCTCCTGAAAGTTGAGCCT
>NW_012134564.1:4278-4550 GCF_000956105.1 Propithecus coquereli | reverse complement strand
TAGGAAAAAAATTAAAGAATAAGTTAATAAAAATCAGAACTGGAAGTTAAATTTCAAGATGTCCTAGGGAGAGTAAAACTGAATGAAATTTTAATAGGAGGCATTGAAAGAAAGCAGAAAAATAGCCATGGGTATAAATATGAGAAAAAAGTAATAATGACCCTAGAAAAAGTGATTGAAGTGAAGGACATGCAAAGAAGTTTCACATACATGTAACTGGAATCTCTTAAGAAAAATAGCAAAGGAGTGTAACTAAAGTGATATTTATGAAA
>NW_012134564.1:2019-2403 GCF_000956105.1 Propithecus coquereli | reverse complement strand
GTCTTCCTTCTTGGGACTGTTCAGCCATCACTGCTTCTTGTCCTTTTTTAAGATTCCTCTAAGCAGTCATTTCTCAGGAAAGCACATACCTCTGCAAAAAAAATGGAACTTAGATCTATAAGTCTTCATTAAGTAATATGATGAGAGAATATTTTATTAGGTTATTAAGTATGGGATATTTGATTTCCTTAAGTACTAGGGTTGACAGTTGATATCTCTGACATTTCACTTTGACACTTCTTGTTTTATGGTTATAGTGAAGGTACATCCTCAGTCTTTCAAACACACCTTTTGGCTTGTGATTATCTTTCAAATTTTTTTTAGAACAATTTTTGTGAAACCATGGATAAGTCAAAAATTTGTGTTATTTTCAAATATGAGTTC
>NW_012134564.1:0-579 GCF_000956105.1 Propithecus coquereli | reverse complement strand
GCTCCAGAATGGAATCCAGTCAGGAAAGGGAAATTTCAACATATTTGTAGCAGAATTTTACCTCAGTTGCTCAGTCGGTCTTTCTGGCTTGAATAGGATTCCTGGGCATTGAAATCTTAGCAAGACTATACTTGTTTTATTTGATTAATCATATGAAAAGTAACCCACCCACTTCTATAAGTTATAATCCAAGTTCCTCAGGGAATGATAATAATAGTAAAGATAATAAGCAATAATGCTTAACATTTATTGAGCAATTACCATGCATTGATGCTTTTTTAAAGGCTTCACATATGTTATCTCACAATAGCTCCATGAAGTGGGAAAAATCTGTATTTTACACATGAGGAAACTCAATACAGCATGATTACTTCTCCAAGATCCACCTGAAGTAGAAGAAATAAGATATAATTCCAAGCATAAAGTCCAGGGCCTGAGTCTTAGGTGCAATATAACATTACTGCTGGAAAGGAAGAACCAGAGATTTTAGGACAAATCAGTACTATCAGCTGTTGATAGTACATAGGGAATGTGACTCAATTCACTAGGTGGTGCGTTTGAACCAGAGCATGTACCCCC
>NW_012134563.1:5863-6743 GCF_000956105.1 Propithecus coquereli | reverse complement strand
GCAGGGGCAAGCTCAGAGCATGAGCTGGTGGGCCAGCGCCAGGCCCAGAGATTCTAAGTGGGCCCAGGCCCAAGTAGGGTTTGGGTGATACCTGGGGGTCCAAGAGTGGGGCCCAGGACAAGAGGAAGCCACAGGCAGGAGAGCGGCACCTGGCCAGAGCTGGAGCGCAGGTCCAAACTGGGGAGAGGAAGGGCAGCAGACCCACAGTGGTGCCATGAAGTCCCAAAAAGTGACCCCCATTGGGGCGGCAGGCATGTCACAAAGCCAGACAGGGCATGAGCCGGGTGCCTGGGCTGTGGGCAGCCTTCCTGGTGGGAGGAGAGGTGTTCACGACACTGTCCCCCAAGGAGAGCTAACATTTTGCATCTGTGACAGGAACTGGGTTAAGTCCCTTCCTTACAATGTTTCAATCCCATTGAATCCTCCTGGGACTCCTACCTCCATGGTTGGTACCGCAGTCGTGCGCTACCTAACATTTCAGTCAATGACGGACCACATATACCGCGGTGGCTTCATCAGATTATAATGGAGCAGAAAGATTCCTATTGCCTAGTGACGTTGCAGCTGTCATAATGTTGTAATGCAACGCGATACTCATGTGTTTGTGGTGATGCTGGTTTAAACAAACCTACTGTGCTGCCAGTCGTGTGAAAGTATAGCACATGCATACTTTCTTTATGATGGGACATTCTTTATGATGATAATAAACAGCTATGTTACTGGTTTATGTATTAACTTACTACTTATCATCATTTTAGATTGTATTCTTTCGACTTAGTAAAAAAAAGTTAACTGTAAAAGAGCTTCAGGCAGGTCCTTCAGGAGGAGTTCCGGAAGAAGGCACTGTTATCACAGGAGATGACAGCCCTGTGCGTGTTAC
>NW_012134563.1:5132-5476 GCF_000956105.1 Propithecus coquereli | reverse complement strand
TTAAAAAACTATTTGCAATTCTGAAGTTCAATGTCTAACTGACAATGCAAAGAATTGCTATCAGGCTTCATGTATATTATGTCCAGATCTAGATATATACAAATGTAAGATTAATATGGATTGCTTAAGATTGCAATGTATTCCTCAGCCTCTCTTGTGCAGCTCTTGGGAATGCCATAATAATTTATAAGTAGCCTAGAACGACTAATAGGAACACAAAAGAAAAAAGAAAATGACTCAACACTCCCGGAAAATGTGATACATTGAATGCAAGAATCCGATGCACTCTTGCTATCGGAGAAGAACGATTTCACAAGTTATTTCATTTGTCTTTTCTCTTACTC
>NW_012134563.1:0-513 GCF_000956105.1 Propithecus coquereli | reverse complement strand
CTACCACCACTGCACGTAGTAATTTTGTCTAGGAATACTTTATTTTGCTCTCATTTGGGAATGCTAGTTTTGCTGGATATAACACTCTAGACTGGAGTTACTTTCCCTAAGCACATTGAAGATTCTATTCCATTATCTTCCAGCACCCATGACAGTCTTCTGTTACAATCGCCTATGGGTCTATCCCTGAGCCAACACCACACACTGACTGTCTTAATCACTACAGATTTATAATACTCTTCATATTTTGTAAAGCAAACTCTCCTACCTCGTGGGGGAAATTTTAAGAGTGTCTTGACTATTCTCGGTCCTTTGCATTTCTATATAAAGTTTAAAATGAGCTCATCAAGTTCCACACACACACACAAAAAGCAGTAGGTATTTTTATTGGGATTGCATTGAATCTATAAATCAAATTGGAGAGACTATTGAGTTTAGCAGCCCACAAACATGGTATATTTCTGTTTTTATTGAAGTCTTTTAAAAAAATAGCTTTATTGAGGTTTGATTGAC
>NW_012134562.1:3781-4457 GCF_000956105.1 Propithecus coquereli | reverse complement strand
TACAAAAACTCCAAAATATTTTTATTGAAAAAAATTGACAGCCATCATTTCAAGATTGTGAGGTTATGGGGTTTTTTTGTTGTTTTTTTGTTTTTAACCTTTTTGATTACTTCCTGTATGTCAGAGACTGGTAAGCCTTCCACAAGCATTATCTGCTTTGATTCTCAAAATATTCCTAAGAGGAGGATATTATGATCCCATTATCCTCACGAATAGTGGGGCCTGAGAGAAGTTAAATAACTTCCCCCATGTCGTACAGACTGAGCAAATTTCAAGATTGAACCCAGATGAAACCGAACCACTCCTTCTAACTCCCGCCTCCGCTCCAAATACTGAGATGAGTTGTCTGAGCTTTTGCAGTTGTGTTCCCCATGGAGCCACATTGATGCTTGGCATTGTTACTTGTTTTTACAGATCATCTATTTCACATTTTTGAGGCATTTGCAATAAAAGATCAGTATATTTAGGCATATAATTTGGGATAGAATATTCAATTGGGATGCCTTCAGCTGCAAGTAACATAAAATGAAAATTCATTTGGCTTAAACAAAAAAGACATTTTTTTCATAATGTACAATATCCAGAGATGGTGGACTTGAAGGTTGGTTGAGTCAGTGACTCAGTCGTGTCACCAAGGTGTGAGGAGCCTGGGTTTGCTGTTCTGCTGCCCTTAGCA
>NW_012134562.1:3032-3731 GCF_000956105.1 Propithecus coquereli | reverse complement strand
TAAAAGATCAGTATATTTAGGCATATAATTTGGGATAGAATATTCAATTGGGATGCCTTCAGCTGCAAGTAACATAAAATGAAAATTCATTTGGCCTAAACAAAAAAGACATTTTTTTCATAATATACAATATCCAGAGATGGTAGACTTGAAGGTTGGTTGAGTCAGTGACTCAGTCATGTTGCCAAGATGTGAGGAGCCTGGGTTTGCTGTTCTGCTGCCCTCAGCAAAAAACCGATATCCTTCCTAACTGAGAATGGCTTTAGCAATTCCTGGTGTTCAGAGGCAGAAACATGCTATCTCCTCTTGGTTCTCCTTCTTCAAAGTATGGAGACTTCTCCCAGAAATGCTCCAGCAGATATTTCAATATTTTTGTTTTTTTAGGAGTTTTCAACAATAATGAAGTAATACTTTCATAATTTAAAGAAAACACAAAATGCAATTTTGAACAAAGATTATAATGGCTACGAAAAACTACATGTACACCTCCCCAGTACCCCCTACTGACAGCACTGTGTCCCTTCTAAGATGATGAGTAAATATAGGGACAGGAAACCTTTAAGAGACCAATGAGTATATGAGTTGTTTTATTTCTAGGATGTCCTACCTAAATCCTAATGCCTTTATTCTCTCAAATACTGATAACTTCATCTCTTCATGCAGAAAACTTGAACAGGGATTTCATGTTAGTGAATGTAA
>NW_012134562.1:0-242 GCF_000956105.1 Propithecus coquereli | reverse complement strand
ACCACATATACACACACCATATATACACACACATCATATATATACACACACACCCATATATATACACACACACACTCATATATATACACACACCATATATACACATACACACCCATATATATATTTATATATATATATATACACACACACACATACCATATATATACACACACCCCATATATATTCACACACACACCATATATATACACACACACTCCATATATGTATATATACACACACAC
>NW_012134561.1:4272-4573 GCF_000956105.1 Propithecus coquereli | reverse complement strand
GCTAGGATTACAGGCGTGAGCCACCGCGCCCGGCCTTTATAATTTTTTAAAAGATTAATACAAGTCAGGTTTTGGCTAGAAAAGGGAAAAATATTTCTATTTAGAAAATAACCAGTTTTGTTTAGCCTTTCAAATTTTACCAACAGAAAAATACTAGTTGGACTTTGATTCAGTAATTCTACCTCTAGAAATTTATCCTGACAAAAATAATCAATAATATTCACTAAGACATAGCTACAGAGATGTTAATTTTAACCCTACTTATAATAGCAAAAAAACCAACCAAACAAAAAAGGAACCA
>NW_012134561.1:1885-2282 GCF_000956105.1 Propithecus coquereli | reverse complement strand
AATTCATTTAAACATTTAAAAACATTCTTTTAGAAAACACAAAACAGTCACTACATATGCTTGCTATCATGGATTAAAAAGACAGAAATGGAAAACAATACAAACTTCCAGAGTATGCTGGGGCCAGGATATATTGCTATACCTTTTATATCCTGTAAAAGTCTATGTTTGAATGATGTCTTAACGTGTCTTGTGAACCAAAGATTTGATTATATTCAATATAGTAAAAGAATTTAACATATTTTATGTATTTCAAATCTTTGAAAATCTAAACTCAATTACATAAAAGAGTGAAATGTTTATAAGGACCTAAGAAAATCTGTAAATTTGTTAGGTTTCCTTAAATTAAGTATTTGAGAAAGTTTTGTTTATTGGGTCAGTTGTTAGAAATACCTAA
>NW_012134561.1:0-348 GCF_000956105.1 Propithecus coquereli | reverse complement strand
TTAAAATAAAATTTAAAAGATAATCATTTGTAACAATAAAAATGATACAGATACTGACAAAGATCAAATTTAAAACTTAGGTGTACTTTAATATTCATTAGGTTCACTTTTCTTAAAGTAACTTAAATTCATAATACTGTACTTTTTAAATACTTTAAAACCCTAATCTTTTTAAAAAACAAACTCTTGTATTTTCCCATGTTCTTTCATACTTAAGTTATGTAGAGTATTAAAAATAAAACTTACCACAGGCTGGCTATTTTTAAAAGTTGTTAGACTGGCTTGCAGATGAACAATCTAAGGGAAAAAAATGACTGTTTAATTTTATTTTGAAGCAAAAAGTATAGG
>NW_012134560.1:12814-13210 GCF_000956105.1 Propithecus coquereli | reverse complement strand
GTGGAAAGCCTCAAGAACAGGGTAGATCAAACAGAAGAAAGAATCTCAGAGATTCAAGACAACTCCTTCCAATTAAATAACTCAGTCACAGAAATTGAGCAGAAAATTAAGAGAAAAGAAATAAGCCTACAAGAAATGTGGGATTATGTGAAAAAACCAAATCTGAGAGTGATAGTGGTTCTGGAAGGTGAAGAAGGAAACATTCAAGGACTGGATAAGCTATTACAAGATTTAATAGAGGAGAATTTTCCAGGCCTTGCTAAAAATCTAGATATACAGGTAGAAGAAGCTCAATGGACCCCAGGGAGATTCAATGTAAATAGGAAGACACCACGTCATGCAGTCATCAGATTGACCAAAATAGCCACTAAAGAGGCCCTTCTACGAGCTGTAAGG
>NW_012134560.1:10570-11288 GCF_000956105.1 Propithecus coquereli | reverse complement strand
TGGAACCAGACAAGGTTGCCCACTATCTCCACTTCTATTGAACATAGTGCTGGAAGTCCTGGCCACAGCAATCAGGGAAGACAGTGGAATTATAGGCATATGAATGGGAACAGAAGAGATCAAATTCTCACTATTTGCTGATGACATGATATTATATCTAGAAAACCCCATGGATTCAACTAAGAGGCTCCTGAAATTGATAAATGAATTCAATAAAGTCTCAGGATATAAAGTCAATACACACAAATCAGAGGATTTCATATACGCCAACAGCAGTCATACCGAGAACCAAATCAAAGACTCAATTCTCTTCACAATAGCAACAAAGAAAATGAAGTATCTAGGAATATATTTAAGTAAGGAGGTAAAAGACCTCTATAGGGAGAACTATGAAACATTGAGGAAGGAAATAGCAGAGGACATAAACAGGTGGAAAACCATACCATGCTCGTGGGTCGGCAGAATCAACATCGTTAAGATGTCTGTACTACCCAAAGTGATCTACAGATTCAGTGCAATCCCTATTAAAATACCAACATCATTCTTCACAGATGTAGCAAAATTAATTTTATGCTTCGTATGGAACCAGAGAAGACCCCGCATAGCAAAAACAATTCTAGACAATAAAAACAAAATAGGAGGTATCAACTTACCAGACTTCAAACTTTATTATAAGGCTGTAGTAATCAAAACAGCTTGGTACTGGCACAAAAATAGA
>NW_012134560.1:0-706 GCF_000956105.1 Propithecus coquereli | reverse complement strand
TTTAATTTATAAATTAGGCACAGTAAAGGATTAACAAGAATAGTTAATAATAAAACAATTATAACAATAGACTGTAATAAAAGTTATATGGATGTTCTCTCTCTCTCTCTTTCAAAATATCTTATACTGTACTTACCTATTTTCAGACCATGGTTGCCAGCGGGCAACTGAAACTGAAGATAAGGGCATACTACTGTACTCTGAAGAGTATTCAAGAGGAGGCAGCTCTGAAAGTCTCTGGTGTTCTCTCAGTGTCAGAGGTTGGTGAACCTTTCCTGTAAATGGTTTGGTAGTAAATATTTTATGGTTTGCAGGCCATATACAGACTTTGTCATATATTTTTCTTTTTCTGTTTTTCTTTACATTCTTTAAAGAATGAACTATGGCCATCTTGGTCTCCCAGGACTTTCAGCTTCTTCTTCTCAATTGAGGAGTTTGCAAGCTTTCTCCTAGAGTCACCCTCTCCCTGCTGTGTCTTGAAAACACTCTAAAGTCATTCAGTAGGAAAATTGTTGGACTTTCCTCAGGTTTTTTTTTTTTTTTTTTTAAATCTCAGGCACTTCTGTTCTAATGTTCAATGCTTTAAAAACCATTATTTCATACATTTTGCCCTGTTTTTTAGTTGTTTCAAGATGCAAGATTAATATGGTCCCTGTTACAACATTGTTATTGGAAATGAAGTTCCAGCATAAATTTTTAATACTTT
>NW_012134559.1:53377-53708 GCF_000956105.1 Propithecus coquereli | reverse complement strand
CAAATTGCCACTAATTCCTTTTATTTTAATCGGATAAAATATACAACCCCAATATGTACCATCCTAACCATTTTTAAATGTAGAGTTCACTACTGTTAAGTACATTCACACTGTTGTACAATCAATCTCCAGAACGCTTTTCATCTTACAAAACCGAAACTCTATACCCATTAAACAATTCTCTATTTCTCTCTCCTCTGCCCCTGGCAAGGACCATTCTACTCTCTGACTCTAAAATTTTGACTACCCAATGTACCTCCTATAAGCGGAATCATAGAATATTTGTCATTTTTGTGACTGGATTATTCATTTAGCATGACTTTTTTCAAGG
>NW_012134559.1:50766-52302 GCF_000956105.1 Propithecus coquereli | reverse complement strand
TTTAGCTGGGTCAGTATCTTTGTGGTATTTCAAAATGTTAACAGAAGCACCGTTCTTTCCTCCCATCTGTTAGGAAATTATATTAATCACCAAAAAATGCTCTGCCACAGAGAGTTTTAAATTCATACTCACTCTGCTAATGAGGAAGTGGGGAGACAACTACATTCTAGTTTCTGAATTGCACATCTTGGATGTCTATAAATCTAGATAGTCTCCACATTAATATTTATTCAAAATTCAGGCAACATGAATATTGATCATTCAGATTTCTGTCTCAGATTTTGTGATTGTTTCACCTACACCGAATGGATTTTATTATTGCATCTAAAAAAATGGGTTGCTCTGTAAATTATATGTGCCTATAAAATTAGACGATAATATCCTTTCTTCTAGGATAGCCACACTTTAAAGGTTCATTTTATGAGACGATATCTGTTGTTAATTGCAAATGAATCTTACTACCATAGATCAGTTAGCATTTAGATTTTGTTTAGTTAATCCACAGACATTTATTGAGTGTCTACTACACCGAGCCCCCTTCCCTCTAAGCACTGAGAATACAGCTCCAGAGAGGTAGGTACGGTTCTTACCAGAGTGTGTCTACAGTCTGTAATGGACGGAGAAGGGGAAGAGAAAAGTAAAAGCAATAAACCCTGGAAATTATAATTTTTATACATTCTATGGTGTGTGATGTTAAAGAAAATAAATGCATGGGAATGTGCAACTCTAGTAAGTTCATAGAAAGCCCCTGGCTAAGGGCAAAAAATGCAAGCTAGGGGCTGAAAAAAGAGTAGAAGAAGCCCCAAGAACTAGGAACGTAACTCTCATCAGAAAGAACAGCAGTGTCAAAGGCACTGAGATAAGAAAAGCTTGATGTACGTGAAGGTGGTCTAACATACGTGGGGTGTATAGACCGAGGAAGAGAGTAACAGAGACGAGGTTGGAGAATCGTCAAAACCAGATAAAATAAAGCTGAGCTCATTTGAGGTTCAGTAAGAATTCCATCGAAGGGCTTTAAGTAAGGGAGTGAAATGCTCTCTGATTGCTTTTTGTAGGAAAACTGTTTTAAAAGAACAAAATAAAGATAAGAAAACAAATTAGGAGACTAATCGCAAAGTCCAGTTGGAAGAAGACATTGATTTGATACAGGGTGTTGAAAAGAAATAACAGCAAGAAACAGAGAGCTCTATTGCATGTTGAAAGTAAACCTGACAGTCGTGAGGAATCAAGTATAGCTTCTGGGTTTTGTCTTGGATAAGCCAGTTAAGGCCATGCCGTTTACTCACTTGAGGACAAAAGTCAGGCCCAGAGATATGACATGTATATGCATAAAGTACTGCGTCTCTTAAAGAGAATTCTGCAATTTATGCTTTATTTTCAAAGTCACTTTATATTTCATTTCTCACTAATCAATCTGAATTAGAAAATTTTACAATAGCTTAATTCCAAAACAATAGAGAAGTGGTAACTAGCATTCATTCCATATTATTATGGTTGTGATAATTATTGAAATTAATCTGATTTTATTTAATCGCT
>NW_012134559.1:47555-48081 GCF_000956105.1 Propithecus coquereli | reverse complement strand
TGTTTTACACATTCTGGAGATCAAAGCATTGACCAGTATATATGATTATGTTAAAGCTCTACACTTCACAAGAGCTGTAGAATTGGTTTGTGTAAGTTTTTAACGTTATCATGTTTGTACTGAGATCCAGTCAATTTTTTAGATCAACTTCAGCATAATTGACTTCAGTTGGAAATTATATGTCATTACCTAAGCATATCACATGACTTGTATTCATGACTTTTGTCACTCAAAAGTGTTTTGATGTTTTTATTTACTTTTGAACATTTTTTTCTAGATTTAATCCTGGGAATATGATTTAAGATCAGGCTTTTAAAATTGAATATTTTGTTTCTTTCAACATATTATATAACTAATTGTTTTCTGGTTCATTTTCATGTGCTTTTTAATTTATTTTACTTTTTAGTATGGATCAATTTTTATGGAAAAACATTTTGTGATCTGGGTTAATCTGTATGTGTTCTTGCTCTGTGATTTAATAAGGTGATAGCAACCCTATGTTCAGCTGACATCATAAAAACCAAAT
>NW_012134559.1:35231-35720 GCF_000956105.1 Propithecus coquereli | reverse complement strand
TTAACTGTATATATCAGTTGAAAATGATTCATTGATCAAAGTGATGATGCCGTAAAGATGCAAATATCTGATGTCTTCTTTTTTAAGAATTCTGCTTAGCATCAATAATAGAGTGATGTGGTTTTGAAATATATTCTTAAGGAAAAAATTAGAAATAATTTTTGTCTCTAATTTGTAAAGTATATGGCACCCAAAATTTCATTTTTAATTATATATGAATTTTTCAAAACAGATAGAAATATACCCCTCTAGATAATATACATGTTTCAATTCTTATAGTGAATTTCTTTAGTCTTACAGATTATTACACAATAGAAGGACTCAAATTGAAGTTCTGTATTTTCAATCAAGAGAAATTACCATAGTAATATTTTCACATGTAAAGATATACCTAACTTCAATGTGTACCTGGTTTTATAGTAGAACATTGATTATAAATTCAGCCTTAGTCCAATTTATATGTGTATCTAATTCACCCAACTAACTTTA
>NW_012134559.1:30984-32266 GCF_000956105.1 Propithecus coquereli | reverse complement strand
CCTGTAGTCCCAGCTACTCGGGAGGCTGAGGCAGGAGGATCGCTTGAGCCCAGGAGTTTGAGGTTGCTGTGAACTAGGATGACGCCACGGCACTCACTCTAGCCAGGGCAAAAAGAGTGAGACTCTGCCTCAAAAAAAAAAATCTAGTAAGAGAATAATGGTGGTTCAGGCCCAGATCTGTCTGAGCCTAAAACCTAATGATACTGCCTTTCTTCCTTATAAAGGGAGGCTGTCTTTTATTTACATTAGAGTGTCTGTAACTTAAAACATTCCTTCTTTTATAGAAGCTTATTAAATGATAGTGCACTTGGAAAAAAAGTTAAGTGGTTGTGTTCAGCAAAGACGGACACCAAGGACTCACTTGTTAAGTAGTCCGCAACTACCGTATAAAATACTAGTTGTTCAAGCCTGTTACCTGCCCTGGTTTGCTGGGCCCCTATCCTGCTCATATTGTTAAACATTTTCATTATCGCCCCCTGTATATTAGCATTTTGAGATAAATATCTTGTATAAGACATTTTTAAAGCTTGAAATAGCCCGTGTACAAACATCTCCCCCATGACTTTATTTATACAATTGAATATATATTCAAGTATTCAGTAAATCTTTTTTTTTATTTCAGCATATTATGGGGGTACAGATGTCTAGGTTACGTGTGTTGCCCTTGGTTCCCCCCCTCCCAGAATCTTTGTGTTAGACACAGGTGATGCGAGATGAATGAGACTCTTCCTCTGCCCTGGAAAGTGGTGATAATCTAGCAGTTTTCTCAAAGTAGCGCTACTGACATTTTAGACTGAAAACTTCCTTGCCTAGAGGGTGTCGTGCTTATTGTAGGATGTTTAGCAGGGTCCACGGTCTCCACCCACTAGCGTCGGCAGCATCCCCCACCCCTGGTAGTCACAACCAAAAATGTCTCCAGACACAGCAGACAGTGGAGAACAACTGGTGTAGCGTGTGAGATAAGGAAGAAACAAATTACGAAAATACAAAACCATAAGTGTTCAAGAGAAAAATGCATGATGTTACGGGAAGGCAGGTTTGGGAACAGAGAGGACGTGTCATACACAGCTTCAGCAACATGTGAAGTGGATCGGAAAAGGTGGTTGGAATTCTGACAGGTAGAGGGGAGAAGGTAGGGCATTAAAACTGCTTTACAAACTGCTTTCAGTGAGGAAGGCATTCAGTTTGTGCCCATTTTTGTCATATAGAGTCTTATAGTACAAGTACTATTGAAATGTTTTATCTCACATCTTAATGTTCTGTTGTCATTTCTATCTTTCTT
>NW_012134559.1:30403-30934 GCF_000956105.1 Propithecus coquereli | reverse complement strand
AAAAAAAAAAAAAAAAAAAAACTAGTAAGAGAATAATGGTGGTTCAGGCCCAGATCTGTCTGAGCCCAAAACCTAATGATACTGCCTTTCTTCCTTATAAAGGGAGGCTGTCTTTTATTTACATTAGAGTGTCTGTAACTTAAAACATTCCTTCTTTAATAGAAGCTTATTAAATGATAGTGCACTTGGAAAAAAAGTTCAGTGGTTGTGTTCAGCAAAGACGGACACCAAGGACTCACTTGTTGAGTAGTCCGCAACTACCGTATAAAATACTAGTTGTTCAAGCCTGTTACCCGCCCTGGTTTGCTGGGCCCCTATCCTGCTCATATTGTTAAACATTTTCATTATCGCCCCCTGTATATTAGCATTTTGAGATAAATATCTTGTATAAGACATTTTTAAAGCTTGAAATAGCCCGTGTACAAACATCTCCCCCATGACTTTATTTATACAATTGAATATATATTCAAGTATTCAGTAAATCTTTTTTTTTATTTCAGCATATTATGGGGGTACAGATGTCTAGGTTAC
>NW_012134559.1:27470-27798 GCF_000956105.1 Propithecus coquereli | reverse complement strand
AAAAGTTTTTGCCTAATAAGTACAATATTAGTGCTTCCTTGGGAACAGTTTCTGTTAATGTCTTTCATATTTAGGTTATAGTTTCTCATTTCTTTACAAGCCAATATTTGACGGAAAATTGGACATTTTGAATACTATGATTTGGTAACTCTGGAATTCATATCATTCCCCCTTTCTAAGGGTTTTGTTTTTTTTTTTGCTGTGGGCTCTAGCTGTTTGTTTAGTGACTTTTTAAAAATAATATTGTGAAGTCTGTATTCTTTGTCATTTGTTATCTCCGAAGTCTCTATTTCTTCACCTTATGTTCAGCTAGTGTTTTGACACAAGT
>NW_012134559.1:25112-26790 GCF_000956105.1 Propithecus coquereli | reverse complement strand
ATTCAGTATTTTCTTGATTTCTGTAAACCTTTGAGTATTTCCAGAGTTCAGCAAAGTTGATTCTAACAGTTTTTCCTTAATTATTTGGTGTTTCTGTGGATGAACGGGCCTTTGCAGATATTAATACCTGTTAGGACTGGTAGAGGGTAAAGAGGTGACAAGGGAATGGCTAAGGGCAGACAGCGGGAACCCAATTGTAGTTAGGAACCAAATTGCAGCTAGGAACTGTTCCATGGTGGGGACATACATGGTAAAAAGTTCCTAGTAAACTTTAAGTGAGGTAGAGCGCATTACCATCTAATTAGCATAGCATGGGTGGAGCTACCTGAAGGATTCTAGGGAAGATACATGCCCAGAAAGGGCATAAAGGGAAACTATTATATAACCTACCCTGTTATATAACCTGTTATGTGATCTGTTATATAACCACAACCTGTCAATCTATAACCACAACCTGTCAATCACCCCCAAAGGCAGGAAACGACAACCAATCCTGCCAGGATAAAGGCGGGACAAACTAGTGAGCTTATAAAAGGCGGCTTGTGCTCAGACTTCAGGGTCTTTCTCCACTCCTGGAGACTGGCCGGTTCCACTCTCTCTGGAGCGTATTTTCGTTTGTGTAGCTTTCTTCTTTACTTTCATTCTTTCTTTTATGTGATAAACTGCACAAAATTGCTCTGTGTCTGTGATCACTCTGTCATCGGCTCCACTCGGTACCAGTACTCGTTCTTGACACTGGGAACCGGGGACCAGGGGACATGCACACAGACGAACCTAAAATACCTTCTTTGCTACCTCACTGATGTCGCTGGCTCACGTGACTTTTAGGTCCGGAGTTGAGATACTAGTTCAAAATGACTAGCATAGCAAGATGAGTCAATGCCCTGTATCGTTTCAAAGAATACATACAGATGAGGAAAATGGCTCGATGGATACCAATTCTGTTCTGATACTGCAGTAAAGTAGATGCCACATTATTTAAAAGGTCCTTTGCCAAAGCGGATGATGATACTACATACAAGATTCAAACGGCTACATAGAGAAAACTACCTACAGACTCTTTGAGAAGACTTGGGATGCCTCCTGCACAGAAGTTTTTGCTCCTAATCACAAATAGAGCATGGGAACATCCTAACATTGGTGAAGTTATTCTAACAACTAGAAAGTTGCGTCCAAGACATGCAGATAATCAGAAGAGCTAAAACGGAACAATTGTCAACAAGATATTTTCAGATGAGCAAAGAAATTGATGGCAAAATAATCTAACATCCCATCTCTAGTTTGCTTTTCCCCCAATTTGGGCCCAATGGGTACTTTACATAAGCAGTTATAATGTGTATTCTTCACAACTAAACTTGTTGGCAGCAGTGTAAAGTCAAGTTCAGAGAGGGCTAAGTAATTTGTTAGTAAAACGGGACTTCTAATTTATTCAAAAGTCAGGTGACACTAAAGTCAATCTTCTTTGCAGCTATATTTTGAGGGCTCTTTATATTTTATAAATGTATCTTTATTCTTAACAAAACAAAATGGAAGAAGAGCTCAGACACCTGCTTGCCCCTCGTGCTGTCAAGCCAGCGGCATGCTGTCGGGAGGCTGTGCTGTACTCTGCTGCCGACTGAGGGTGACCGCGGTACTGTGACCACACTGGGATTCACACTGGGGCTGTTTCCAGCTAAGC
>NW_012134559.1:24620-25062 GCF_000956105.1 Propithecus coquereli | reverse complement strand
ATGGTGTCCCGCGGGTTTCTTAGGCTCTGTTAATTTTCCTTCATCTGTTTTTCTTTCTGCCCCTCAGACTGGATAATTTCAATTTACTCATCTTCTAGTTCATGGCTGATTCTTTCTTCTGTCTGCTCAAGTGTGTTATTGGAGATGTCTAGTGAGGTTTTTTTAATTTTATTTTTTATTTTGGTTATTATACTTTTCAGCTCCAGAATTCTCATTTGGTTTCTTTTCATAATTTCTATATCTATTGATATTCTGTATTTGATTGTTCATTTTTCTCCAGATTTCCTTTAGCTTTTTGTCCATAATTATCTGTTAGCTCTTTGAGTGTATTTAAGACAGTTGACTTAAAAAGTTTTTGCCTAATAAGTACAATATTAGTGCTTCCTTGGGAACAGTTTCTGTTAATGTCTTTCATATTTAGGTTATAGTTTCTCATTTCTTT
>NW_012134559.1:21791-22350 GCF_000956105.1 Propithecus coquereli | reverse complement strand
TGTCGGGAGGCTGTGCTGTACTCTGCTGCCGACTGAGGGTGACCGCGGTACTGTGACCACACTGGGATTCACACTGGGGCTGTTTCCAGCTAAGCCCAGTGCCAGCAGTCATTCTCAGCCTTGCTGTTCCTGTGGGATGAAGGTCTTTCCAGAACCCGACCTTGACTGAGCTTATGCACAATTGATCATGGATGATGCCGCATAGTTCAAGCAGTCATCGCTCACTGAAAATCTTCTAAGTTATGCGCCTGCGGTTCAGAATTTCTTTCGCCACTGGAAATTTCCAATGTTCGTGAAGACCATATTTTCCTGAATTTCAGAAATGGTGTCATTTTTCACTTACATCTCATTGTCGGGATTAGTAAGGAGCGAACACACAGAAATACTTTAGAAACTTTTGGATGACTTTGGTCATTTCAGCAACTAAGTACGAAGAAAAAAAAGAATTACAAATTGAGAACATTCAATCTTCATATATTACCATTCATTTAACTCTTATTGAGGTCCTGTTATTTGTTAGTTCATGTATGTTATATGTATTTTAATTATTCAAACTTTT
>NW_012134559.1:21196-21741 GCF_000956105.1 Propithecus coquereli | reverse complement strand
TGTCGGGAGGCTGTGCTGTACTCTGCTGCCGACTGAGGGTGACCGCGGTACTGTGACCACACTGGGATTCACACTGGGGCTGTTTCCAGCTAAGCTCAGTGCCAGCAGTCATTCTCAGCCTTGCTGTTCCTGTGGGATGAAGGTCTTTCCAGAACCTGACCTTGACTGAGCTTATGCACAGTTGATCATGGATGATGCCGCATAGTTCAAGCAGCCATCGCTCACTGAAAATCTTCTAAGTTATGCGCCTTTGGTTCAGAATTTCTTTCGCTACTGGAAATTTCCAATGATTCATGAAGACCATATTTTCCTGAATTTCAGAAATGGTATCATTTTTCATTTACATCTCATTGTTGGGATTAGTAAGGAGCGAACACACAGAAATACTTTAGAAACTTTTGGATGACTTTGGTCATTTCAGCAACTAAGTACAAAGAAAAAAAAAGAATTACAAATTAAGAACATTCAATCTTCATATATTACCATTCATTTAACTCTTATTGAGGTCCTATTATTTGTTAGTTCATGTATGTTATATGTATTTT
>NW_012134559.1:18681-19631 GCF_000956105.1 Propithecus coquereli | reverse complement strand
AGGCCCTTATGAAGCCTTATAATATTGAATATCCTCTTTAAAGAAAATAGTAGAAGCAAGTACAAACAAAAAATTAAGTTTAAAATTAAATCTTTGGAATGAGGAAAAGCACAAATTTAAAAATGCTAAACATGGCACAAAGAACACATGATGTTTTTTAAAATTCAAAAATTATCTGGCATGCTCCTATAATTTTTTCCATATTTTTCCAGAAGTTAAGCTTTTTGGCTCCATATTATTTGACTGTCTATGCATATGATGAGCATTTATAACATTATTTTATGTCAATAGAAAAAAATATCACTGATTTGCCTTTTGTTAATCATACTTGGAATGTATAAAACCCATGTTTTCACACAATGTTATACTCAGTTTTTAGTACTGCATTATATATAATTCCAATAAATTCTAACTTTCCTGATTCCTATAAAATGTTCCTTGTCATTGTGCTATCACAAGCACATTTCAGGCAGAAGATAACTTCCATTATAACTAGGCTAACAAGAAGTAAATTCTCTTTTTTATCAATTTCAACTAATTGTTCAACTAAACAAATTTACCAATCTCAACTAAAGAACAATTTTCCATAGACTAGCTTCTGGCTCCATATATTTCAGACCTTTTTTCACAGCACCTGCATACTTCTGATATCAAGTGCTGACATTTATGTGTTTTAATTTTACACCTGGCCTTGTACCTTCATGTTATGATGCTATTGGTAAGTCATACAGCGGGTAGTCATGACATGCCTGGAACTTAGCCCTATGCTTGCTTAATCTAGTAGAGAAAAGTGACAGCAAGTAACATAAATATACCCTGCTAAATCCTAACGCCAAATGTAGCACTGATCGAACCACCTCCATTAGCCAGAATTTGAAAAATGTACTAAATTACTGATATAAGCACAAGTTTGCCAAAAAGAAGTCAGACTGAAAAAAAAATGTTTCTAA
>NW_012134559.1:16600-17783 GCF_000956105.1 Propithecus coquereli | reverse complement strand
AGTTAAATTTGAATCCAAAAATATTAAAATATCTAGAATGCAATGAAGAATTCTAGACATGAAAAAAAGAAGAAAAAAAGTGACTGCCTACAGGAGTAAATATCATTCAACAGGAATAGACTCAGAAATAACAGGAATTATGGAAATTGCAGATAAGAACTTCTAAAAGCCAATTATAAATATAATCAATGATTTAAGAAGAAACATAAGCTTAACAAGAGTAAAAATAAAAACTATTAAAAAGAGCCAAATGAGAAGTCTAGAACTAAAAACTCAACATTCCACATTGAGATTCATTAGGTGGGGCTAAGCAGAAGAGACCCTGCACAAAGATCTATGACTTTGAATACAGAGCAAGAGAATCTATTCAAACGGAAGCACAGAGACAGAAAAGACTGAATAAAGTCAATAAGATCCCAGTGACCTGTGGGAAAATATCAAGCTAACGTGTGTGAAATTGTAGCTTCAGAAAGGGAGGAGGTAAAAACACTTGGAGAAAAAATGGTTGAAATTTTTAAAAATTTGATGAAAATTTAAACCAAGAATCTCAATAAACATAGAAAAATATTCCAGAACACATACATGTATGAGTGCATGCTCACATGCACTCACACACACACACCTCAAGCCATGAATCATATTTAAATTGTCAGAAACTAGTAAAAGAGAGAACATCTTAAAGGTAATCAGAGGAAGAAAAGTCACATTACATATAAAGGAATAATGCAAGCCCAAAGAGAAAACATAAGCATCTTTAAAGTGCTAAAAGACATAAGTGTAATCTCTTTGCAGATGACATCACATGCATATGGAAAGATTCTAGGACATCGATAAATAAGATAAAGAAAAATATGTGAATTTAGCAGGATCATATCGTATATTGTGAATACGCAAAAATCAAATGTATTTCTATTTACGGGTGACAAACATTTGTAAAATTAAGTAGAAATAACCATTTGCAATAGCATCAAAAAATATCAAATACTTAGGAATATATTTAACAAGATATGTGCAAAACACATGTGTAGAAAACTAAAAAACACTGCTGAGAGAAATTAAAGTTACTTAAATACATGGAGAAAACATGTCATATATTGGAAGATTAATACAAAGACATTATTTCTAACAAATTGATCTATACATTTAAACCAACCCTATTCTGAATCCCATCATTTTTTGTAGA
>NW_012134559.1:6041-6504 GCF_000956105.1 Propithecus coquereli | reverse complement strand
GGTGACAGGAGTCTTAGATAGTATCAGCAGAGTACCGTATCCTATTTCTCTCAAAGGATAACTGCAGAGCCTAGCAAGCAGAGAATTATTGGAGACGGCCATCAGACATGGAAAGCTACAAAGGTGAAAACAGAAGACGTTGCAAAAATGATCTTTATGAGGTAGCATCAAATAAAAACAATTGCACCCAGTGAACACCTGTGTAAACGAAGGTACAACCGAACACCCAGCCCCTTGATACTTCGTAGAGTAATAGCAACTTCCTCTGGGGACAGAGGCAGAGAAAATCCAGTGTGACAGCTATTAAGTTACTATTATTCTGGACTTGTAATTGAAAATAATTTGAGCTGTGAAAGATTAAAGAACATTCCGTTATTTGTACACTAAAAATGAGTACTGAGATTCGACTCTGCTATAAAATCACAAAGAAGATGTGAGTAAGAAACTGTATGCCAGAGAGATT
>NW_012134559.1:3094-3571 GCF_000956105.1 Propithecus coquereli | reverse complement strand
CACCATGCAGCTCTATGTCTATTAAATGCATTTCTTCTAAAAAGTAAGACATAACACTATGAAATAGTAGCTCGCATCTGAATTTATTGAATTATCCTAATATCAAGTCATTGACACTTGAATTTTAAAAATCATTTGGAGAATTTCTGAGCAGGTGATGGCAGCCACCTAAATCTGAATCTCTCCATATATCCTCTAAAACTCTGTAGGGAATAAAAACAATAACAAATAAAACCAAATAGATCTCATGCCTTCAGAATAACTGGGACACAGAGAACACTATACAGTTCTAATTAATCATGAGCAGAAAAATATCCTTTAATTTTCTAGGTGCTATCTCTCCATCTTTCACAAGGGCCTTTGCAAAGAATGAGGGGAGGGTCTGGCAGATGTGTGTGAGAAAGAGAAATAGGGGGCCTCAGTTTGAATTAAAACAATCCACCAGAAAATGTGAATATTTATGTATAGATAATATCA
>NW_012134559.1:0-314 GCF_000956105.1 Propithecus coquereli | reverse complement strand
AAGAAAGTTTATACAAATATGTTTCCATTAGAGCAATTAAAAATTTTTATATCCCCAAACTTCCCAGTTATCTTATTCTATATGAAAAAGGGAGTATACTGTAAGCATTTCAGCAAAGCCGTAGGTAGGGAGCGGCTGCTATTGTGGAGGTCTCCGCTGGGAACAAGAGTGGGAGGGAAAGAACAGGAGTCCACGGACAGGAGGCCTGGGGAGGGCCCCTTTGGCTGGGAATATTCAACTTGGGAAGTCATTTTGCTGGGAATTTCGTCATTTTTAAAGTTATAGGGTTGGAAAATATCAGCAGATTTCATGTA
>NW_012134558.1:10109-11008 GCF_000956105.1 Propithecus coquereli | reverse complement strand
ATGAAGCCCACAGTGGCAGACCATCCACACCAATTTTCAAGGGAAAAATTAATTTTATTTTTTCCCTAATTGAAGAGGACCAGTGATTAACAGCAGAAACAGTAACCAGCACTATCAACATCTCAATTGGTTCAGCTTACACAATTCTAACTGAAAAATTAAAGTCGATCAAACTTTCCACTAAACAGATGCCAAAACTGTTGTGCCCAGATCATCTGCAGACAAGAGCAGAGTTTTCAATAAAAATTTTAAACAAATGGGATCAATATCCTGAAGCATTTCTTTGAAGAATTGTAACAGGAGATGAAACATGGCTTTACCAGTACAATCCTGAAAACAAAGCAAAATCAAAGCAATGCATTCCAAGAGGGGAAGTGGTCCACTCAAAGCAAAAGCAGACAGGTCTAGAGCAAAGGTCATGGCAACAATTTTTTTGGAATGCTCAAGGCATTTTGCTTGTTGACTTTCTGGCAGGCCAAAGAACAATAGCATCTGCTTATTATGAGAGTGTTTTAAGAAAGTTAGACAAAGCTTTAGCAGGAAAATGCCCAGCAAAGCTTCACCAGACAGTGCTTCTCCACAATGCTCCTGCTCATTCTTCTCATCAAACAAGGGCAATTTTGAGGGAGTCTCAATGGGAAGCCATTAAGCATCCAGGTTACACTCCTGATTTGACTCCTTCTGACTTCTTTTTGTTTCCTAATCTTAAAAAATCTGTAAAGGAGCTGGGCATGGTGGTGCACTCCTGTAATCCCAGCTACTTGGGAGGCTAAGGCAAAAGAATCAGCTGAGCCCAAAAGGTCAAAGTTGCTGTGTGTGCTCTATGATTGCACCTGTGAATAGCCACTTCACTCCACCCTGGACAACATAGTGGAGACCTCATCTCTTTAACAAAATAA
>NW_012134558.1:985-2914 GCF_000956105.1 Propithecus coquereli | reverse complement strand
AATAATTTAAATGAAATATTTATTATGAAATGTAGTATTCAGCTCTAATAATCATTTTTCTTCTGAAATATGATTCAGCCAGACAGAATACACTATTCTCAATGTTATCTTTCACAAAAATTATTATACATGCTCAGTCTAACCAAACCCAGTTTCCCACAGGAGCTGTGACCATTCTACTCCCACCTACAACCACCAATGGGCTGCACCCCTTAGACGAGCCTTCCTCTCTAGCGCTGCTCTGTGATGCTCACTATTAGTTTGGATCTAGGGGAACAATGAGCTTGTTTCCTGGGGATTTGTGACATCATCAAGGAGCAGCCCAGAAGGAGAATATGCCCACAGGTGCCCACGGCACCACCAGCACACAGAACTGAGTCTAAACAGAGACCCCCAGGCCAGAGACAGGACATGAGCTCACTGCTTCTGGGTCAACTCTGAATATCTGAAACTCTTTTCTTTAGAGCCAGTTGATTATTTTACATCCCCTTGGGAAAGCTCAGTTACAAAGCATTAACTCCTGCGAGATTCATCTCTTGTTCAGGATTAACATACATAACTTGCGGGGCTGGCATGAAAAGAAAATCAGATTATTATTGGGTTGTATAGCATGAAATTGCTGATATTTGAGTGCTGATTTTGACCTGCAAAAATGGCAGTTTCACGTAGTTCACCTAATATATCAACACGACGTGAATCCACGTGATACTGTGCAATTACAACAACATCGTATATCAAACCACAGACATCTTGCATTTTAAAAGGGAAGGTTGGAGGAGAACAAGAGAAAAGATGATGCTAACTAACAGTTACTCTCCTAACCAACTTTGCTTTCGACGTCTGTGCCACTTTTAGGTCTGAGCTCAAATGGACAACAAGACAAACTAAAATCTTATTACTCTGCGAGTTTTCTGCTATGTGGAGAGGAATAGATTCTATCGGAGTTGTTGCTTTCCCAGGCTATTAGCATCATTTGTGTAGGTGGAGGCAGGAAGAGAGAAGAAAAGCCAAAATGTGTAGAAGAGTTTGCTGGGAATTTACACGATTTGCACCTGAAAGATCCACATCCAGGTGGCCTCTTGTGCCAGCCCCCTCTCCTGCTGCAGATAAACTCTTTCCTACTCTCTTTCCTGTTAGACAAGCCCACCCATGTTCTTGGTGCAAATGGTCTTTCCCGCATGATCCCACCTGTGTTCTCAATCGTACGGCAAGCACTCACTGAAAGAAAACTGCTGTGCTCAGAGGACCGCATTCTCACTCCATAGTGTGGGTTTCACTGTTTCTTTGGAGATGAGATGTCAGCCCTGCCCCTACCACCCACATGTGCCCCGGATCTCCTCTGGACCTGTTGGACCTCATTTTCAATTCCAGGCTGGGTGTCAGTGAAGGAGCACATGGCTGCTGATGCCATGGAGTGGGAACTTGGCACAGTCACAGGTGCCAGCTGCCAGAATGAGCTTTGTCTTGCTCTAGCACTAAACATCCCTACTCTATCAGGATAAGCTTGACATCTTCTGAAAGTGACTCCTCTTCTTTGACCTTTGACCTATAGATCCACATCCTGAAAATGGATTTTTGTCACAACTGCGTCAATGTCAAGGTCTCCTGTCTGTTTTTTGGGCTGCCTTTCTCAATGCCCAGACTCACTTTGAACATCAAACATCATCTTTACCAACACTGTCTAGACACAGCCTGGAATCATTTGCCTGCGTTTTTCAAATTTACGTTTCATGTAAGAATGCACAAGTCAAATAGTTTTATAAGGTTTGTAGACGAAAGAGCAGCCCTTTGAACTGTCCTTATCCATTTTCTCATGCCTATCAGCAACCTGTTTTAGTTCTTTCAGCTGATCCTGTTGGTGTTTAATTCCATATTTCTAAACAGCACGCTTGCATTCATACTTCCCGATTGCTCAGTGGTAGGCGTTCT
>NW_012134558.1:0-790 GCF_000956105.1 Propithecus coquereli | reverse complement strand
TCCCAGAGTTTTCCTGCTACACCTAATGCATAGCTGCCATCCTGCCACGTCACTTTGGGTATTCACTCCCTCCCCTCTGGTTTCTGCATCCTGCACCTTCCTCTTTCTTGGATTATTCCCTTATTTGGTGGAGCACATCACCTACGAGCAGACAGAGAAAGGGTAAATGGAAGTCAATTTTTGAAACCTTTCAGAATTGGCATATCTGACCATGCCTTTAATCTATTTTTATACTTAACTGATAATTTTGATAATTTTGAAGGTCTTGCTCTTACGTCCTCAGCATCCAAAATTGTTCTTGAGAAGTCCGAAGCCAGATTAATTCCTGACCTTTGAATGTACCATTTTGTGTCGTTGTTCTTCTCTGGAAGCTTGTGGTATCTTCTGTACTTTCAGAATGGTGGGGCTTAATGCGGATTTATAATATTTCCATCCATTAGATCAAGCACTCAGAAACACATGTGTTTTAGTGTTAGTAAATCTTCTTGAAATGTATCATAGATAAGTTTTTTCCTTTTCATTTCTCTTTTCTGAATTCATATCATGTGAGTGCTGGGTTTCCTGGCCTGGCCCTGGTCCTTTAATTATCTCTGCTTTTCCCTCCTATTCCCCACCTCTTTGTACATTGACTCTACTTCCTAGGCTTCTTAGCTTTCTTTTCCAGCCTTTCCACTGAGTTTTAAATTTTTGTTCCATGTTTTTAATTACCAGATCTCTTTTTGGTTCTCCAGATATTTTTTATTTAACATTCTATTCTTGTATCGTGGTTGCAATGTTTTCTCTTACCTCT
>NW_012134557.1:6246-6664 GCF_000956105.1 Propithecus coquereli | reverse complement strand
TACAGATAGTGGGAGAAATGGGTGAAAAAGAGAGAAAATGTGGTGGAAAGGATTGGGGCACTGTCATATATGTGGTGTGTCATTGACTAAAACAGTATTATGCTGTATATGCCTGTAACATGACCACACTGAAGGGGTGGGAGTGGTGACTAACTAATCAAGTAACTTTAGAAAAAAGTAGTTTGACCACATGTTTTAAGGCCAAAGACCAAAAGAAAAAAGAAAAACTGTACACAAATAATGTACTTTAGTTAGTTGGTTTGTGTTCCACAGTGTTATAGGTTAGTTATTCTGAAACTATTAACACTCTGCATATATTCTGTGAATCAGCAAATATATTGTGGATAATGGGTGCTACCTTGCTTTTTGGTAGAGAAAGAAGTTATGAATAAGGAAAGAGGGAAGGCTAGAATAAACC
>NW_012134557.1:4471-4846 GCF_000956105.1 Propithecus coquereli | reverse complement strand
CTATACGATAAAGAATAATATTTAGGATATAATGTTAAGTGATAGAAATGACCTACACAAGAGTGTCAGTAGTATGCTACTTTGAGTGCAACAAAAATATACCCTCAGCAATATGAAAAAACACATGTGCAAGAGTACTCATTGCAGCATTATTTGTAATTGTCCAGTATTGGAAACAACCTAAATAGCAAAATACAGCAAAATTACTGAATAAATTATGGTACCTCCACATGGTGAAAAACTATGCAGCCATAAAAAAGAAGGAAAGAGTTATCTATATGATAAAGAATAATATTTAGGATATAATGTTAAGTGATAGAAATGACCTACACAAGAGTGTCAGTAGTATGCTACTTTGAGTGCAACAAAGGAGAA
>NW_012134557.1:0-1596 GCF_000956105.1 Propithecus coquereli | reverse complement strand
TATCTACCCAAAGGAAAAGAAATGAATATATCAAAAAGATACCTGTACTCATATGTTTATCACAGCATTATTCACAGTAGCAAAGATATTAAATCAACCTAATTGTTCATCAATGGAGGAATGGATAAAGAAAATGTGGTATATTTATACAATGGAATACTATTCAGCCATAAAAAAGAATGAAATCATGTCTTTTGCAGCAGTGTTCATGGAACTGTGGCCATTATCTTATGTGAAATAAGTCAGACATAGAAAATAAAATATCACATGTGCTCACTCATAAGTGGGTGCTAAAAAATATGTACACACAGATGTAGAGAGTGGAATGATAGATAATTGAGACTCAGAAGGATGAGAGGGTATGAGGGGGTAGATGATGAAAAACTAGTTAATGAGTATAATGTACATTATTCAGGGGATGGATACCCTAAAATTCATGACGTAACCACTAGGCAATCTATGCATATAACAAAATTGCACAGGTGCCCCATAGATTTGTACAAATAAAAAACACATGTTAAGGTAAGGAAAGACAAAGAAAGATAAAAGAACTTTTCCAGATTAATGGAGACTAAAGAGACAAGATCATTAAATACAATGTGTGAATAAGGATCTTTTCCCCCAGTGTATGTTTTTATCTGCTTTGTCAAAGATCAGGAGGCAATATGATGATGGTTTTTATCTGGGTTCTTTGTCTATGTCTCTGTTCTTGTGCCAGTACCATGCTGTTTTGGTTACTATGAACTTGTACTATAGCTTGAAGTCTGGTGAAGTGATGCCTCCGAATTTGTTCTTTTTGCTTAAGGTTGCTTTGGCTATTCTGAGTCTTTTCTGGTTCCATACAAAGCACAGAATTATTTTTTCTAGATCTGTAAAAAATGACATTGATACTTTAATGGGTATTGCACTGAATCTGTAAATCACTTTGGTAGTACAGACATTTTAACAATGTTGATTCTGCCAATCCATGAGCATATGTTTTTCCATTTGTTTATATCCTCTGTGATTTCCTTCCTCAGTATTTTGTAGTTCTCCCAGTAGAGGTCTTTCACTTCCTTGGTTAAGTATATTCCTAGGTATTTTATTTTCTTTTTTGCTATTGTGAAGGTATTGAGTCTTTGATTTGATTCTCAGCTTGACAGTTGTTGGCATATAGGAATGCTGCCGATTTGTGTATGTTGATTTTGCAGCCTGAGACTTTGCTGAATTTATTTATCAATTCCAGGAGTCTCTTGGAAGAATCTTTGGAGTTTTCTAGATATAAGATCATATTATCAACAAAGAGCAATAGTTTGACCTCTTCTTTCCCCATTTGGATACTCTTGATTTCCTTCTCTTTCCTGATTGCTCTGGCTAGGATTTCCAGCACTATGATGAACAGAAGTGATGTGGTGCTGGGAAAATTGAATAGCCACACATAGAAGACTTAAACAGCATCCTCACTTCTCACCACTCACAAAAATTAATTCACTATGGATAACAGATTTAAACCTAAGGCATGAAATTATAAGAATTATAGGAGAAAAGGTTGCAAAAATTCTTATAGATATTAGCCTAGGCAAAGAATTTATGAAGAAGACCCCAAAGGCAATCACA
>NW_012134556.1:4941-5602 GCF_000956105.1 Propithecus coquereli | reverse complement strand
TTCTTCAACATCTCATTTCTGGCCTCTTCCATGCCATTGCCAGCATTACAAATATTGGCACTTGTGTTATATGTAATATACAATCATTTAAAATCCTTCCAAATGGGACTTGGCTAGACTCCACAATGAATAAAAAAAATTACCTCAATTTTATATAGGAGTAAGGCAACCTAAAATCTTCATATTTTTCTGTATATATTCTTTTTTACATGGAGTTGTAACTGAATCTATGCAAAGATCTCCAGCAAATACATTCTAAAATAAATAGCTGGCAACAAAAGAAACAACAGAAAACAGATTCAATAAGCACCAAGTATGTTGTCCTTGAAAAGAGAACATTAAATCCTGAAAGGAGAATAGAGAAGGATAGATATGCAGGTGTTTCCATCCACCTTAATTTACTCAAATTTGGATTGATTCATATTAAGTCTCTGGCTTGAGGCTTCATGTCAGTACAATCTTAACTTGTGAATAGTCCTCAACCAAACAATAATAGAAAGTTTCTGATAGCTCTCAATGGTAAAACTAAGAAAAATATTTATACAAATGCATCATTCTTAAGCCTATGAGAGTCCCATGGAAATCATTTATAGTTCTCATTCTCAGTAACTGAGCATGTTCAGGAAAATATGCCACAGCATAAAGGATCTTGAATGTTCAA
>NW_012134556.1:1392-2071 GCF_000956105.1 Propithecus coquereli | reverse complement strand
GACATCGAAATAGGGGCAGAGGAGGTCAAACTCTCGCTTTTTGCAGATGATATGATCTTATATCTAGAAAACCCCAAAGATTGTGCCAAGAGACTTCTGTAAATGATAAATAAGTGCAGCAAAGTCTCGGGTTACAAAATCAATGTACGCAAATCAGTAGCATACATACATGCCAAAAACAGTCAAAGTGAGAACCAAATCAAAGACTCAATACCTTTCACAATAGCAACAAAGAAAATAAAATACCTAGGAATATATTTAACTAAGAAGGCGAAGGACCTCTACAAGGAGAACTATGAAGCACTGAGGAAGGAAATAGCAGAGGACACAAACAGATGGAAAATTATACCATACTCATGGAAAAGCAGAATCAACATTGTTAAAACGTCCATACTACTCAATGATCTACAGATTCAATATAATCCCTATTAAAATGCCATCATCATTTTTCACAGCTCTAGAAAAAATAATTCTATGCTTCATGTGGAAATAGAAAAGACCCCATATGGCCAAAACAATCTTAAGCAAAAAGAATAAATTGGGAGGCATCAATTTACCAGACTTCAAGCTATACTACGAGGCAATAATAACCAAAAAGCGTGGTACTGACACAAGAATGGGGACATAGACCAATAGAACAGGACTGAGAACCCAGACATAAAACTATCCTCATATAGCC
>NW_012134556.1:0-1342 GCF_000956105.1 Propithecus coquereli | reverse complement strand
CTGTAGCAGTCCATCATTTATGTCCAAATGCTAAACATGGAAAGTTTGCATTTGACATTTTGAGTGCCTACCATGTTCTTTCATTTAAAATGTGCTAATAACTCTTAACAATAAAGGAAAATATTAAGGGAACAAAAAAAAAAAGAAAAAAAAGAAAACCATGTCCACTCTGTAGCAGTCCATCATTTATGTCCAAATGCTAAACATGGAGTTTGCATTTGACATTTTGAGTGCCTACCACGTTCTTTCATTTAAAATGTGCCCTTTGTAACTAAAAAAGTGGTCTGGCTCTCAGTCCAAAGAGATATTGAGGAGGAGTTTAATAAAAAGACAAAGAACAGGAATGCCTTTGATCTAGATTCTTCTGTGTTTTGATAGATGCATATTACCTCAACTACATGTATCTCTCTAAGCCTGGTAGTAGAAACCCAACAATGCTGCAACAGTCAATTACAAATATCCCTGGCTACCTTCATCTAATCCATAACTGCTGTATTAATTTACTAGGGTGACCATGCCAGAGTAAACAAACTGGGTGCTTTAAACAACAGAAGTTTGTTTTTTCACAATTTTGGAGGCTAGAAGTCTGGAATCAAGGTGCCAAATGGGCTGGTTTTCTCTGAGGCCTCTCTCCTTGGCTTGTAGATGGTCATCTTCTCCCTGTGTCTTCACATTGTCTTCCTTCTACTTGTCTATGTCCAAATTTCCTCTGCATTTAAGGACACCACTCATATTGGATTAGAGCCCACACTAATAACCTGATTCTAACTTAATTACTGCTTTAAAAGCCCTAGCAAGGTTGCCTTCTATCACCACTTCTCTTCGACATAGTGCTAGAAATCCTAGCCAGAGCAGTTAGACAAGAGAAGGAAATCAGGGACATCGAAATAGGGGCAGAGGAGGTCAAACTCTCGCTTTTTGCAGATGATATGATCTTATATCTAAAAAACCCCAAAGATTGTGCCAAGAGACTTCTGTAAATGATAAATAAGTGCAGCAAAGTCTCAAGTTACAAAATCAATGTACGCAAATCAGTAGCATACATGTATGCCAACAACAGTCAAAGTGAGAACCAAATCAAAGACTCAATACCTTTCACAATAGCAACAAAGAAAATAAAATACCTAGGAATATATTTAACTAAGAAGGTGAAGGACCTCTACAAGGAGAACTATTAAGCACTGAGGAAGGAAATAGCAGAAGACACAAACAGATGGAAAATTATACCATACTCATGGAACAGCAGAATCAACATTGTTAAAATGTCCATACTACTCAATGATCTACAGATTCAATATAATCCCTATTAAAATGCCATCATCATTTTTCACAGCTCTAGAAA
>NW_012134555.1:13284-13759 GCF_000956105.1 Propithecus coquereli | reverse complement strand
CAGGTCCCCTGTCTCCCTATTCTATTAATAATTTGGTTTTGTCAGATTTCCCTAACACCTAAGACTTGGCCAACTGGTTCCATTTCATGTTTTCTACAGAAACAGAAATAAAAAGATCATGAAAATTCTCTAAATTTTCACATGTTCCTTTCATTTTTTTCTGGTCCTTTCTTCAAAGATAATTGAAGATGACTTTGGTTGTTGTCGAGGACCCTGGATCAGAAAGCTGCTTGGTTTCCTGTGCTGTGTTCTCCTGTGGGTGTCTCTTCCTCTGAGAGACTCCACATGCCAACATGGGACGGTCCACCTTGCATAGGAGGTCAGTGGAGGCTGAAGCTCCCCCTTTTTCTGTCGAAGAATTACCTTTAGGTGTCTTTAAATTACTATCTCCCCAGCGAATTTCAGAGTCAATTTTATAGTCTATGTAGACACAACTTATTGAGACTACCTCTACTGCAAAAAAAAAAAAAAAAAA
>NW_012134555.1:11805-12498 GCF_000956105.1 Propithecus coquereli | reverse complement strand
ACTGGCGGCGGCCATCTCTGGGCTGGTGTCGGCAGGTCTCTCCAGCAGCCTGGGAGCCCACCACAGTCCGAGATGCAAGGGATGGAAAATTTAACCGCTCCACCTACCTTTGTCGCTCGTCTCCAAGCCTCTCAGGCTTTAGACCCTGCTGACGCCTTTCTCCTTCCAGTTCTCTCCGCAACCTCTTCCCATGGAGTCTCCTGTAATTTCAGGCACCCTTCCTTCCGACCCTCATCTAATCTGTGTTTGCCTGCCCTTTTTTTTTTTCTTCTTTCATCTAAAATCTATCTTTCTTGCAGAGACACTCTGGTTGGCAGTTTTTCTCGTCCACCATTTCCTATGAAATTTGTCTTCAAACTTTCTTGACTGCAGTAGTATTTGAAGCCACTAGAATGGATCCTAAAGACTCGGGCATGCTGCGATGGAATGTGCTATAAGTGGGACTTTTACAAATGTCTTGCAGTCTCATCCTTTCACTTAATACTTCTATTTGTATAAACCTTGCTTAATGTGAAAGGAACTTTTCAAAATGAAAATAAAGAAAAAGTGTTTCATGGTTGGTGAATGAAGACAGAGTGCTAACCCTGACATAAAGAGAAGTTCAGTCTTGACAAAATCATTGACAAATTTGCAGAAGTTAGGGCTCAAAAACAGAAATTGTAATTATTCATTAATGGGACAGGGTAACTTTTT
>NW_012134555.1:0-465 GCF_000956105.1 Propithecus coquereli | reverse complement strand
CCTGGAGGGTGTGCTGGGGGGACGGGGGCGGGTGGGGCGTTCCTGGCTGCTCTGCTGTGTCCTAGTGTCCCTCGCCACCCCTCCGGTTGACACCAATAGTAAACCATACCAGAGACATGTGGTAGAAGTAAACTGACAGCAAACACACACACACACATACACACACACACATACAATGCATGCGTGGACATAGTGTGAGCACGTGCACATACACACATGTACACAGTGCGTACATACCCACAATGTGTGCACAGACACACACACGCAATGCATGCATACACACAGTGCACACGTACACATATACACATATTAATACATACACATACACAATGCATGCATACACACAGAGTGTGCACGTACACATATACACATTAATACATACACATACACAATGCATGCATACACAGTGTGGGCACATACACACATACACATATTAGTACATACACATACACAACGCATGCATAC
>NW_012134554.1:18966-19495 GCF_000956105.1 Propithecus coquereli | reverse complement strand
GCCACGGCACTCTAGCCCAGGCAAGAGAGTGAGATTCTGTCTCAATTAAAAAAAAAAAAAAGAAAAGTGCGTGTAAAATTTGACCAAATCCTTGGCTGACTGCTGACGGGTGCATGGGTAGGGAATCCTCCAAGGAACAATCCTCCAACCCAGCAGAAAACAAGCAGGAAAAAAACAAAAACAAAACCTACTGGAAGTTGAAAGAACTGAGCAGAAATTTTAGCTGCTGTCCATCTCAGGGGACACAGAATTTGGAATTTTATGTCTGTGAAGTTAACTGCCTGGGAAGAAATACTCTTTAGAGAAAGATAACAGAATCCAGATTCTCCACATTGTATCATCTACAATGCTTAGTATAAAAAAAAGAATCTGATTCTAAACTTGAAAATAAGCAGGAAAATGTGATTCATAGTCAAAAGAAAAGCAGTAGAAACCAATCCTGAAGTATCTCATATACTGGAATTAGTAGACAAAGATTTCAGAGCAGATATAAATATGTTTAAGGACTTAGAAAATATTAATACATTAA
>NW_012134554.1:12829-13370 GCF_000956105.1 Propithecus coquereli | reverse complement strand
TAAATTTACCCTTTTGTTATTCATTTCTAATTCAATTGTATTGTGTCAAAGAACGTGGTATGTATGCTAATAATTTTTAAAATAGACTTTATTTTTTTAGAGAAGTTTTAGGTCTACAGAAAAGTTGAGCAGAAAGCACAGAGGGTTCCCTATCCCCTGTACCCCCATCCTCCTACCCACACAGTTTCCCCTGTTATAAACGCATTGTATTGGTGTGGTACACTTCTTACAACATATGAACCGCTATTGATACTTTCTTATTAACGAAAGTTCATAGTGTACATTAGGGTTCATTCTTTGTGTTGTACAGTTCTATGGGTTTTGACAAATGCATAATATCATGTACCCACCACTGCAGGATCATACAGAATAATTTTGCCACCCTAAAAATCCCCTGTGATCTACCTAGTCACCCTTCTCTCCCCCTGAACCCATGGCAACCATTGATCTTTTTACTGTTTCTATAGTTTTGCCTTTTCCAGAATAGCATATAGTTAGAATCATACAGTATGTAGCCTTTTCATAGTTTTATTTAATTTAA
>NW_012134554.1:0-909 GCF_000956105.1 Propithecus coquereli | reverse complement strand
GTTAGCAAATGTACTACAGTATGAGGAAATAGTAGGGAAAACAACACCAAGAAAGTGTGAGGATATGAACTCTAAGCTGTTACTGATGATGAGAAAACAGCTCTCAGTCATAATTCCCATAAGAAATAACTTCAGTGAATGCAAATTATCGGACAGGACCAGGAAAAGTACTGGGCAAAAGAAAAAGGGTGTCTCCTCCTCTTGTAGCACATTGGAAATTTAGTCATGACTCGGGTATACAAGAAAATGTAACTTTACTTTTATTTGTCGTATAAATGTATGGCATGCAAGTGCAATTTTGTTACCTCCACAGATCGCACGGTGGTCAAATCAGGGCATTCGGGTACCTGTCACCTGTCTGACATGCATTGGACCCATTAAGTCATTTCTCATCATTCATCCCCCTCCCAACACCAGTAACTTTATTTTTATTCTTTTAACTGATTTCAGCCTTGCTAAGGAGTAACCATTTTTCCCAGTGCCTATAAATATGAATTCTTGCGAACTAAATGTTACTCTGGACTACGAATCAGTCTCTCCAGGTTCCCCAGGCTCTTGTGTGTCCCACTGTGGCATTTCTTCTGGGAACAAACACAGGCTATGGATTTGCCTGCTCTGTCAGCTAGTTCATATCTAACTAACTGCAAATGCCAGTATTCTAGTTCCTTCTTTGTTAAGGGGTGTATTAAACAAAGGCACTCAAGATAAAAGGATATGAAACATGACAGTCTTTCAGCCATTTTAAATATGGACCGCTGCTAACAGGAAGAGGGTTACCTGTGTTATCTCTGGCTCACCTGGCTAGCCCCTTTGTGTCAGAAGGCAGAGGCCCAAACACAGAGGGTAAAGGCCTTTGAAACTCCAATGCTAAATATTTTTTTAAGGTATCCATTCTTTCGGCTAATGCAT
>NW_012134553.1:3950-4876 GCF_000956105.1 Propithecus coquereli | reverse complement strand
CAACAGAGCGAACATACAACCTTTGGAATGGGAGAAAATATTTCAAACTATGCATCAGACAGGGGACTAGTATCCAGAATTTATAAGGAACTTATAAGAATTTATAAGCAAACAACAAAAATCCCCAAGTAACCCCATTAATAAGTGGGATAAGGGCACAAATATAAATTTTTCAAAACAAGACAAATGGCCAGCAAGCATACAAAAAAAATAGTCAGCATCACTAATCAGAGAAATGTAAATTAAAACCACAATGAGATATCATCTTATATCGATCAGAATGGCTATTAGTAAAAAATACAAAAAGTAACAGATGTTGGCAAGAAGGTAGAGAAAAGGGAACTCTTATACACTGTTAGTGGAAATGTAAATTAGTACAAACTCTATGGAAAATAGCATGGAGATTTCTCAATGAACTAAAAATAGAACTACCATTTGATCCAGCAATCCCACTACTGGATATCCACCCAAAGGAAAAGAAACCAGTATATCAAAAAGATATCTGCCCTCCTTTGTTTATTGCATCACTATTGATAATTGTAAAGCTATGGAATCAACTTAAGCATCCATCAATGGAGGAATAAAGAAAATATGTTATATATACATAATGCCATACTATTCGGCTGTAAAAAAGAATGAAATCATGTCTTTTGTAGCAACATTGATGAAACTGAAGGCCATTATCGTAACTCAGGCACAGACAAATACCATATGTTCTCACCTATAAGTGGGAGCTAAATAATGTGTACACATGGTAGCGGAGGATAGAATGATAGACAATGGGGACACGGAGGGGTGGGGTGGGGGGAAGGTTGCTTGGTGTGTAGAATGTGTGTTGCTCCAGTGACAGATACACTGAAGGCCCCAACTTCACCATGATGCGATATAACAATGTAGAAAAATTGCACCTGTACCCCATGAATATA
>NW_012134553.1:1950-2275 GCF_000956105.1 Propithecus coquereli | reverse complement strand
TTTATTTGGTCTTTGTGAATTTCTTTGTAAGTCCCATTATTATCCCTTTTTACAAAGGAGGAAACTGAGGCTCAATGTGCTGTCTCTGTGACCCTCTCAAGTATTAGAGCCAGGGCTTGGTTTAGGTCCCACTTGACACCCAGTCCAATGATGTTCTCTCCACCCAGCAGTACAGTCTCCCCAAGAGTGGTGTGTGGGGTTACTGAAGTCACACATGAAGATGAGAAAAGGTTGCATCACATAGGGGAATCTGGCAAGCATTAGACTGTGTTCTTATAAATCCTAAAACAGTTAAATACATTTCTGAAAGAAATCTTATAACATG
>NW_012134553.1:0-360 GCF_000956105.1 Propithecus coquereli | reverse complement strand
GAGTGGCCCAAGGTTACGGAACCAGTCAGAAGCAAAAGACTCTGGACTTTCTGCTATCTGCCATGGTGTAAAGGTATCCCATGAGGAAAGCAGAGCCCTAAAAGTCCACACAGATTTGTGACCTGTCTCTGAGGCTCTCCTCAGGTCACATCAACCATAAAGACAGAAGTCTCAGGGCCATCTTTAATCAGGGGCCCTGATTATCCCTGAGACCACTGGGAGGCTCTGGGAGAAAGTTCCATACTGGAGATCAAGTCTGCTCCTCGATTGAGGGGGAGGAATTCTCTACCTAATTTCTAGAATAGTCCTTTCCTTCTCTAAATGGGCCCCTGCTGAGATGCGCAAGGCTGCCCAAGCCCT
>NW_012134552.1:13762-14966 GCF_000956105.1 Propithecus coquereli | reverse complement strand
ATATTTTATTTTTAACTTTATACAAACAAAACAATGAACCAACAGTTTTCATCCAATTAAATCTTTGAAAATATCAAGGGAATGAAAATAATTAACTTTGGGTTAGATTTACATTTAAAAGGGAATGTTTCCCATTTCTTTTCAAGAAAAATCATTAATAAACAAAGTTTATCATCAAATGGCATTATCACTTAACATGAAAAATAAAATTCTTAGAATGACATACTAGCACATTTGCTTTTAAAATAAGTATGTGTGCACATAGCAATTTATAAATATATACATATGTATGCATATAGTTTTTCTGTTTTTCCAGGAAGATTAGTAGTATATATTAAACACATATACCAAGCATATACAGAAAAAAAAAGCATAGCTTATATTAGGTTTGCCATTATAAGCTTGCCCTAGGATAATATTATGGATATGGTACATAGAAAAAAAAACTTCATTCCAATTATCTTGTTTGAATTTCTTTGGTTATTGATGCTTCTTTTTATAAATGTAATATGATTCTATAAAACTATGTTGGATTCTTTTTCTTTGTGGATGACATTTTCCCATTTATTCTGTTAGATATAATCTAAATTAGACTAATGGTAGCAAAGCTGAAACGAAATTTCATAAGCCCAAGTAGAGCTTCTTTGTCAGAGTCAAAATATTGAGCAAGCAAATTACAGCTGCCTTAATAATAGATGAATGGAAAATATTAAAGAGAGCAGTGTCGGTGATGGATTAAAAGAATAGCTGAAACAGGCACACATGACAAGACAGTGTGAGAAAACATTACATTTGTGTCTTCTGCTTAGAAATATTCAGAAATTTTTAAATTTCTGATTTAATTTTTCTATATTTTCTCTTTAGTGTAAATACCATTTACAGATTCATGACCACACACATGACACTGAATACTGAAAAGGACTGTGTTTTTTTCTAGAGTAAGGGATGATTATTATTAATATAAAAATTATTCATTTTACTATCAATACGGTTTATATGAAATCAAATATCACTAGTTCCTCTTACAAGCCACTAGATACTAGATTTTGAACTTTCTTTTTTTTCTTTTTTTTGAGACAGAGTCTTGCTCTGTTGCCCGGGCTAGAGTACTCTGGCGTCAGCATAACTCACAGCAACCTCAAATGCCTGGGCTCAAGCAATCCTCCCGCCTCGGCCTCCCAGAATGCTAAGACTACAGGTGTGA
>NW_012134552.1:11861-12512 GCF_000956105.1 Propithecus coquereli | reverse complement strand
GAGTTCAGATGCAAATATCTGCGCGCCGAAGTCGAAACAACAAGGAACAGGGACGTGTTGAGTGAGGACAGTGTGGGAACAAAGAAATTGCAGTGCAACAGTTGCCAAACAGGCTGTGTTATAAATAAAGAAACGACAGCAAGAAAGTTTGCTGCGGTCTTATACTGTCTTTGTGACTCTGTGTCTCTTTGTCTCTGTGTTCATTCCTCGGCCTCTAGAAACGGGCCACGACAAGACTGGGTGATCAGAAGTTCAATATGAAGTTTGTGAAATTTGGAAATAATGACACCACAATATCAGCTGTAAACAATTGGAAGCAGAATGTTTAAAACCTTAAGATAGGAACGAAATTTTTAGATATGAGAAATAGTGACATGGGTGTTTTGTACTAGAAGGCAATAAGTGCAATGCGAGTTCAGAACTGACAATTATAGGGCAACTTTGGGACTGCAAAATTTTTGGACTTTATTCTAATTGGAAAGGGATACCATTAAGCAAGAACTTTAACAAAGGGAGAAATAAGAATAACTTGGTTTTTTAAATGATAACATGAATCAAGATTGGAAATAGATTGGGGAGAATCAAGAGAGGAATTTCAGTAAAAGAGTGAATAAAAATAATTGTAGTCTGCATCTGTTTTTAAAATACACC
>NW_012134552.1:0-286 GCF_000956105.1 Propithecus coquereli | reverse complement strand
GCTTGTTACTTAAATCTTACTAATGAATAAGGAAATATACTTTCTCTTAGTAATAGAAATATTTTGAAGGCAACTTGGCCTCTCATTAGCACTAAAGTATAAGAAAGAATAAAATGAGTTAATATAGCATCAAGAATGGGAGGTGGCTCCAAGTCAAACTCATATAGATCAAGTAACTTTAGGGGACTACTTTTTTTTAACTATATTTGGTCAAAAATACTTGGCCAGAAGCAGAGTTTTATTCTCTCTTATCCACCTCTTGAACTCTGTTAAAATGCCGTGAGTT
>NW_012134551.1:13629-13939 GCF_000956105.1 Propithecus coquereli | reverse complement strand
CCAGCGTGCAAAAGGGGGGGCTGCTGCGCCCTGCGTGTGAGGAGGCGGGGCTGCGTGCCCTGCGTGTGAGGAGGCGGGGCCGCATGCCCTTCGTGAGAGGAGGGGTGCAGCGTGCCCTGCGTGGGAGGAGGCGGGGCCCCATGCCCTGCGTGAGAAGAGGCGGGGCCACGTGCCCTGCGTGAAAGGAGGGGCGCTAAGTGCCCTACGTGAGAGGAAGCGTGGAAGCGTGCCATGCGTGAGAGGAGGCGGGGCCGCGTGCACTGCGTGAGAGGAGGGGTGCAGTGTGCCCTGCGTGTGAGGAGGCGGGGCC
>NW_012134551.1:11606-11918 GCF_000956105.1 Propithecus coquereli | reverse complement strand
TGAGAGGAGGGGCCCTGCGCGCCGTATATTGGAGGAGGCGGGGCCGCGTGCCCTGTGTGAGAGGAGGGGTGCAGCATGCCCTGTGTGAGAGGAGTGGCGCTACGTGCCCTACGTGAGAGGAGGGACGCTGTGTGCCCTGCGTGAGAGGAGCCGGGACCGCGTGCCCTGTGTGAGAGGAGGGATGCTGCGTGCCATGCGTGAAAGGAGTGGCCCTGCATGCCCTGTGTGAGAGAAGGTGGGGTCGCGTGCCCTGCGTGAGAGGAGTGGCCCTGCGTCCCCTGCGTGAGAGGAGGCGGGGCCGTGTGCCCTGCG
>NW_012134551.1:0-382 GCF_000956105.1 Propithecus coquereli | reverse complement strand
TGGCCATTTGCTTGTATTTTTCTGTGCAGTGTTTATTTTAAGCTCTTTATCTGTTTTGTAATTGGGTTGTTAATCTTTTTGCAGTTGAGTCTTAAAAGTTACTTATATATTCAGGATAACACACCCTCATCAGATATATAACTTGCCTCTGTGAGGGGTGAGGGTTTGGGGTGAGGTTTTGGCATGAGGTGTTGAGGTGAGAGTGACGATTATGGGTTAGGGTTTAGGGTTAGAGTTGTTAGGATTATGGTTAGGATTTTGGGGGTTCTTAGGGTTGTTAGGGTTGGGGTTAAGGTTAGGAGATTAGAGAGAGGGTTAGAGGATTAGGGTTAGAGGGTGTGTTAGTGGGTGGTTAGAGGGTTAGTGGGTTAGTGGTGGGATC
>NW_012134550.1:1486-1851 GCF_000956105.1 Propithecus coquereli | reverse complement strand
ATAAAAAAAGAAAGAGAGACAGGCAGTTAGAAAGCTGAGTAGCATGAAGGATAGTTAATAAGTGGGTCTCAATCTTTGAAAACCTTTTTGTGATGCAGCAAAGCCCAAAATTCAGTCATATGGCAAGGAAGGCTGGGAAATGTAGTCTGGTCGTATACTTGGGAGGAAAAGGACATGGTTTGATAACCAGTTAGTTAAACCTGCCACAAATACTGAGGTTCGTAGTGATTTCAGTACTACAAGTCACTGTGAAAAACAAAACAAAAGCTCATATTTGTACTCACCATCAAATTGGTATTAACTAATCAACACATAAATGCACATATCAGAACAACATCTATTGGATGCTGGGGAAGGGGGAGGGC
>NW_012134550.1:609-982 GCF_000956105.1 Propithecus coquereli | reverse complement strand
TTTAGTATGTTATTACTCTTTTACTACATCAGACTTCTCACTTTTTCCAGTAAAACACATTAGAACATTCAAGTTATTTTGCACTACTCCTTGACCTGTTCTATGCGGGACCTATAATAGTCTTTGCATTTTATAAAATTTAGGTCGGCGTTTAGCAATTCATTATGCCTTTACTGCTAATATACTATTTCCTTCCTTTTAGAAATGCTACTAATAAAAGTAGATTGGAACACAGAAGCATTGTTGGCAAACCAAGCTTTATTAAATGTCTGATTTTATCTGTTATAGAACATGAAAAGCAGCGGTTATGCAAAAGTACCGATTATATGAATTTACATTTCAAAGTGAAATGGTTTTATAATGAATATGTGCG
>NW_012134550.1:0-559 GCF_000956105.1 Propithecus coquereli | reverse complement strand
ATTTATAATTTATAAATACAGCTAGTGAACTGTTAAATAAAATGTGTTCTATCTTCCTACCTCAACAAATATACCTTCATACTGACATGATAAAAATTGTGTATAACTGGAGTTACGTTTTATATGCTGAAAGTTAAAAAAGGTGAAAGTTAAAATTTAATTATCAATGTGCTTCTCTAGGTATTATGCTTAGACTGGCAATATTTGGGTGTTTAAATAAAGATAAATCATATTTTTCTTCCAAAAAATATACTTTCTCATCTTTATTTCAGTAAAATAACTAATTATACAGTTATAAGAAAAATTTTCAAATATTTTGTGTTCCATTGAAAATGGTGACAACCTTTCCTGAGTCACATGATGTCTGCTGTCTTTCATTTTTTTCAGTTTAAAAATTTAAGCACACCTTCGCTTCAAATTCTTTTCTATTTCTATTTTCTTTTCAGCCCTTTTTCTTTCCTGATCTCTATTTACACATTTACTTTTTCAACCCAATCTCAGTTTACACAGTCTAAATATTTAAAGCATTAAAAAATAAAATGTCAGCCAGGCGCGGTGG
>NW_012134549.1:9581-10067 GCF_000956105.1 Propithecus coquereli | reverse complement strand
AAAAATAAAAGTAATAAAAGTCTCTCCTCATTAGCATAGTGGTTAGTAAAAAAAAAACAAAAAACAACAAATAATAAAAGTCAGTTTTCATTTCCGATACGTCGAATAACAACAGCTCAAGGTCCTCAGTAATTTTTAATTAATTCATTAAAAGCATAAAGAGGGCGGGGCGCGGTGGCTCACGCCTGTAATTCCAGCACTCTGGGAGGCCGAGGCGGGAGGATCGCTCAAGGTTAGGAGTTCGAGACCAGCCTGAGCAAGAGTGAGACCCCGTTTCTACTAAAAACAGAAAATAAATTAATCGGCCAACAAAAAATATATAGAAAAAATTAGCCGGGCATGGTGGCTCATGCCTGTGATCCCAGCACTCTGGGAGGCTGAGGCGGGAGGATTGCTCGAGGCCAGGAGTTCGAGACCAGCCTGAGCAAGAGTGAGACCCCGTTTCTACTAAAAACAGAAAATAAATTAATCGGCCAACTAAAAATA
>NW_012134549.1:2424-4079 GCF_000956105.1 Propithecus coquereli | reverse complement strand
GTAGAGACAGGGTCTTGCTATGTTGCCCAGGCTGGTCTCGAACTCCTGACCTCAAGCCATCCTCCTGCCTTGGCCTCCCAGAGTGGTGGGATTACAGGCGTGAGCCACCATGCCTGGCTAATTTTTTCTATATATTTTTAGTCGTCCAGCTAATTTCTTTCCATTTTTAATAGAGACAGGGTCTTGCTATGTTGTCCAGGCTGGTCTCAAACTCCTGACCTCAAGCGATCCTCCCTCCTCGGCCTCCCAGAGTGCTGGGATGACACGTGTGAGCCACCGTGCCCGGCCTTCTGGTAGATTTTCAGTTGATCATTCCCTGCCTTTCCGGATAATCCTGTCGTATGCAGTAGAGGTCATCTCTACTGTCATTGTCCCTTATTTCTCTTTCTTGTCATATCACATAGGCAGAGACTTTGCAAACACGAGAAGTCATGTTTATGTGTGTGTGTGTGCTGCCGTTTGAGAACGGATATAGGCGTCTTTGCAGGACCCAGTATTTCCAGCAGCCTGAGGGCATCTCTGCGGACGTGGTGAATTTGCCCAGAGTCCCTCTCATTACAAAAAAAAAAATTGGGGCCTCCTGGGTCCTGGCAGCAGAAGTCAGAAGTGCGTTGGCACGAACGGGGCTCGAGGAGACAGGCTGTCCCTACCCACGGGAGGCCCAAGGCAGCACGGTGGCGGGACACGAGATGCCTCGTCACACTCAACTCCACAGAGACAAACCCCTCCTGCTTTCGGGGGGCTCCTTCTCTGTATCCTCGGGGTCCCTCCTTGCCCGCATACACCGCAGGACGTCTCGGAAGCTGAATCTGGTTGCCGTGTGTCCTCCGCAGCCGTGCCTGGGTGCCCGGCCCTCCCGAGGTCTCCTGTGTGATTTCAGCTCTGCCCTGGGAGCCCTGCCCCCCGCCCCCACACGCATGTGCGGACTCCGGCCCTATCCAGGGGCAGCCAGCGGACGGCTGGGGACACACGCTGAGGGGAGTCAGCGGAGTGTACAGCGTACAGCGGGTCTTTGGCACAGGAGGTCATTCCTTCCGTGGCGTCACCGTCCTGGCCAAATGACAGTCCTCCCTGTGCCCCCCCCGCCCCCCACCAGCATCCCTCTTATCTGGGGCCGCCCTGCTTGTTTATGGATGACGACAGGCGATGTTAACATGGCTGGGAATCGATGCCTCGCTTCCTCAGAGAGCGTTCGTCCACAGAGGGTACTCGCGGTCAGGGGCAAAGGGCGGAGGTCACCAGGGACAGCTTTCTGGCTAGGGCCGGGGCCAGGCAGGACGGGATGTCCATCCTCCAATCCGCTGTGTCCTGGGCACTCGTGACAGCTCGGGGTCTGCCAGCTCCCACTGGGCAGGACAGACAAGCGGGTGGTCCGTTCCCAAGCCGGTGAGCACGGCGGCCTCTCTCTCTCTCTCTCTCACCCGTGACACCTGTCTGCCAGATCAAGATTCCTGACATTGGGCCGGGCGCGGTGGCTCAGGCCTGTAATCCTAGCTCTTTGGGAGGCCGAGGCGGGAGGATCGCTTGAGGTCAGGAGTTTGAGACCAGCCTGGGCAACATAGCGAGACCCCATCTCTACTAAAAATAGAAAGAAATTAGCCGGACAACTAAAAATATATAGAAAAAATTAGCCGGGCACGGTGGCGCATGCCTGT
>NW_012134549.1:0-369 GCF_000956105.1 Propithecus coquereli | reverse complement strand
CACTGGTACGGCTTCACGCCCGAGTGCGAGCGCCGGTGCCGGGACAGCTCGTCGGAGCGCGAGAACCTGCGGGACACGCGGGGGTCAGCCTGTCGCCCCGGGAGGCCGCACCGGGCCTTAAAATACCCACTGGGGGCCGGGCGCGGCGGCTCACGCCTGTCATCCCAGCACTCTGGGAGGCCGAGGCGGGAGGATCATTTGAGGCCAGGAGTTCGAGACCAGCCTGGGCAACATAGCAAGACCCCACCTCTACAGAAAATGAAAAAAATTAGCCGGGCATGGTGGCGCATGCCTGGAGTCCCAGCTACTCGGGAGGCTGAGGCAGGAGGATCGTTTGAGCTCAGGAGTTCGAGACCAGCCTGAGCAAGG
>NW_012134548.1:84287-84643 GCF_000956105.1 Propithecus coquereli | reverse complement strand
TTCCCCTCTTTTTGATTATGATGAAAATCACAACATAATATTTAACAACTTAACCATTTTTAAGTGTACAGTTTAGAGTGCTAAGTATATACACATTGTTGTCCAGTGGATCTCCAGAACACTTTTATCTTGTGAAACTGAAACTCTATGCCACATTAAACAACTCCCCATTTCCTCTTTCCCCAGCCCCTAGTAATCACCATTCTATTTTCTGTGTCTATGAATTTAACTACTTTAGATACCTCATATAAGTGGAATCTTACAGTATTTATCTTTTTGTGACTGGCTTATTTCACTTAGCATAATGTCCTCAAGGTTCATCCAGATTGCAGCATGACAGGATTTTCTTCCTTTTT
>NW_012134548.1:83575-83864 GCF_000956105.1 Propithecus coquereli | reverse complement strand
ATATATATTTAGAACCACATCAGACAGTGCTATAATTTCTGCTTCAAAAGTGAAATGTAATTTTGAAAACTCAAGAGGAGAAAAACGTCTATTTTCTTAGCCATATTTACCATGTTCTTTCTTCCTTCCTGATGTTCCTAGATTCCTACTTTTATCATTTCCTTTCTGTTCCTTTGCCCATTCTTTTAGGTTATGTCTGCAGGCAACAAATTCACCTGGGTTCACTTCATCTGAGAATGTCCTGATTTCCCCTTTGTTTCTGAAAAATATTTTCACTGGGTATAGGATT
>NW_012134548.1:80138-80475 GCF_000956105.1 Propithecus coquereli | reverse complement strand
GAATTAGCTTGGAAGTATTCTCCCCTCTTCAATTTATTTGAAGAGTTTGAGTAGAGTTGGTATTAGTTCTTTTTTAAATGTTTGGTAGAATTCAGAAGTGAAGCCATCAGGTCCTGGGCTTTTCCTTGACGGGAGATTTTTTATTATGGCTTCAATCTCATTATTGGTTTGTTCAGGTTTTCTATTTCTTCATGGTTCAGTCTTGGTAGGTTGTATGTGTCCAGGAATTTATCCGTTTCTTCTAGGTTTTGCAATGTGGAGGTGTATAGAGTTGTTCATGATAGTCTCTAATGATTCTTTGTATTTGCACAGTCTCAGTTGTAACGTCTCCCTTTTA
>NW_012134548.1:67638-68603 GCF_000956105.1 Propithecus coquereli | reverse complement strand
TGTGGTTTTTCTTTTTCTGTTAATAACGTGAATTACACTGTTTGGTTTTCAAATGTTCAATGAGCTCTGCATTTATTTCTGAAGGGGGCTATGGAAGCTATCCTTTGCAGTCAGGGTATTAAGATAAAGGCCACCCTTAAAATGAGATCTCCTTTTTCAATTAGGATGATGCTATCCAGAAGTGACAGAAGATAACTGGCAGCACTTAAAAGACCTGAAGCGAGCTGAGCGTGGTTTCTGTAACAGGCAGCAGAGCCCAAGTAATAATTAGAAATATGGGAAATAATATCTGATGGAAGTCTTTTGATCACTGGGGTCTCTAAGACCAAAACAATGCGCAATCTATGGTCCTGCTTGCTCCATGTGATTGGTCACACTGTGAGTCTGGAAAATAGGGCTTGTTTGAGTCATTATTTAAAAAATCATAGCCCGTTACTCAATGCCAAGGCCTGAGTCAATTCGTAGATCATAGTTCCTGAAACAGGAGCGGACTAGGCAACCACCGAGTAAGAATATTAAGATATCATAAATATGCACTGGAAATCCTCTTCCTTGCCATGGCCGATGGGACTAGAGAACAGGTGACTGATCATCAAGGAAATGAAAATACCAGGACCATTCAGAAATTACTGGACTCCAGCTGTGAGTCAGCATTGACGCTGTGGAATTCTAGAATGCACTGTGATCCACTGATCAGTGTGGACTTATAAAATTCTGTTCCCATCCCTGTGACTTTGGACTTTGTTAATTTAGAGATTTTAGAATTCAAGACAAAAAGACTTCTACCAGGGGATTGCAACAATGTCTACACTGAGTTGAAAACCAAAAATTCCACATGATCATTTTGAGCTCTTCATGCCACTGAATAAACAATCAAAAAATGGTTGCGTTGGTTGAGGTGACTGATCCTAATTTTCAAGAGGAATAGGGGATGCTCCTACATAGGAACAAAAAGGAATATTTCT
>NW_012134548.1:64682-65768 GCF_000956105.1 Propithecus coquereli | reverse complement strand
AATCAGTAAAATCAAGTCCTGCCAGGGGTGAACAAATCCTTGGAAAATGTAAATAAAATAAAATAAAATAAAAATGTGTGTTACAGGGGCAATTCAATGCCCTTTATTTTTTTATTTATTTTACCTTGGTGTTATTCTCCAAGACATTTGTGTTTTGAATAAGTCCTACGCAGTCAGTGCCAAAATTCCATCTGCCTCCTCCTGCTGAGAAGTCATAAGCCATGTTTGTGACACAGGCTCTGTTTCCATGGGGATGCCTTTGTCAGTGTAATTCCAGCGTTGTGACCTCTGGGTGTGTTTGAGAAGATGGCTAAAAGCAATGACAAATCTTCAGATATGCACATTTGTTGTTACTCTGGTAACTACACCTACGGGAATGACGCTGTTGAAAACAGAGCTGGCACCAGGCGGACGTCCACTAAAGGCTGAGATCGTCTGTTCTGATTGCTGAAAATGGCACTTAACCCCTAAGCCCTTCCTTCTTGAAGTTTTTGGTCCACTTTGCTTTTAATCTTTTGTTTCAGTTTTTAATACAATGTAATTTGTATTAGGCAACTGTAAGTCTTTTATCTGTTCATGCCTGCCCTTAATCTTTCATCTGGGTGGGGACTGTATTAAGCTCATCCTGAATAATGGCTTCTATTATTTAAATCCATTATTCAACTTCAATTTTGTTAAAAATCTATCACTCCTACTCCATCTGCAAATATGGAAACTTAAATGTAGAGGTCCCTCCTGAAATTTTCCACAGGTAAAAAAATATCCCTTTAAATGCATGCTTTGGGCACTGCAAATTCTGTAAGAATGCAATTTTAAATAACTTATTTCTTTTATATTTTAAGAAATGACATTTTTAATATCAAAATTGAGATTTTAAAAAATTTGGCTTATTAGAAAAGTAATTCATGTTTACTGTAAAAATGAAAATCAAACACTGAAGAATCTAAAAGTAGAAAGTTGCTACCCAAAATTCAACCCAAAATTGCTGTGCCCCACAGAAATATTATTTTATCTCTATATTTGTTCTAAATGTTAAAAGAATCATGAATATTTACATAAGTTGAATCATATGATGCCGTGACAGAC
>NW_012134548.1:63349-64632 GCF_000956105.1 Propithecus coquereli | reverse complement strand
TAGTTTGTTGATTTTTATTTTTAATGTATCTATTATAGATTTTTCTTTGGTAGTTACCATAAGGCTTACAGAAAACATTCTATAATTACGTATTATTTAAAACTGATACCAACTTAACTTTGATCAAAACAAGGGTAAAGAAAAAAGAAACAAACACAAAATATCTATGCCCACAAATTTCCTTCTCCCCTAAAATTTGAATTTTTGATGTCACCATTTGCATTTCTTATATTGCCTATCTCTTAACAAGTTACTGTAGTTATTTTTAATAGTTTTGTCTTTTAGTCTTCTTAGTAAAGATATAAGTGGTTTACACCCCACAATTATTAATACAATATTACTGTAACAAACAAATCCTTTTCTTTCAGTTTGAAGAACACCCTTTAGCATTTCTTGTAGGATAAGTTTGGTAGCACTAAATACCCTCAGCTTTTGCTTTTCAGAGAAAGTCTTTATCTTTCCTTCATTTCCAAAAGCATAGCTTCTCTGGGTACAGTATTCTTGGTTGGCAGTTTTTTTCCCTCAGCACTCTGAATATATTGTCCTACGCACTTCTGGCCGATAGGGTTACTACTGAGAAGTCAGCTGCCAAACATATTGGATCTCCCTTGTATGTTATTCGCTTCATTTCTCTCACTGATTTCAGGATCCTTTCTTCATCTTTGCCCTTTGAGAGTTTGATTATATTAATAATATGTCTTGGGGTATTCTTACTTGGGTTGAATCTGATTTTTGACCTCCTTGTGTCTGAATATTTATCTTTCTCCAGGTTTGGAAATTTCTGTTATTATTCTGAATAAGCCTTCTACTTCTTTGTTTTTCTCACTTCTCCCTTTAACTCCAATACTTCAAATATTTGCTTCCCATATGAGATGTTTTCCCATAGATCTTGTGAGTTCTATTCATTCCTCTTTATTCCTTTTCCTTTTTTCCTTCTCTGACTGTGTATTTCCAAATAGTATGTCTTTGAGCTCACTAATTCTTTCTTCTGTTTGATTAATTCTGCTATTGATGTTTTCTCTTGCATTTTCCATTTCATTCATTGCATTTGTCAGCTCCAGAATTTCTTTCATTTTTAATTATTTCAATCTCTCTGTTAAATGACTCTATTAAATTTCTGAATTGTTTCTCTATGTTTTCTTGAAGTTCTGAGATTCCGTAGAGAAGCTATTTTGAATTCTTTGTCTGAAAGGTCACACATCTCCATCACTTTAGGGTCAGTATCTGGTACCTTATTTTTTATGTTTAATGAGATCATATTTCCCTGAATGTTCTTGATGTTT
>NW_012134548.1:50107-51379 GCF_000956105.1 Propithecus coquereli | reverse complement strand
ACCTCTGTGGAAGCTTCTTTCTTAAAAAAAAAAAAAAGACAGGGTCTCACTCTATCACCCAGACTGGAGTGCAGTGGTCACTGCACTCATAGGTCACTGCATCCTTGAACTCCTGGCCTCAAGCAATATACCCACCTCAGCCTACCAAGTAGCTGGGACTGCAGGTGCACACCACCATGGTTGGATAATTTTTAAATTTTTTTTAGAGACAAGATCTTGCTATGTTGCCCAAGCTGGTCTCAAACTCCTGGCATGAGTGATCCTCCCACCTCAGCCTCCCAAGTCACTAGGTTACAGGAGCCAGCCGCCATGCCCGGCTGTTGAGGGTTTTGTTTGTTTGTTTACACCCATTATTATTTCCAGGTTGCCAGCTTCTTCAGCTCCAAATCTTGGATATATCAGGCCAAAAGAAAACCCAGAGAACTCAATATCATGTTGTTCATCAATTCCAGAGGTCCGTAGCTGGCCTACCTTCCTCTCTTCATGTTTGTCTTCTTGTGAGTTTGACATACCATGCTCAGGGATTTTTGTTGTACTTAGAAAGAAGAATAGAGAAAAGCATATCTACTCCATCATCCAAGAAGTGGAAGAACCACTTTGTCCACTCTTAAAATTGGGTTTGTCTTATTATTGAGTTGTAAGAGTTCTCTATGTTTTCTGGATACAAGTTCTTTCTTCATATTTTTACTACAATTGTTTTCTTTCAGTTTTTTGCTTCCCTTTTTGTTTTCTCAAGAGTATCTTTTGAAGAGTGAATGGTTTTAGTTGTGATGAGGTTCAATTTACAAGTTCAGTGTGCTTTGTGTGTCATATTTAAGAAATCTTCCCAAATTCCAGATAATTAACATTTTCTCCAATATTTTCTAGAAGTTTTATCATCGTAGGTTTAACATGTAGGTCTATAAATAAGCCATTGTTGTGTTTGTATATGGTGTGAGGTGAGGGTCAAGAGTCGCCCCAATCCATGAGGATATTCAATTCTTCCAGCACTATTTGTCAAAAACTAAATGGCCATATGTATGTGGGTCTATTTCTAGACTCTATTCTGTGGCACTAGTTCATATACTTGTCTTAAGGTCAGAATCACATTGTTTTGATTCCTGCAGCTTTATAATAAGTCTGGAAATCAATGAGAGTCTTTTCACTTTGTTCTTTTTTCTTCAAATAATGTTGGTATTTTTAGGTCCTTTGCATTTTGATATAATTTTAAAAATCAGTTTGTCAATTTCTCCAAAAAAATGCCTATAGATTTGATTGCATTGAATCTATAGA
>NW_012134548.1:48314-50057 GCF_000956105.1 Propithecus coquereli | reverse complement strand
GGTTTGATTTTTCTTTAATATTTCAATTTCTTTAGTGATTTTTTCTTCCAAGTCCTGGATTTTTTTTGTGGTTTCCTTGCTATGGTTATCCATTTTTCCTTGCATATCATTGAGCTTACTTACAATCCATGTTTGGAATTCTTCTTCTGTCATTTTAGTATTCTGGACCTGGTTAGTGTTCATTGCTAGAGAGCTGGTGTTCCTCTTTGGGGGTGTGCTTTCCATTTGATTTTTCATACTTCCAGAAATCTTTCGCTGAGTCCTTCCCATCTGGATCCGCTGTTACTTTTGTTTTGTTCTACCGCTAGAGGGAGCCGCTAGTATGTTGTCCACGGTTCTCTTGATGGGAGGGGTTACTTGGGGAGCTTGTTTTGGTCTCTTGCCCGGGTTTTGACTCCCTGGTGGCGGGTTTCTCTGTTGGTAGCTGACCAGAGGCGGAAATACAATGGTACCGGATGACCTGAACTGGTCTGGTGAGGAAAGTCACTGGGCTGTCAGCTATTGGTCGGTGCCAAATCCCCAGGGACTGGCGCTTGTCGCAGAGGGGAAGTGGCTCTTTATGTCTCACTGCTGCAAGCTCAGAGGCCGCGCAAAAGGCGCTGGCCAGGGGGAGGGGGTGCCTCACCAGACTACCCAACGCCCCAGCGCCTTCAGCCTCCACAGGCGTCTGCCCCTCACAACTGAGGAAGCACTCAGAATTCACCGCTCAAAGGAACAGGCCTGGCTAATTGACTTTAGGTCCTGGAAGGGCAGGACTTGTTGTGCGGTCTCCCAGGCTGGCGGAAGGGAGCCGTTCCGCACCGTATTGCGACCTACTGTGGGCCCCGAGCTGGCGCTCGCCGGCCCCCAGTGCTCTGGCTCCAGAGGGAGCCACTCAGGGGCTGGAGGTACCCGATCAGGGAGTCAGTCGAGTCACCAGGGTGCTCCGCCATCTCCTTTATGTCTCCCTCTCCCAATCTCAGGCCAGTCCGGCAATAGCTCTCGCTTCTACTGCCCCACCCTGAGCAGTCCCAGTCGCCAGCGGCAGCTTCCAGGTTAGAGTCCTCTACTCAGTAATCGCCTCCCCGTTCAGGACCTGCTGGGTGCCAGAGACCGGCTTCCTGACTCCTAACTGCCTCCTGATCCAATTCTACATCCACTTCACACAAGCCCCTGACTCTCGGTGGGCTTGTAAGTCAGTGGAGAAGCTAGACTGTCTCCTGAGGGACTTGTCCCGGCGCACTTACTGGCCAGGCTGGCGCCGCCGTCTCACGCTCCACTCTCTGTTGTCTGTCCCGCGCTTTCCAGGTTTTGCGTTCCAATCTCCCGTTCACCTTATTCTTTTTCCTGATTTGTGTGTCCCCTGCTGAGTCTCCACCGATTCACCTTGCTGTTTTTGCGGGAGAGCGATCCGATCGTGTGTAGCAGACTGAGATCTACGTCTCTTTCTCTGGAAGCAGGGATCCGGGAGGTTACCTTAACTCCGCCATTTTTTCCCTCTTCAATCCAACCTTCTTGATTCCTGTTCTATAAAACCTGAAGCACAAATAAAATAGTTGCTTTAAATCCCTGAGTTCTGGCATTGTTTATAACGTTAACAATAAATGACCAAAGCACATACTTTGAACTTTTTTTATGTTAAAACAAATTAAGTCCACCTCATCTTTTTTGGTGGCTCTCATTGTATTCTATTTTATGCATTTACCATAGGTTAATTAACTCATCCCTAAAAGATGTGCTTTTAGACTATTTTCCCTTTTATTA
>NW_012134548.1:46274-48264 GCF_000956105.1 Propithecus coquereli | reverse complement strand
TTTTGAGCTCTTCATGCCACTGAATAAACAATCAAAAAATGGTTGCGTTGGTTGAGGTGACTGATCCTAATTTTCAAGAGGAATAGGGGATGCTCCTACATAGGAACAAAAAGGAATATTTCTACAATCAGAAGGTCCTTGAAAGCAACTCCTGACCAATACTGCACTGTGAACAGTCTTGGTAGAAATATAAATCCAGGGGCACAAAAGAGGTTCCATGATTCTTTTCTCCCAGTAGCTACTAAGGAATGTACACATAGTCTACACCTAACTGATCAGATAATATCTCTCTCTCTCTCTCTCTCTCTCTCTCTCTCTTTCTCTTTCTCTGTCTCTCTCACACTTTCATCTAAAAGATACCAGATGAAAGGGTTGGCGCTCAGTCATTCCAGCTGTGCTACCCTGGAGAGAACACCAGTACCTGTCCACTAATATACACACTCCTGTCTTCCATAGTAAGTAAAGCTTCACCAATATTGGACCCTGCATCTTGGACTATTAGGTGAAAAAGAAATAAACGTATTTGTTCTCATAGCCCCTGAATTGGAGAGTCTCTGACACAATTTCTGTCTTGATCTCAGGTCTGGTGTCCAATCTTTCCATCAATTCGGTAATCTCTATAGCCAATATAGTAATTGCAGTTCTGAATACCCTTTGGTAAATAAATACCATAATCAGTCTTCAGCCATTGCATTAGTTGAAAAGAAGTTAGTGACAGTCTACTGAAAGCAATGTTCTATGAGAAGGGATGCAAGTGTTGTGGGAAAATCCTGGCACAGTATAGAAAAACTGTGCCCCCAAAGTGAGATGGAGCCAAGAGACCAAAGAACGACTCAGACAAGTCCAGCGTGGTGAGCTAGATGAGTTTATTGGAGGTTACTTACACGGGAAGCTCATTCCTCCACAGGAGTTCTCCCGGCACTTACTCTTGGGTGGCCCAGGAATTCTTCTGAGAGTAAAAGCACACTGCCCACCTGTGATGTCACCTTAACTCTCTTTCCAGTCAATGCGGCAGAGCTCTTACATCATATCGTCTCATGTTTACGTTGAAACAAATCAAGCATGAGCACCGCGATCATCATGTGTCTTCATACAACCCATGTTATGTTAATTGTATTATAATTTTCTTCTAGGTGGAGATTTTAGTATTACAATTAGCTAAAGGTATCATAGGTCAGCTAAAGCAATTCTAAAGTAGTCAAAGCTGGTTTATACCGGTTGCCTATGCCTGGAGAAAGTGCTGAGGCTCGTCTCTTGTGCCTCCTAACTATCTTTTGGCATTTGCTTGATCTGTTTTGTAACAGTTTTGCGGAGCACTCCAAGCTAGCACAGCAGTGTTTCTCTTTGTGTGGTGAGGAGCTTGCATTCTTCCCTCAGCAAGGTATGGCAGAGAACACTGGTGGTTGCAGATCTGTTCCCGCTTCTGCCACAGGAACAGATCACCCACTTTCACTGGGACACATGGCTGGGCAGCTTCCTTGGAACTAGGTGTATGACTAACCCCTGGCTAATGAAATGTAGATGAAGTGACTTGCTCAGCTTTCAGGTTATGCTCTGAAAAGACAGCGGAATGCCCTGCCCTTACCCTGTGGAACGCGAAAACAGTGTGCGTGTTGTCCTAGTGCATCGGGCAGCACAGCAGAGAGAGCAGAAAAAGTGACACAGAAACGGTCTGCGTCCCTGACACCGTGGACTGCTATGAGAGAGAGAAAAACTTCTGTCTTATTTAAAACACTTTGTGGGGGGAGGGGGATCTTATGAGAACAGCCAAACCAGTGTCCTACCCGATGCATAGATCGTGTTCTCAGAATAAAACTGAGATGCTGAAAGAGAAACTCGAACGTGTGGGCTGGAAATCAGGAGAAGGGCTCTAGCTTCAGCAGCGCCACTAACTTGCTAGGTAACTTGACTAAGTCCACTCCCTTCTCTGGGTCCCCACTTCTGCATCTGTAAATGCAGCCCCTGCCAGCCCAGACAGCCAAGACTAAGA
>NW_012134548.1:28125-29719 GCF_000956105.1 Propithecus coquereli | reverse complement strand
CTAGTATGTTGTCCACGGTTCTCTTGATGGGAGGGGTTACTTGGGGAGCTTGTTTTGGTCTCTTGCCCGGGTTTTGACTCCCTGGTGGCGGGTTTCTCTGTTGGTAGCTGACCGGAGGCGGAAATACAATGGTACCGGATGACCTGAACCGGTCTGGCGAGGAAAGTTACTGGGCTGTCAGCTATTGGTCAGTGCCAAATCCCCAGGGACTGGCGCTTGTCGCAGAGGGGGAGTGGCTCTTTATGTCTCACTGCTGCAAGCTCAGAGGCCGCGCAAAAGGCGCTGGCCAGCGGGAGGCCTCCCCAGGCTGCCCAACGCCCCAGCGCCTTCAGCCTCCACAGGCGTCTGCCCCTCACAACTGAGGAGGCACTCAGAATTCACCGCTCAAAGGAACAGGCCTGGCTAACTGACTTTAGGTCCTGGAAGGGCAGGGCTCGTTGCGCGGTCTCCCAGGCTGGGGGAAGGGAGCCGTTCCGCACCTGCGACCTGTTGTGGGCCCCGAGCTGGCGCTCGCGGGCCCCCAGTGCGCTGGCTCCAGAGGGAGCCGCTCAGGGGCTGGGAGGTACCCGATCAGGGAGTCAGTGGAGTCACCAGGGTGCTCCGCCATCTCCTTTATGTCTCCCTCTCCCAATCTCACGCCAGTCCGGCAATAGCTCTCGCTCCTACTGCCCCACCCTGAGCTGTCCCAGTCGCCAGCGGCAGTTTCCAGGTTAGAGTCCTCTACTCAGTAATCGCCTCCCCGTTCAGGACCTGCTGGGTGCCAGAGACCAGCTTCTTGAGTCCTAACTGCCTCCTGACCCAGTTCTACATCCACTTCACACAAGCCCCTGCCTCTCGGTGGGCTTGTCAGTCAGTGGGGAAGCTAGACTGTCTCCTGAGGGACTTGTCCCGGCGCACTTACTGGCCAGGCTGGCGCCGCCGTCTCACGCTCCACTCTCTGTTGTCTGTCCCGCGCTTTCCAGGTTTTGCGTTCAAATCTCCCGTTCACCTTATTCTTTTTCCTGATTTGTGTGTCCCCTGCTGAGTCTCCACCGATTCACCTCGCTGTTTTTGCGGGAGAGCGATCGATCGTGTGTAGCAGACTGAGATCCACGTCTCTTTCTCTGGAAGCAGGGATCCGGGAGGCTACCTTAACTCCGCCATTTTTTCCCTCTTCAATCCAACCTTCTTGATTCCTGTTCTATAAAACCTGAAGCACAAATAAAATAGTTGCTTTAAATCCCTGAGTTCTGGCATTGTTTATAACGTTAACAATAAATGACCAAAGCACATACTTTGAACTTTTTTTATGTTAAAACAAATTAAGTCCACCTCATCTTTTTTGGTGGCTCTCATTGTATTCTATTTTATGCATTTACCATAGGTTAATTAACTCATCCCTAAAAGATGTGCTTTTAGACTATTTTCCCTTTTATTACGCTGCAGTGAACATTTCTTTACATTTATCCGTATGCACCTGTCTGATTGTTTTCAGGGGTGAATTCTTGTAAGTCATATTATTGGGCCAAAAGAGAATTCAAAAATTACATTTTTATATCTTCATCCTGATTATAGTTCCGAAATGTACAAATTTATTCTCACACCAGAAGCATAT
>NW_012134548.1:25380-28075 GCF_000956105.1 Propithecus coquereli | reverse complement strand
GTGGCATTTTAGCTTACTACTTCTCATCCCCTACCCCACAGCACTATGGAAGCCTTAAAATATAATAGCCTGCATTCCTGTTACAAGAAAGAGCAGAATGGGGCTGGAACTCTCTTACAAAGCACCATTACCAAAGAGAAGTCATATTTAATCATTCTGGTGGTTTTTTGGAAGACTTCACTCAAAGGATTATCTTTATTTAACCTCACATTTGTCAAATGTTTTAAAACATTGACTGCTTGTATGAAAAAAATATCATTTTGACATCCCCAAAGGATCGCACTTGCTCTCCAGCAATGGATCCCAGACAAAAGGAAAATTCTGAAATGATAGATAAAGAATTCAAAAAAATGGATCATAAGTAAGCTCCATGTGATCCAAGAGAAAGTTGAAAATGAACACAAAGAAACCAAAAAAATGATTGAGGACATAAATGAAAAATTCACTAAAGAGATAGATTTAAAAAAACACACACACACACAACTTCTGGAAATGAAAGACTCACTGATAGAATTATGAAATGCAGTAGCAAGCTCAAATAATAGAATAGATCAAGCCAAATAAATACTTTCAGAGCTCAGAGACAGGCCTTTTGAATTAACCCAGTCAGACAAAAGTAAAGAAAAAGGAATTTAGTGACTGGGCATGGTAGCTCACACCTGTAATCTTAGCAATTTGGGAGTCTGAGGTGGGAGAATTGCTTGATGCCAGTAGTTTGAGACCAGTCTGGGCAATATAGTGAGACTCCATCTCTACAAAAAATAGAAAAATCAGGCAGTCATGGTGGTGCACGCCTGTTGTCCCAGCTACTCATGAGGCTGAGGGAAGAGGATCAGTTGAGACAGGAGTTTGAGTTGCAGTAAGCTATGATGACACCACTGCACTCTAGCTTGAGCAACAGAATGAGACCCTGTCTCTAAAAATATTTTTAAAAGAATTCTAGAAAATGAACACAGTCCCAAGAATTATGGGACTATGTAAAATGTCCAAACCTACCAGTCATAGGTATTCCTGAGGGCGAAGAAGAACAGAGTGAGACCCTGTCTCTAAAAATATTTTTAAAAGAATTTTAGAAAATGAACACAGTCCCAAGAATTATCGGACTATGCAAAATGTCCAAACCTACCAGTCATAGGTATTCCTAAGGGAGAAGAATAAAAAGTAAAAAGTGTAGAAAACCTATTTGAGGGAATAATTGAGAAAAAATTCACTGGGATTTAGACATTCAAATAGAAGAGACTCAGTGAACACTTGGGAGATACATTGCAAAAAGTCCTTCACCAGGTATACAGTCGTCAGGCTATCTAAAGTCAATGTGAAGGGGAAAATTTAAAAGCAACAAGATATAAAAATTTCTAATTACCTATAAAGGAAAGCCCATCAGACTAACAACAGACTTCTCAGCAGAAACCTTACAAGCCAGCAGAGATTGGGGTCCTGTTTTCAATATCCACAAAGGAAAAAACTATAAGCCATGAATTTTGTATCCTGCTAAACTTAGCTTCATAAATGAAGGAGAAATAAAGTCTTTCCCAGTTGAGCAAATGCTAAGGGAATTCGTCACCTCTAGACCAGCCCCACAAGAAAGGCTCAAGGGAGTTCTAAACATGCAAATAAAAGGTTGACATTCACCATCACAATAGCATATGAACCATAAAACTCAAAGGTTTTATACCAAAAAAACTCACAATTGAGAATACAAAGCAATTAGTTAACAATTACAATTATGACAGGAACAGAAACTCACATATCAATATTAACTTTGAACATAAACAGGCTAAATGCCTCACTTAAAAGATACATACTGGTGGAATAGGTAAAAATACAGAATCCAAATATCTGCCATCTTCAAGAGACTCACTTAACTGGGAAAGATTTCTATAGATTCAAGGCAAATAGTAGAAAAAAATATTCCACACAAATGGAAATCAAAAGCAAGCTACAGATATCAGATAAAACAGACCTTAAATCAATAATAGTTTAAAAAAAGACAAGAAAGCCCATTGTATAATGGTAAAGGGATCAATTCAACAAGAAGATATAACAATTCTAAATATATATGACCCTAATACCAGAGCACCCAGATTCATAAAACAAATACTACTAGACCTAAGAAAGAGATAGACAGCAATACAATAGTAGTGAGGGACTTCAACACCCACATTCCACTGACAGCACTAGATAAATATCAAGGTAGAAAGTCAATGAAGAAACAGTGGATTTAAACTGGACACTATAACAAATGGACCTAACAGACATTTGCACAACATTCTACCCAAGAACTGCAGAAAACACATTCTTCTCATCAGCACATGGAACATTTCCCAAGATAGACCATATGCTAGGCCACAAAACAAGTCTCGGTAAATTTTTAAAAATTTAAATCATATCAAGTATCCTCTCAGACTATAATGGAATAAAACTAGAAATCAGTTCCAAGAGAAACTCTCAAAACTATACAAATCCATGGAAATAAAACAACCTGTTCCTGAATGATGTTTGGGTCAATGATGAAATCAAGATAGAAATTCAAACATTTTTTTTGAAATGAATGATAATAATGACACAATTTATCAAAACCTCTGGGGTACAGTAAAAGCAATGCTAAGATGGAAGTTTACAGCACTAAGTGCCTACATTGAAAAGAAAGACCAAAAATTAACAACCTAACTTCAAACCTCAAGGAACTAGAAAA
>NW_012134548.1:23458-25330 GCF_000956105.1 Propithecus coquereli | reverse complement strand
GCTGCAGTGAACATTTCTTTACATTTATCCGTATGCACCTGTCTGATTGTTTTCAGGGGTGAATTCTTGTAAGTCATATTATTGGGCCAAAAGAGAATTCAAAAATTACATTTTGATATCTTCATCCTGATTATAGTTCCGAAATGTACAAATTTATTCTCACACCAGAAGCATATGAGAGTTTCTCTTCCCACACTTTCATCATCCCTGGATTTTAACAATCTTTGTAATCTTATCCAGTCTGCTGAGATATATAGTATCATTTTTACTGTTCATCTCTTATATTTGATAAGTTGCTTATTTATAAAGTATAAACCATTTCAAAAATCATTTTAAAGCTCAGTTGCTTTATATAAGTAAATAATTTTATAAGTGCATATGCAGTATATATTGTCTGTAGTATACATAGTATATATTATTGCTGCTCACTGGTGCGTCCGTTCCTCCTCCCCTTCCAGAGCAACACAGGAGGAACAGATTTACCCGACTGGCTGAACTTGTGTATTGCCGTGTGCCTGATTTGGTGGGGCGCGGGGGAGAGCAAAATGACATGCACCGATTCCAGGAGAAAACCTTTCTTTGCTGGTACACAATTCCCTATGTTCTCCCTTTCCCTGTTGCAGTAATCATGAAAACGTGTTGATAGGAAGGTTCCGTCAGACCTAAATGGCCTGGCAGGCTAAGCCCAACCAACCATTGAGAAAATTGCCCTGGAAAGTCTTCCAGACCCTCAGGCTTTGCATGAGCAAGAAACAAATGTCTTTTACATTAATACATTGTGGTAACAGATCGTTTGCAAGGGAAGAGTAACCTAACCTAGCCTGCCTGGTACCTACCCTGACATACAAAATAATAGCCAAGCTTTTCAAATGTAGACTTGTTGGTTGGTTGGTTGGTTGGTTGGTTGATTCTGCTCCTGTGCACACGTGATACACAACACGGGTCACCTTGGTAGAAGGGTTTAGAAGTCTGGCATGTATCTTTCCATATTTTTCTTTCATGCTCATGATACTGTACAAATATACATAAACAAATATACATAGAAAAACTTGCGTGTAATGTGGGATTTTAGTCTTTGTTTTACAAAAAAGTACATAATTTTAAGCCCTTTTCTGGACCTTGTATCTCTTACTATTGACAAGTGGTAGAATAAATTCACCTCCTGTAGTTCTAATTGACTCATTTTACTGATTGCTCAATGGAAGGTAGTATGCATGCAGTAGAATTTATTTAACCGGTATTCCCCATGTGATAGACATCTACTTTGACCTAGTTTCGTGGCATTAAAAACAACATTGCAATAAACATTTTAGTGCATTAATACTTTCATTAATACATCTGCTTTTATTTCTATTGGCATTCTCTGGAGAGGCCTGGTAAGGTTAAACGATACATGTGTTTTTATTTTTCACAGGTGCTGCTAGATTACTTTCACTATGACCTGCACATTTCCACCAGGAATATGAGAGTATTATTTTATTTAAATCCATAGAAGTATTGAGTGTTGTAGCTCTTTCTAGTGAATGTAAACTGGAATCTCATTGCTCTTTAAATGTGCATTCTCTTGGCTATCAATGAATTTGAGCATCTTTTCATACGTTTCTGTGGCCATTTTAATCTGCTCTTCTGTAACTTTTCCTTAGCCAGTATTTTTTTTTAACAGCATTGTTTTTCTCGTCAATTTGAAGAAGCATTTTGAATAATATGGGCAACTTACCCGTCTGTCATTCGCATTACACTGGTTTTTCTTGATCTATTTGTCCATTGATTTTAATTGTCTCCTTAGCCACACAAAGGTAATTGTCATTTCTTTTATAGCACCTAAGTCTCTTGTCTTGTTAAGAAGCTCTTCCTGACCCCTAAGTTGCAAGA
>NW_012134548.1:20172-22223 GCF_000956105.1 Propithecus coquereli | reverse complement strand
CAATTGTTCCAGCACCATTTGTTGAAAAGTCTATTCTTTCCCCATTGACTTGCTTTCACACTCAATTGAGCACATATATAAGTGTGGGTCTATTTCTAGACTCTATTCCATTGGTCTATGTGACTATCCTTATGCCAATATTGATTGCTATAGATGTATAATAAGTCTCAAAATCAGATAATGTGTCTTCTAAATCGATTCTTCTTTTTCAAAATTGTATTGGCTATTCTAAGTCCTTTCTATCTAATTTTTTAAATCTGCTTGTCAATTTCTTCAAAAAGCCTATTGGTTTTCATCTTCCCAGACCCAGAAACATCCCAGACCTAGAGCCCAGTGGTAGGGGCTGTAGCTACTGAGGAAGCCCAGAGTAGACAGAGTAACAGAGAACAGATTTGTCTTCCTGCCCGAAACAATTAACAAATTGGACAAACTATATTAAAGAAAAATTTTTAAGACATTGGACATCAGGTAAAGAAGGACAGTGACTCCTGAGAGATGGTATACAAATGAGGTAAACCAACAGTTGCCCTAGCTACGGCCTGGAGAGGATTTCTGGGCACAGCACAGGGAGAGGCAACTCAGGTGGAGCACAGCCTCTCTCGCTAAGCTGAGCTAGGACGGGTGGGGGCTGAGGTGGCTAGCATTCGCAGGGCAAGATACCGAAGAGAAGAAAGCTGCAAAGAAAGAGAACTCTAGAAATCTGCAAGATTCCCAGTGCTCTTCAGCACATGCATGTGAGAAAACTCTCAAAAGGATTAGAGGGGAAAATCCCTGCAAAAGGCCAAAATAGTGCCCGTTCACACCATCTGGAGTGGAAAATCCTCCTAATTATAGGGATTGGTAGAATGTTCAAAAGAGTTTTGCCTCACAGTGGAGAAAATTTTACCTTAGACTAAATGTTGCTCTATTCCCTCCTAACAAAGCTTATAGCAAAATCCAGCAGGATAAAATTGTTTCCAAGTAACTTAACTGCATCCTAGAATGAAGCTCCAATATAGTTATAGGAACACAATAATGTACAACAAAGGAAATTTCACAAAGCTTGGTGCACATTCAAATATAATGAGGCATGTAAAGAAGTAGGACAAATACAACCCCCAATACAGAGAAAAGTCAATCAATCAAATGGACCCAGAAATGGCACCGATGGCAGAGTGAGTAGACAAGGACATTAAAACAGTAGTTATAACTGCATTCCATATGTTCAGGAAGATTGAACATAAGCAGAGACATAGAAGATACATTAACAGACAAATGGAACTATTTTTTAATCCTCTTTTTCTTCATCATTTGTCTTTATTTTATTTATCACTCTGTCTTCAAATTCATTTACCTTTCCTCTGCCATATCCATTTGTATTTTAATTCCATCCAGTGAATTTTTAATTTCATAAATTGTATTTTTCAGTTCTAGAATTTCCCTATTTCTCTGCTAAGATTTCCTTTTCTTTTTTTTCTTTTTCTTTTTCTTTCATTTCAGCATATTATGGGGGTACAGATGTTTAGGTTATGTATGTTGCCCTTGGTCCCCCCCCAAGTCCGTGTTTCAAATATGTCCTTTTCTAAGCTGAAATTTTTATTCGTTGAAAACATATTTTCCTGCTTCACTTCATCAGCCTTATAAAAAAAGAAAACATACAAGAATACTTAGAACAGTCATAGTCTCTTGAGAATATGTTCCATTTTCATAGTTTTTTGTATTAGATAATTTTAGATTATATCCTAGATATTATGAATGTTAAGTGAAAATTCCGAATTCTGTTATTTTTCTCTTGTAAGTGTTTTGTTGTTTTGTTTTTTTTTTACTTTGATGTAGCAGATAATTTTCTTGCCTGGGCTTAAACTTCAAACTCTTTTCTCAAGTAGTGGCTCTGGTCTCAGTTCAGATCTTTTGTCTTTAACAGAGTTGCTTTGAGTTCCTGTAACAGAACAGTCACCCTCCTCCCATTGATATGGAAACATAAAGTTGAGAATGGGGAATATGTAACAGGGAGAATGGCCTGGAAAAAAAATGGCAAAAATATTTTCTGTCTCTTTAAAACTTCCTCACTC
>NW_012134548.1:16902-18962 GCF_000956105.1 Propithecus coquereli | reverse complement strand
CCTATGTACTTATTTTTTAACATATATTCTAGGATTATTCATCCATTTTTAAAAATTATCTGTATTACTAATTTGAATTGTATGAGGTTTATATATTTTTGTAGGGAGAACTGACACTTAAAATAAGTCAGCCCATTCAAGAACGAGTTTCTTGAGGAGACCTTTCTATTATCAGTGATATTTTATAATTATCTTCAAATAGGTTCTGCACCTTTAAAATAGATGTAAATTTTATTCTAAACACTATATAATCTATCTCTTATAAACAATGCTTTCACATTTTTATGTACTGATTTCTGGAGTAAATGTAATTCATTTTTTCTATTATTTAAATCCAGGCACATTTCCAAATTTTGATAGCTTTTTTTAAAAAAAATCAAAAAACCATACACAGCCTAACCTTTTAATTTTCCAAGTTTATAGGTAACCATTAGCTAAAACATAGTTGTTACTCTTTCTTTTCCCAGTATTTATACCAGTTTTATTTCATGCTTTGTATTGTTGCCATTTTTAGAGCCTCAATACTAAATATTGATTACATCAGACACCCTTTACCTGTTGTCAGATTAATTGAAATCAGTTTATTTTCTGTTTAAGTTCATTTTTGCTATTGGTATTTTTGAACCATGATTTATAGTCATAATTCAAGTAGTTTCCTTTCATTGCTATTTTACTCACAATTTTAATAGCTACTGAATTTTATCAAATATCTCTCTGTATCTATTAATATAATATGACTTTCCCCTTTACTGCATTATTATAATGAATTTGATTACAATATTGGCCTTGTATTCCTTGAATAAATCATACTTAGAGTTATTGTTTTGACACAAAAATTCTAAAAGTATTAGCAAACAGTTCAGCAATGCTTCTATATTCACAAACATATTGGTTTATGATAATTTTGTACAAGCATTATCATGTATTTGTATTAAAATTATGCTGGTTTCATTAAGTGAATGTGAGAGGTTTGCATTTTCCATGGCCTGAAATATCTAAATAACATTGGAATAATATATTCTCTAAAGAATAAAGTTACCTTGATCATGGTGCCCTTACCAATGATAGAACCTGAATCAACTGTGAAAGAGCACCCAATGATCAAAACTGGAACATTTTGAGCAACAAAATACATAAAGTAGTATAGAGTTAGAGCCAAAAGCATAAAATAAATAACCATGAGTCCTACTGATATAAATAAATCATTGAATAAATAAATAATTGGAGGAAATAGATAAATCTCCCTGCAGTATTCAAAATAATATATAATAGCAACTCTACCCTCAAGTGCAGGGAGTGTAGCTTCCCACTTCTTAAGAGTGTACTGTGCCTAGTAACTTCCTTCCACAGAGTACAGTACGGAAAGTGGGAGGGCTAGAGTAACCTTACAGAGGGGAAAGAACACAAATACTACTCCAACCAGGTGATCAAGATTAGCACCTAAGTAGAAAAAAACTCCTTTGATATTCAAATACTGATAGTGCCTCCTTGATATTATGTAGTAGGAATGGTACTTTACCTCTGTGGTATTCTTCCCCATAAACCATAACTCCAGTCTAATCATGAGGAAAATATCAGACAAATCTGACTGGAGGGACTTTATAAAATATCTGACTAATACTCAAAACTATCAAGAATGACGTATCAGCAAAAAAGAATAAGAACATCCCAAAGTTCTCCTTCCATAAAAGCAATGAAAAGGGCTGGCAAAAGTTGTCAAAAATCAACTCTTTAAAAACTCTAGAAATTAATTTCAGGCTTGAAGCAACTTTGGGAGCATTTAGTCAAAACAAAAAAAAAACCTGAATCTCATTAAGAACAGCCAGGTTTGTGGCATTTTAGCTTACTACTTCTCATCCCCTACCCCTCAGCACTATGGAAGCCTTAAAAAATAATAGCCTGCATTCCTGTTACAAGAAAGAGCAGAATGGGGCTGGAACTCTCTTACAAAGCACCATTACCAAAGAGAAGTCATATTTAATCATTCTGGTGGTTTCTTGGAAGACTTCACTCAAAGGATTATCTTTATTTAACCTCATATTTGTCAAATATTTTAAAAT
>NW_012134548.1:4116-13847 GCF_000956105.1 Propithecus coquereli | reverse complement strand
GAAAAAGCATTCAATATAACTCAGCATCCTTTCATGATAAAAACCCTCAACAAACTAGGCATAGAAGGAACATACCTCAAAATAATAAAAAGTATATAAGACAAACCCACAGCCAACATCATGCTGAATTGGTAAAAGTTGAAGCACTCTCCCTAAGAGCTAGAACAATATAAGGATGCCCACTTTCACCACTTCTATTCAACATAGTATGGAAATCCTAGCCAGAGCAATCAGGCAAGAGAAAGAAATAAAGGGCCTCCAAATAGGAAAAAAAAGAAGTCAAAAAATCTCTGTTTGCTTATGATATGATCTCATACATAGAAAACCCTAAAGACACCTCTAAAAGGCTTCTATTTGATAAATGAATTCAGTAAAGTCTTAGGTTACAAAATCAGCATACACAATTCAGTAGCATTTTTATCCACCAATTATGACCAAACTGAGAATCAAATAAAGAACTCAATCCCACTTATAATACCTACAAAAAAATGCCTTGGAATATACTTAACCAAGAAGGTGAAAGATCTCTGTAAGAAAAACCACAAAACATTGATAAAAGACATCCTAGATGACATGAGCAAATGGAAAAATATCCCATGCTCACGGACTAGAAGAATCAATATTGTTAAAATGAATATACTTCCCAAAGAAATCTACAGATTCATTGCCAGTCCTATCAAAATACCAACATCATTCTTCACAGAATTAGAAAACACAATCCTAAAATTCATATGAAAACAAAAAAGAGCCTGAATAGCCAGAGCAATCCTAACCAAAAAGAAAAAAACTGGAAGCATCACAGTACCTAACCTCAAATTTTACTGTAAGTCTATAGTAACCAAGACATCATGGTACTGGTATAAAACTAGACATATAGATTAATGGAACAGAATAGAGAATCTACAAATAAAGCCATGTACCTACAACCAGCTGATCTCCAACAAAGCAGACAAAAGCAAACTCTAGGGAAAAGACACACTATTCAATAAATGATGCTGCGAAAACTGGACAACCATATGTAGAAGAATGAAACTGAATCCCTATTTCTCACCATATACAAAAATTAAGTCAAGGTGGATTAAAGACTTAAATGTAAGAACCTGAAACCATAAACATATTAGAAAAAAAACAAGGGAAAACTATCCTCAACATTGGTCTAGGTAAAGAATTTATGACTAAGACCAGAAAAGCAAAAACAAAAATAAATAAATAGGTTACAATTAAACTAATAATGCTTCTGCACAGCAAAAGAAATTATCAACAGAGAAAATAGACAACTTATGAAATGTTACTTGAGGCCATTATCCTAAGTCAAGTAACTCAGGAATGGAAAATCAAATACTACATGTTCTCATTATCAGTAGGAGCTAATTATGGGTACCTGTGGTCATACAGTGTGGAATAATAGAGAGTGAAGACTCCAAAGGTAGGAGGGCAGGAGGGGATGAGGAATGACAAATTACCTGTTGGGTACAATATACACTATTCGAGTGATTCAAGTGATGAATCAGACCTCACTGCTATATAATATTTCCATATAACAAAACTGAACTTGCACCCCTGAATATACTGAAAAAAGAATTGGAAAAATAAATAAAATGTTGGCTGCTTCAAACAATGCATAACAGTTAGGGCAAAAAATAGACTGACCAAAAGCTTAAAAGGAAAAGCTGAGGAATGAAATGTCCGTAGGAGCTAAAAGGTTGTGGGCAGGCACTGGGCTGTGCGCATGCTCAGTGAAGACCCGAGACCTGAGGAAGGCCTTAAGCGCTCAAATCAAACCGACTCTGTAGAAGCAGCAAGTTCTGGCTGAGGATGTTATAAATCGCCTGGCTGAATGTTAAAGCTGTCCTCAACATGCACGGACAGCACACTGGCAAATACATGGAGACTCATGGGCTCCAGGCATTTCAGGTAATTTCTATCTAGTCAGCTGACCACCACACTAACCAAGTAAAGACTTCAGTGTCCACACACGATAAAGTTAGACTTTAGAGAATTAGTTCAAAAAAGTCACTAAACTGACAATAAAATCTATTAATAATACAAGCAGCAACAGGAAACCTTGGGTAGTGGGGAGAATCTGGTTTCCAGAGTTACTATGTTTATTATATGAAATGACCAGTTTTCAAGAAAAGTGTATGAGATGTGAAAAACAAGATATGATCTATATGCAGGAATCCAATAAAAACTGTCCCTGAGGAAATCCAGACATTGAATTTCCTAGACCAAGACTTTAAATCAGCTATTTAAAATATGTTCAAACAGTAAAACAAACAAAACATCATGTCTAAAGAACAAAAGAAATCAGGAGAAAAATGTGTCACTGTAGAGAAAGTATCAACAAAGAGAAATTACTAAAAAGAACCAAATAGAAAAGTTGGAATTAAAAGTATAGCTGAAATAAAAAATTCACTAGATGGGCTCACCATAAGATGTAATACAGATGTAGGCAGAAGAAAGAATCAATGAATATGAAGATAGGTCGATTGAGATTATTCAGTCTGAGGAATAGAAAGGAAAAAGAGAGTAGAAGAAACGAGCAGAGCCTCACAGTCATATGGGACACCATCAACCACACCAACGCAAGCACAGCGAGACTCTCAGAAGGAGAGGAGAGGAGAGAAGAAAGCAAGAGAGTGAGAGTGAGAGCAAGAGCATGCAGAAAAAATATTTGAAGAAATAAGGCATGAAAACTTCCCAAATTTAATGAAAGATGTTGAATTGATATGTCCAAAAAGCTCAATGATCTCCAAGTAGGATAAACTCAGAGATCCACTTCTAGACACATCATAAACAGTCAAAAGCCAAAGGCAAAGAGAGACTATTGAAAGCAGCAAAAGAAAAGTGACTTTTCATGAATGAGGAATCCTCAATAAGATTAATAGGTAATTTCTTATCGGAAACCCTGGAAGTTAGTAGGCAATGCTAAAAGTGCTGAAAGAAAAAAAATCCTGTCAACCAAAAATTCTATATCTGGAAAAATCTATCTTTCAAAAATTGAAGGGAAATTCTAGAAATTCCCAAATAAGCAAAAGCTAAGAGAGTTCGTCACTGGCAGACCTACTGTACAAGAACTACTGAAGGGAGTCCTTCGGGCTGGAACGAAAGGACACTGGACAGTAACTCAAATCCACGTGAAGAAATAAACCGCACCAGTAAAGGTAACTACATAGTTAAATAGAAATGACATTTTAAATGTATCTGTTTGTATCTTCTTTATTATCCCTGTCTAAGGTAAAAGACAACTACACACAGCAATAATTATAAACCTAAGTTGGTTGGTACAATACGTATGAAGACGTAATTTGGGACAAAAACACAAAGGAAGGAGGAGTAGAGCCGTATAGGAGCAAAGTTTGTGCATATTATTGAAATTAAGTTGGTTTGTTATAAAATAAAATTTCAATGGTAGTTTGTACCAAAATTCAACACCTGCATTAAAAAAGAAAAACTCAAATCAATTACCTAAACTTTGACCTTAAGAAACTAGGAAAAAAAGACCAAACTAAACCCAAAGCAAGCAGAAGGAAGGAAATAATAAATATTAAAGTGAGACTAAATTAAGAATTTAAAAAAATAAGGAAAAATTGAAGAATAAAAAGTTAGTTCTTTGAAAAGATCAACCAAATTGAAAACTTTGAGCTGGATTGACCAAGAAAAAGGGAGAAGATTCAAATTAATAAAATCAGGAATGAAAGAGGGGACATTACTATCACACTTACAGAAGTAAAAGTGTTATAAGGGAATACTGTGAACAACTGTACATAAATTATATAACTTAGGTGAAATGGACAAACTTTAGAAAGATACAAACTACTAAAACTGACTCAAAAAGAAATAAAAATTTGAATAGACTTATAATGAAAAGATTTAGTTAGTAATCAAAACACTTTTCACACACACACACAAGAATCAGATGGCTTCATTGTTGAGTTCTGCTAAACATTTAAGAATTGAATTCACACCAATATTCAAAAAAAAAAAAAATAGAAAAGGAGGGAAGATTCATCACCCTACTACCAAAACCAGACAAACACCACAAGAAATGGAAACTACATGGAAATAGATGCAAAAATTCTCAAGGGAGGACCAGCAACCAAATCCAGTAGCATATAAAAAGGATTATATATCATGACCAAGTAGGATTTGCCCTAGGAATCCAAGGTTGGCTTAACATCTGAAAATTGATCACTGTAATACATTACCTCAATAAAATAATAAACAAAACCCACATGATTATCTTAGTAAAATAGATGCAGAAAAACATGACAAAATCTAACACTCTTTCATAATAAACTAGTGTTGGGGCTTGGGGAATGACGCCCAAAGTAAGGGCCTCACTTTGAAGTAGCCTCAGAAGCAAAGTTTCTCTACGACCTTCTCCTGTCCTCCTGTCTCTCAAAACTCATTCTTCCCCAAGGCTAGCCACAGAAACTAAAATTCCTCTTTTTCAAGGCGGATCATAGTAACCAGAACCCCTTTTACCCAGAGCCAGCCATAAAAATTAAAAATAGTACGCTCACCTTCCCCCACCTTTCCGTATAAGAGATGACCATAAAGAAATTCTCTGACCTGCCTTATTTGATAGTATACATAAGATCCTCATTCCAGAAAGGGTCCTGCTCCACAGCTGGGAGGAAAGAGTGCTACAGGAAGAGGCCAAGAAGTGTCTGAACGGACAGGCCCTGCTGGGTTTGCCCGCCTCGTCCCTTTTTTGTTCAATTGTGTTTCCATATTGCTGTTCATTCTTCACAGAATCTAAGCATGAAAATGGGCAGTTTTCCCTGTATCTCTGGGTCTTCATTCTGAAGGCTCCCTGTCATGTAAAGTGACGATTAAATAAATCTGTTATGCTTTTCTCTTGTTAACCTGTCTTGTTGCAGCAGTGTCAGCTGTGACCCTTTTCACCCCTACACTAAGAATAGAAGGGATCTTCCTCAAGCTGACAAAGGGCATCTGGAAACCGACAGCTAGAATAATACTTAAAGGTAAAAGACTGAATGCTTTCCCCCGAATCAGGAACAATACCTGGATGCCCATCTCGCCACCTCTATTCAATATCGTACTGGAGGTTCCACCCAGAGCAACTGGTCAAGAAGAAAAATGAATGGCATCCATATTGGAAAGGAAGAAGTAAAAATTTTTCTCTTCAGTGATGACATGATATTATACATAGAAAACTCTAAAGAATACACACACAAAAAAACCCTGCTAAAGCTAATAAATGAGTTCAGCAGGGTTGCAGGATATAAGATTAATATGCTAAAACAGTTGTATTTTTATACTCTTTCAATGAACAATTTGAAAATAAAATTAAGAAAAACAATCTCATTTACAATAGCTTGGTGCTAGTCTAAAACACTTAGAAATAAATCTAACAAGAGAAATGTAAGACTTGTACACTGAAAACGTCGATGAAAGAAATTTATTCCTGATAGTCTTTGTGCATTATTCCTAATAGTTAAAAAGTAGATACCACCCAAACGTTAGGTCCGCTGCCACATTCCCTGGGCCTCAGTTCCCAGCGTCAGGAGTGAGCACCGTGTGGCGTCGAGCCGCTGGCCGAGTGACCACACATAGGCCGCAACCCACACGTGCAGTGTTTACTGCAAAGCGAAGGTACGGCTCAGAGGGAGACAGGTCACTCTCCCCGAGTGCAGAAGACAACGAAGTCTCTGCACACACTGTCTTTTCTATGCTCACTGGTTTGTCCCGCCCCTCTCTTGGGTAGGATTAGTGGCTGTTTCCGCCTTTGGGTGATTGACAGGTTGGGGTTATAGAACAGTTTCCTTTCTACGCATGCGTCTTCCCAGAACCCTTCCCGGAAAACCTACGGGGGACAGGGGCGTAAAACCGACTGCTAATTAGATGGTAACGCCCCCAGGTCAATTACGGTCACTAGGCGCGCCTCGCTGCACATGCGCTGTGCGAGAAAGAGAAACAGTCTCTGGTCACAAGTACCTGAGCGTGCAGCTTCTTCTCTGCATTCTGATTGGTTCCTGCGCTGCACCTTCAGCCACTGCCTCTACCTGCCTGGCCACCTGTTCGCCCTCCACCCAGACCTGACACGAACGCCTATCGACGGATGGACGGATAAACAAAACGTGGCGCACACACAGCAGAATGTCATTCGGCCCTGACAAGGAATGGGTGACGTAGCGACCACGTGAAAGAAGCTGGAAACCATCATGCTAAGTGAAAAAAGCCAGTCACAAAGGCCCCGTGTCCCATGATCCAATCAGTGAGAAAGACCCAGATCTGGCAAATCTATAGGGACGGAGGGTGATTCAGTGGCTGCGCAGGGCCGGGAGGATGAGGAGATCGGGGATGAGGAAGGGGTCAGGGCTTCCTTCCAGGGTGATTTAAATGTTTTAAATTGATGGTGATGATGGTTTCAGGACTCTGTGGAACTTCACACTTCAAATGGGCGAATTTTATGGTATGTGAATTATATCTTAATAAGGCTGTTTCCACAAAGTAAACAGCTGTTAGGTCATAAAAAACAAGGAAAGTCTGAGAAACTGTCCCAGCTAAGAGGAGCCTGAGGAAACCTGGTGACGTAACATACTGCAGCATCCTGGATGGGGTCCTGGAATAGAAAAAGCACGTTAGGCAGAAAGACAGGATGTATTTAGTTAATAACAATATACTAATATTGGTCCATTAATTGCAACGAATGTACTGCGCTATTGTAAGATGTTAACAACAGGAGAAACTGCCTTTGGGTTGTATGGGAATTCTGTCCTATATTTCAATTTTTCTTTTATCTAAAACTATTCTGAAATTATATTGTAAAAACAAGATATCTTTACAATTCTGAGAGGGGTTATTGAGAAGTCCACTTGAGTTACATTTTTATCAGTTCTCCCTTGCTTTACATATTGCTACTGTTTCAGGTACACACAGACTTGGCTTATGTGCTTCATAAATTGTAGTTATTTTCATTACCTTTTTATCCTGTTTAATGCTTTTACTCCTAAATCTCACATTTATTTTGACAGGGGCGTTTTAGTGGCCCGTGGCACACACGTCTCCGCATGAGCACAGCGGGGGTCTTTGACGTAGTTTGATCGTCACCTTCACTCCCTCGCTTCGTAGTCACCACAACTTTAAGGCTTCCGGGACTTACTGGCTTCCCCCGTTTCCCCACCGCCCAGTTCAGAGTCTGCGAATGCTCGCTAGAGTCTCTCCCACACCACTTCTGTCTCGAGAATTTTTGTCTTTGTTCTCTCTTGCTTCACAGTGTCGATTATCCACACTCATCCATAGATCCTTTGTGATTCACCTCGTTTTTCTGGTTTTCTCCAACTTGAGTTCTCTACTCTTTTGAGGGGCTTAGTCATGTCAATGGAAAAAGCCTAAACTCTGTACATAATTCAAAGAGGTTTATTCTGGGCTGAATATGTGTGACCATCAGCCCAGGGGACATAGTCTCTCTTGAGAAAATGCGCCTGAGGCGGCCAGGTTACAGTTTGGTTTTACACATTTATGGAGACAGGAATTACAGGTAAAACCATAAATCAATACATGGAAGGTATACATTGGATTCTCCCCAGAAGGCTGGGCATCTCAAAGTGGGGGCTTACAAGTCACAGGTGGGTTTTAGGGATTCTTTAGCTGGCAGTTGGTGGAAGAAGTGAGCTTTGTCTAAAGATCTGCAGTCAGTAGAAAGGAATGCTTGATTAAGGTAAGGGGGTCTGCTAGCTGTCATGTGATGCTATATCAGAATCAGGTTGGAAAGTACGCCACATTATACTGGGTTAACGAACACCCATTTAATGAGATTTTATTATTTGTAAGGCATGACTCAGCAGGCCTCAAGAAAGGAATTTGGTTGATAGAAAAAAAAGTTGGAGTTCAGCCCTCAGTCATTTCTTTAGTATTTTCTTCAAATGGAGCATGTGGGTGGTATATTCCAACTTTTGCATAAAAAGAAATATTTTTAGATCCATTTTTAAAGCATTCATTATTTCAGAATTCAAAGGTATCCTGAAATTGATGAACAATTTAAGAAGGCGTTAATGAAGAGAGAGAGAGAGAGAGTGATTGAAACTGTCTCCCTGTCCCTTGGTTTCTGCAGAAGAGCAAGAAGATCTATTTCCTGACAGAGAAAGGTGGAAGTTTTCTCTCCTATCAAAGGCTCTCAGAAATCTCCAGGAGTGAAGACAGAAGTCAAAAGTTGTTGGAGTTTACCTGCTTAGAGCAGCCAGAAAGTGTTTAATGCAAACGTTAGTGCAACCGGCATAACTGAAGACAATTTGAAACACTGGAAAGGGAGTTTTTAAGGTAAATAGAGCAGAGAGTCTCAAGCATCTGCTACGGCTACAGGAAAGGAGCCAGCCGGGCCAGCCCAGGTGGTAAGAGGCAGGCATTTCCTTTCACTCTCATCTGAGTCCTCACCAAGCAAAGTGTGGTTTTCCAAATCGCCTTCCTCACAGATAAAAGCCAGGCCTCAATAACAATCAATTCTTGTTCTGATGCCACTTGGGTTTATTTTCATGCATTGTTCCAAGGGCCTGATTCCACAGTAAAGGGAGGAATGAAGGGGTGAAAGGAGCCCAGAAGTTTCCTCGTCTGTCTCCATGTGAATCCACTAGGCCTTTGTAAAAATCACCTAACCTGGGATTATTTAGAAGAATGTACCACTTTTAGTTTTCCAGAAACAATGGCCAGTACCTATGGATTTAATAGATCCAGAGAAAGATGAACAGATAAACTTGAGGACCCCTGACAAACTTAACTGAAGATTTTACTCCCAGACAAGTGGGGCGAGTTACTTTGCTGTTTCCTTCACGCAGACGACGTGCATCCTCTCAGCCTCTTAAGGCAACATTCTAGGACCACTTGTCTGGGTCCCAAAGACTCATTGTAATTTTTAGTATTAAATATAATCACATTTCTCAGGTGTCAAGGAAGAGCCCTAGGGCATATTTTTAATTATAAGGTAGTCTTAGCATTCAGCACTAAGGTGTTATGAAACATCTTGGCCAAAGTCAGAGAGTTGAGTCCTAGGACCAGGTGGGAGCATTCACGCAGCTTCTATGAGGCACTTCGGTTCCTCTTATCCTCAGATCTGCTCTCATCTCGTCATTTGAATAGACAACATCTGTGCCCGTGTTCGCACTGGCACTCTCCGATGGGAAGCTGTATGACTTGATCTCTAGCACATTATAGGTGTTTCATTAGGATGATCATTTAAAATACAAAGAAAGGGCACACTCCAGGGTGCCACATATTAAGCATGTTATCTCTTCTCTTTAAAACAATCAGATCTAAATGTTCTTACAGATAATCCCAGATCTCATTATAGGGGAGTAAATGCACACTCTTACGAACCATTCTTCCTCAGTAACCTGGCTTATGAACATTTCCCTCTTCTCTTTTTCCGTGTTCACATTTAACCCAGTTTCCTCACCTTTTGAAATTGGGCTGGGGCATCTCTGCAGCCCGGCTGCGTTCTCTTGATGGCAAATCCAGAAATGATTCTTACAGGTTATTTACTTGATGCCGCCCACAGCACAGACGTTGGCCTGTGAGGAGCTGATGTCTTTATGTAGTTACCAAGCTCCGTATAGTCTTTGAGAAAGGGAAGAAACCAGTGGAGCCAGTCACTGCTGCCCTGGCTTCATCTTCAGGTATTACTATTATTATTATTATTACTGAGAAATAGTTGAGTCTCCGATTGGACAGACTCCCTTGCTTCAAAGGGCACAGATGCCTCAGGAGTG
>NW_012134548.1:0-791 GCF_000956105.1 Propithecus coquereli | reverse complement strand
GCAGTAGGAAGTGGCAGATCCCAGGGTAGCTGTATGTTAAGATGACCTGAGGAGCTCTTAAAAAAAAAAAAGAGCCCAGGCCACATTCCAACCGGGTGCCATGCAGGGATCCTCCCATACGGTCCCAACCCATGCTCCTGAGGAGGAGACTTGTCTCGGCCAGTTTGTGTGGCTGTTTACCACCTAGGATGGTGCCACCTAGGATGGGCACTTTCTAAAGAAGAGAGGTTCATGTGGCTCACGGTTCTGCAGACTGGACAAGCATACCAGCAGGAGCTTCTAGTCGAGGCAGAAGGCGAAGGGGAGCAGGTGTGTCACATGGCGAGATGGGGAGCAAGGGGGGAGGAGGGGGTGCCGGGCTCTTCTGAGCAGGCAGCTTCTGTGTGAACGAATACAGTGAGAACTCACTCATCCTGGAGTCTCCCCAGGACATTCATGAGGGATCCGCCCCCAGGACCAAGCACCTCCCAGGAGGCCTCACCTCCAACACTAACAGCTGTGTTACTTCGCTGGGTCAAGGCACTGAGCGCGAATTGGGCCAGCTGGGGGGAGGTGTTGCCTATTCAGAGTCTGCCCCTGTGACCAGCATCTGACAGTGGTTTCCTACCCGCTTCCCAACTCTGTCTCACTAGTGCTCCTTGTGTATTTCCCTCCTAGTGTTATTGAGCATCTTAATTTGAAGAACAAATTTAAATATAAGCAATGTTCATGTTCTGGATAATATCAAGTTTATGGATTCCTTAGATAATTCTTATGACTTGGCATGATTTCCCAAAAGATAGCAAGCCTTA
>NW_012134547.1:7889-8234 GCF_000956105.1 Propithecus coquereli | reverse complement strand
TGGGTAATTTGATCCTAAGGGATACTCCGAAGATGTTGGCATATCCTATGGAGTTGAGTTTAAATGGCCAAATATGGCCAGTAGGTGTAGCATCCAAGTTGTGACCTCCAAGTACAGCAAATATGTTGTGTAGTTAAGAGGCCCAGGTGGGATGGTATCTCTGCCCTCCCACTTAGCAGCTGTGTAACTAGATAAGATGCACAATCTCTCTGAGATTCGATTTTCTCACCTGCAAAATGAAGAAAATATAGTGCCCACCTCACAGTATTGTTAGAGGATATAGGGTGTTAATGTGTGTGAAGTCCTTAGCATAGTGCCAGTCATAAAGAACATACTCAAAAGAAA
>NW_012134547.1:2186-2467 GCF_000956105.1 Propithecus coquereli | reverse complement strand
ATACTGGCAAGTTGAATTAAAAACCTGTCATAGAGACATCTGTAAATGATACTGTAACCAATGGCCATGGCCAGACCCCAAATTTAATTATGTGTAAAATGGTAAATAAAACAGAAAAATTTCCAAACATACTTAACATGGTGAACAGTAAATGAATTTAATGGATATTATATTTTAAATGTCCCCAAAGTTAACAGGCATATAATGCAAATGGAGTACTTTTCATTGCATCACACACACACATGAATGAGAGCATGCAATAATTGACTTAAAATCTTTCT
>NW_012134547.1:0-476 GCF_000956105.1 Propithecus coquereli | reverse complement strand
GGTCAGCAAATAAACAGTAGATGAAGTTAAAGAGCTTGATTAAGGAAAAGGTCACCAGTGCTATTCTTTATTCTGCAACCGATAATTTTACAATTAACAGGAAATATGCCTGCTGTTTCTCCAGTATAGACTTTTTCACAGGAATTCTTGTGATGTGACTGCCAAGAATAGTTTTCTACATCTGCTTAATGTACATTGAAGAAATGATACATTTTCAAAGTAAACCAATCAATTTCTTCAGAAGCTTTCTTACCTTAACAAGAACAAAACAAAATATTTAACCAAGAATTCTAAAGCACTTAAAGAATGTTTCAAAGTGTAAGTTACACCCATAACATAAATACCACCAAGTACCATCTCAAAACTGAAAAAAAGAGTTATTTTTTTCTGAGTTTGAGCACAAATCATTAGATAGAATGTAGACTAAATTTCATGTCTGTGTGTTTTCCTTTTACAGGAAAGGAATTATTCAGCAA
>NW_012134546.1:13279-14656 GCF_000956105.1 Propithecus coquereli | reverse complement strand
CCACCCGGCCTCCCGCTCGCCCTGCCCTGCACACGGAGGCCGGGCCAAGGGCGGGGCAAGGGCAGGGCCCGTCCCCGTCACTGGGAGGAGCTCGGGGCTGCTTCCTGGGCCTGTGGCGGGAGGTGGGCGCGTGGGGAGGGCCGGTCTGGTGCTCCAGGTGCTCCTGTCCTGTCTGGGGACTCCGGTCGCTCACTGGAGGGCTTCCTGGAGGCGGAGGGCGGAGCTGGGCCTGGTGCGGGGGAACCAGCCGCCCGTGGGACTGAAGGGCGGGAGGGTGGAACGGCAGCCGTCCAGCCGTGCGCCCCCCCATGACCCGCGTGCCCCTGGGGGAGGCAGGGCCTGGGCGAGGCCCTGAGGCCCGTGTTGGCCACGGAGGTCACCCTGGGGAACGGTGTCCGGACACTCGGTGGTTCTGTGACCTCTGAGAAGACCCCACCCCCCACCCCCTGCCACCGAGCCTCAGTTTCCCCGTCTGGGAAACCAGCCCAGTGTCAGGACTGGAGGGTGCTGGGCCGCTGGGGGTCTTGGAGCCGGTGGGGGCCCGGGGTGGGGAGCGCCTGGGGTCTGCGGGGCTGCGCTCGGAGCACCTGTGGGGCTGAACCCGCACGGCTGAGGCTCCAGGGCTGGTGGGGTGGGGGGCGGGTGAGACCCTCCGCCCTCAGGAGCCAGGTCCCCAGACGTGACCATGGGGGCTGCTGCCCTGTGGCTCCGGCGTGCGCCCCCCCACTTCCTAATCTTATTCCTAACTCTCCTAACCCTAACCCTAACCCCTAACCCTAACCCCTAACCCTAACCCTAACCCTAACCCTAACCCTAACCCTAACCCCTAACCCTAACCCCTAACCCTAACCCTAACCCTAACCTTAACTCTATACTTAATCCTAATCCTGGCCCTAACTTTAACTCTAGCCCTAATCCTAACCCTAACCCTATAACTCACCCTAACCTTAACCCTAATCCTGGCCCTAACCTTAATCCTAATCCTAACCCCTAACCCTAACCCCTAACTCTAACCCTAACCGTAACCCTAACAGTAATTCCTAACTCTAACCCTAGTCCTAATCCTAACCCCTATTCCTAACCCTAATCCTAGCGCTAACCCTAGCCTTAACCCTAACTCTAACCCCTAACCCTAACCCTAACCCTATTCCTAACCCTAACCCTATTCCTAACGCTAATCCTATCCCTAACCCCAACCCTAGCCCTAAACCCTAAATCCTTAATTCTAACCCCTAACCCCAAACCCTACCCCTACTCCTAACCTTAACCCTAATGTTAGTCCTAACCCTAATTCTATCCTTAATCCTAATCTTGGCTCTAACCATAACCCTAGCCTTAACCCTAACCCTAACCCCAACCTCTAACCCTAACCCCAAC
>NW_012134546.1:692-1051 GCF_000956105.1 Propithecus coquereli | reverse complement strand
TGAGACGCCGCCCTCCTCCCCCATCCCTGCAGCCGCAGCCTTGTTGCCGGAGGCGTCCCCAACTCCAGAGCACCCCCCTCCTCGGGGGCCCCTAATCCCCATCCGGCCTCCCCTGTGCCCGACCCCCCCGACAAACACCTTCCTCCTGCAAGACCCGGCCTGGTCCCTGGAAGGTTGGGTGCCGGTGGGGGGGGTCCCATAGGGTTCACCCTGTAGCGGGGGGCTGTGGTTATCTGCAGCTCCAAACCTGGGTCCTGGCCTCTGTTTTTTTTTTTTTTTGAGACAGAGTCTCACTGTGTCGCCCGGGCTAGAGTGCCGTGGCGTCAGCCTCGCTCACAGCAACCTCCAACTCCTGGGCT
>NW_012134546.1:0-462 GCF_000956105.1 Propithecus coquereli | reverse complement strand
AACCTCCAACTCCTGGGCTCAAGCGATCCTCCTGCCTCAGCCTCCCGAGTAGCTGGGACTACAGGCATGCGTCACCATGCCCGGCTAATTTTTTCTATATGTTTTTAGTTGTCCAGATAATTTGTTTCTATTTTTAGTAGAGATGGGGTCTCGCTATGTTGCCAAGACTGGTCTTGAACTCCTGACCTTGAGCGATCCTCCTGCCTCAGCCTCCCGAGTAGCTGGGACTACAGTCATGCGCCACCGTGCCTGGCTAATTTCTTTTACATATTTTTAGTTGTCCGATTAATTTCTTTCTGTTTTTAGTAGAGATGGGGTCTCACTATGTTGTCCAGGCTGGTCTCGAACTCCTGAGCTCAAACAATCCGCCCGCCTTGGCCTCCCAGAGAGCTAGGATCACAGGCGTGAGCCACCGCGCCCGGCCTCTGTTGACCTATAAGGGGCCATGGGTCTCGGCCCGTC
>NW_012134545.1:21126-21462 GCF_000956105.1 Propithecus coquereli | reverse complement strand
TGGAATGGGAATGAACTTGGCTTGGAAAGTGGACAGAGAGACACAGGGTGGCTGCAGCTGAGTCAAAAGGATGCCAGGAGGAATGTGGTGGGTTAAGCCTTCTATGAATAGTGGGCCTTGATGGGAAATATGGACTTTTATTGTGATGGGAAGCCCTGGGAGGATTACGGCCTGGGGAACGACGTTAACTGTTTAAGAAAAAGATCAGACGAGCTGCGCTGTGAGAACACACAGTCATGCGGGCAAGGGTGGAAGAAGGGAGTCCAGCTAAGGAGCTGGTGGGGTAGTTCAAGTGGGAGCCAACAGTGAACAAAAGAAGAAAAATGGCATAAAATA
>NW_012134545.1:11532-13106 GCF_000956105.1 Propithecus coquereli | reverse complement strand
GCTAGGGCTATTCCTTAATTAGGGCTTAAGAAATTTATCTTAGAAAAATTTTGTAACCATTTGCTCACATAGATAGAATTAATTAAGGGATTTCTTGAAACCTTTGGGGAGCCCTGAAACCTAAATGAATGATCTGTACACATAAATCTATAACCACTAACAACTAATTGCTGTACCAATAAATACTGATGCAGGATTTCACACAGGGCCTCCTGGCTCATGGGGATGCTGACTTCTCCATCCCTTTAAACTACACTTTGTCTCTGTCTCTATTATTTCCAAATCTCTTGCGATGCTGCTGCCTGGGACCTGTTTTGTTGGGAGAGTAGCTAATTCCCAGCAAACATTGGAAGTACAATACATTTTATTTTTTTACAATACATTTTAATTTGCTCTCATTAAGTTTTAGGGATCATATGGCATATTTACTATTGGTGAAAGAAAAGTTTCTTGAGAAAATTAATAGGGAAAATTGGCTTTTAGGAAAGATTTTGAAAAATGCGTGTCATGGGGTAGTAGTGCATGTTCTCTGTGGAAGGGGTGAGACATACAGAGTCGCTCATGCAACTTTTTTCAAAATACATGTCTGCAAACACATGTGTCTTCCCACCTCTACCTTCCCTTCCATCTCTAGGCACTCACAGGCCCTTTAGGAAAACGGGGAAGGATGTAAGGCATAATTATGTAGACAAAAGCATCCCAGGTTACTCTGATCTCAACCTAACTCAGCCACTCCCGAACTTTGCTGTATATTGGAATCACCTGAGAACTTTAAAATCAATTCTGTTGCCCAAGTCATACCCAATGCCAACTAAATTGGAATGCCTCAAGGTGGGAAGTTTTTAAAGTTCCTCAGGTGATTTCAATGTGCAGTAAAATTTGGAAACAGCTGCTCAATTTGCATGTAGGAGTATGAACTCTATCAGGGGGACCGTGGGCGGTTCAGCTTTAAGCCTTGGTTCCCTTATCTGTAAAATGGGTTGAATTAAATGTCATGTAAGTTTGGGTGGTCCTTTCCCACTTATAACTACGAATTCTGTGATTTTAGAATCAACTGGGCTTTCTGGCGGGCGGCGAGCGAGGCGCGGGCGGGATGGGGGCGCCCGGCCTGGCCCGGCCCAGCAACTCCCCCGGGTCGGCGCCGGACTCTCCCGCCTTCCCCGCCTGCTGTTCCGCTGCCTAGTGCGTCCCCCACCCCCTGGGCGCCCCCGGCCGCTCTCCTGCCGGAGGCCGGCGGAGACATCAGCGCCTCCCCTCTTCCCCCGTGGTCTTTCCCGTGGCCGCCCTGAGTGGCCCAAGTCTCCCAGCTCGACCTCCTTCCCACTTTGGAGAAACTGAGGCACGGCACGAGCCAGAACCGGCCGGCGCGCTAGTCCTGTGGTGGCCGGCCTGAGCGCCGTCCCTGCCCCTCCTGTCCCTCCCATGCTTTGGAACAGAAGAGCCACCTCTTGCCCCCGTCACTCCCCTGTGACTGCGCCTAACCTCCCAGCCGGGCCGCGTGAGCTGGGCCCGCTGCAGCCCCCCGGCTTTGCGCCGCGTCTCCCGCCTCCTCCCCGAGCGCCCCCGCCCGGCCC
>NW_012134545.1:0-342 GCF_000956105.1 Propithecus coquereli | reverse complement strand
AGAATTAAAACGAAGGAGAAAGTGTTCTGAACCAGAGGATTTTAGGGCCCCTGGAAAGATTCCCCCCCCACCTTTTAAAAATTGTCTTCAGACATGACAAAATATAAAATCAGTTTTTAAAAATATTTTTTCCTTCACAGTGTGATTTTATTTATTTTTTTCTTTTTTGAGACAGAGTCTCACTCTGTTGCCCAGGCTAGAGTATCGTGGTGTCATCCCAGCTCACAGCAACCTCAAACTCCTGGGCTCAACCGATCCTCCTGCCTCAGCCTCCCGACTAGGTGGGACTATAGGCATAGCGCCACCATGCCCGGCTAATTTTTTCTATATATTTTTAGTTGT
>NW_012134544.1:14198-18269 GCF_000956105.1 Propithecus coquereli | reverse complement strand
GAGATTAAGTCTCTCGCGGACTGCGGCCAGAATGAACCAAGGAGAAGGAGATCAGGAGTCGGATCCGCCCATGCCAGCCCTCTCAAGAGCTCCCTGGGGATCCGGACTGGGATGGGGACTGTGCCCAGGCTAAACGTGCTGCGAGTCCCGCGCTCAGAAGCATCCGGCCGCCGCCCGCCTCCGCCCCGCCCCTTGTGTTTGGCTCGTCCAATCCCATAGTTTTCATGTAAATGAAGCACTTAGAGAGAGCCTATGCGAGAGCGACAGGGGCGTGGTCTCCCGTCCACCTCCCGGGCAACGTTCTGATTCATTGTTATTAATAAAATAAAGAGGCCATGACCCTGGCGCTCCCACCCCGGCAGCCCCCGTGCATGGAAACCTGAGCCGAGGTTAGTCCTGGGCAGCGGGAAAGAAGGGATGGGGAGGGGAAGCCTAAGGCAGGGGCAGGGGGTCGACAGTTACCGGGAGGAACTGGCTGACCGGATGGAGACAGGTCCAGGGGTCCATTCTTCGGGTGGGGCATGTGTATCTGCTTGAGGGTTTTCATTATTATACCCACATCTCAAATGCATTTTAGAGAAGGATTCTGCCAGTTGGTTGGGGATGGAGGAAGAAACGGGAGCAGCGAGGAGCACATGAAGTAGAGCCCCCAACCCTCTCCCAGGGAAATAAGCAGCATTTCCTGTTGAAGGCGATGCTCCGAGATGGGTGGGACCGATGCGTTCCCCTCCACCGCCCCCTTTCCACCCGGGAAAGACTGGGGAGATGTCCACTCAGGGAAGATCAGAGACCCTGAGGCCACCCAGGGGCCAGAGGGTGCGCCCCTCGACACCCAGCGCCCTTTCCCGGTTGGTTCCCCTCTCCAGATCTGATGGAGAAGGAGGAGCCTTGGCCCTGGCTGTCCCAGGGGAGGACCTGAAATTCCTCAGCTCTCTGCGGAGATTGCCAACAAAGGCCTGATCCCCTGGGATGCTTTGAAGGAAACACACCAGGTGAGGACAGGTATGGGCAGGTGACCTGGGGGCACCATAAAATGTGTGTTTCTTGGGATGTTAGGTTCCTCCCACCACCATCCCACCCTCCTCCTGGGGCTCTCTGTATGGGTGGAGAGTGCATCTTTAAGTGACTCTCCTGACCCAGTTTCCGCTTCCAGGGCATGGACATTGGAGCTCCCAGGGGCACCCAGAAGGGAGAGCTCTGAGCACAAGTCAAGACGCCAGGGTTTCTTTTGGGCTAAGCTCTGCCACAAACTTGCTGTGTGACCTTAGGCTGTTCACTTTTGTGCAAGACTTTGTCCTCAATCCTGAAAATACCTTGCCAGCCCTTTGCCTCACTCCCTGTGCCCCTTACTTCCACCTCTGAGAAAGCGAAAGGCACACAGACTTGGATTTGAATCCAGCTCAGACACTGTGACCTTGAATGAGTTAGGAAACCTCTCTGAGCCTTAGCTGCCTGATCTGAAATCGGCAATAATTTGACCTAAAATGCAGAGTAGCTATAAGGCAAGAGTGTTCAAACTTTGAGGTGCACTGGAATCACCTAGGGGACTTGTTTAAAATGCACACCCCCAAGCCTCACCCCCTGGAGAGTCTGACTGGATAGATTGGGAGAGGGAAGTGGGGATCTGCAGTTTTTTAAGAGACAAGGTGTTTCTATGTTGCCCAGGATGGAGTATAGTGGCTACTCACAGGTGTGATTATAGAGCACTACAGCCTCGAACTCCTGGGCTCAAGTGATCCTCCTGCCTCAGCCTCCCGAGCAGCTGGGACTACACTGTGCCTGGCTGGAATCTTTATTTTTATGAGCAGCCCAGGAGGGTGTAATGCAGGGTTCTTGGAGCACACTTTAAGCAACACTGCAGTAAGGACTAGAAATCACACATCAAATGCTTGGCAGAATACCCGGTGCTTGGTAGGTGCTTAGTGAGTGTTTGCTGAGTGAATAAATGAACAGATGAGCAGATGGAAAACCTTATTTCCTTCGTCCTTGTCTGGCCTGGGGAAACTGGGACTGGGGTCCAGGTGTGTGGCCAGCCAGTCATCTGGTCCTTGCCTCCCCCCTCCCCACTCTCCCTAGGCCCCCAGAGGGTCAGCCTTTGGATTGCAGGAGCTGCCCTGGCCTGACTCACCCAATATGGAGGAAGTGGCTGGGGATGCCCCATGTGAACACTTTGAGGCCAACGTGCTTACCCAGAGCCGCTGTCAAAACTGCTTCCACCCTGAGGAGGCCCACGGAGCAAGACACCAGGTGGGCCAGCTTTCCCAAGTGGTTGGAGTGGCTTGGGATGGGGAGTAGGCGATGGGCTGGGCCTGGCTGGGCCACTGACTGGCAGGTGAACCCAGATGCTGTCCTTCCTCCTGAGTAGAGCCTCACTTTTCCCATCTGTGTAATGCAGGGGTTGGACCATGTGAATGTTTCCCTATTTTCTGTCACTTTCCTCCTGCTCTTATGATTTTTATCATAGCCTCATCTAGCCTACTGCTTACTTCATTGTTCTTTAAATCAACATCTTTTTCCCCTTCTACTGAAACAAAACTTTACATCACCAACACAAATAGAAAACTAGGATTATGTTCTGTATATAGAAAGTTTAAAAAAAAAGAGAAGAAAACACAAAACAGAAATGTCATTAAATTCTAACTTGAGAGTGTTATCTACAGGAGGCTTTGAGCCTGAGTCTTGCTGTCTCTTTGTCAAAAAGGGAGATTAGCCAACGTTAGAGAGGCGTTAAAGATACAGCAGCACCGGCTGGAGACTTTCTTCTTGAATTTGTTGACGGAGTGAAAGAGGAGTCATAGTCTTACCTTGTGCTTGATGTGGCCTGTTGCTAAGCCCCTGTTCACATAATGCGGAGCACCTGGTACACGCGCCATGAGAGGCGTGGGGCCCGTGAATCTTCGAGGGCCCTTTCGACCTTCACCTGCTATGGCTCCGTCATTCTCATTGGGGTCTGAAGCTCCTCTTGGGCCAGCTTTGCAGGGTTAGGCCCCAAGAGGTAGCCAGCGTAGGGGGTTTGCCGCTCAGCTTTGGGGCCAGGCAGGCCAGAGTTCCAGTCCCAGGTTTGCCATTACCTGCTGTGTGACCTTGGATCATTTAAGTTCTCTGCCTTCACTCTCCTCTTGGGTAAAGTGGGGGCACCAGGCTCCTCACTCAGGGCATCTGGCACTGCTTAGCCCAGGCTACATGCGGCTAATTCGGTTCCTTTCTTCCCCTTCCTGACCAGAAAAGTAAACCTTGCAGATTCCTTTTTATCTGTCCTGATACCTCCCGTAACAGCTCCCCTGCGCTCACCCCCAAATCCAGGGAACAGATGCCTGAGAGTCCTGCGCGTCCATCTCCCATGCAAAGACCCTTCTCCCAGCGGGTGGGGAGATGGCAAGCGTGGAACAGGAGGAGAACCTGCATTCCAACAGGCCCGGGTTCTAGTCTTAGTCCTGCCATTTCCCAGCTGGGACCTTGGGGCAGCTTATGTATTCATAGTTGTTAAATAGATGCTTAAAATGTGCCAGGCGTTGTGCTAGATGTTGGGGAAATAATGATAAATCAGACAGACAGAGCCCTGGCTTCACAGGGCTTGTACTCCAGCAAGAGAATTGGAGAGTAAGAAAGTAATCATGCAAATGCTTATGAAGTCATGGTTGTGATAAATGCCATAAAGGAACAGCGAGTAGCATTGGAATAAATGATAGGACATCAAGGCAAGTGTCTCCATGGAAATGACATTTCAGCTGCTTGGTAAATGCTGTGTAGGCATTAGCATTAGTCAGTGACGAAGAGCGATTGTGCAAAGGCCCTGAGGCAGAAAGGAGGAGGTGCTTTGGAGGAGAGATCAGGGACAGGCAGGGGCAGAGGAGCTACGGGACAGGATGGAGAATGGGTAGGGCCTGGGTGTCACTGGCCTTGTGCCGCTTTGTGGACATGCTGAGGATGGGAGTTCTACTCTGAGAGCCTTAGGAGCCTCTGAAGATTTTAAACATGGGAGGACGTGATCTGATTTGCGTTGTTTAAAGTCACTCCGATTGCTGGGCGGAGAATGGAGAGCAGGGCGGTGAAAGTGAATCAGGGTGACCC
>NW_012134544.1:11934-14148 GCF_000956105.1 Propithecus coquereli | reverse complement strand
CTCACTGGCTCCTATTTTACTTATAGTAAGAGGGACAAGCAGAAAGCTCATTATCCTTGTTAAGCAGCTATGTTTAGCCAGTTCTATACCAGGATGACTTGATCAGAGGTCTGTTTCTCCCACTGGTCAGTAAGCTCTTCATCTAGAAGGAGTCATGTTTTATTCATGTTACCATCTCCCCGGTGCCCAGCACAGGCCTGGCATATACCAGGCACATGTGATTTCTAAGTGAATTAGCAAATGAAGACGTTCTGTAGCGGCCTGTGGAGTCAAGTAATCTTCCTGCCTCAGCCTCCCAAGTAGCTAGGACTACAGTGTACACCACTACGCCCAGCTAATTAAAAAAAAAAAAAATTATAGAGACAGGGTCTTGCTATGTTGCCCAGGCTGGTTTTGAACTCTTGGGCTTAAGTGATCCTCCTGCCTCGGCCTCCCAAAGTGCTGTGATTACAGGCATGAGCCATTGCACCTGACCTAAATTAACTTTTCTGATCTTCAGTTGCTGTGAAATGGGAATCTTTGTAATCAATCTTTCAGGTTACTATGTCCTCATAAATGTAAAGGTTTCAGAATAGGAGCTGGCATATAGACAGTGCAGAATAAAGATTAGTTGAAAAGGGAGGGAAACTGCATTTTGAGAGTGAGCTCCAAGTCAGTGGAAATGTGCAAATGGAAGTTGAAAATCACTGGGCAGGAATGTTTTGTGGTCTCTTGCGCCCTGACTGCAATAATAATCTTAGTGCTGTAATTTTAATATTGCACATCTATTCGACATTTACTAGGTGCCTGGAACTGTTCGAATACCATCCTTACTTTTTACTTTGCACTATTTCATTTCCTCCTCACAGGTACTATTATACTGTCCCCATTTTCCAGATCCCAGCACTTTGGGAGGCCAAGGCAGGAGGATTGTTTGAGCCCAAGAGTTTGAGACTGCAGTGAGTTATGACTGTGCCACTGCACTCTAGCCTGTGACAGAGCGGGACCCTGTCTCCCTTCAAAGAGAGAGAGAAGGAAGGAGGGGAAGGAAGAATAAAAAGAAAGAGAAAGAAAGAACAAAAAGAAAGAGAAAAAGAGGAAGGAAGGAAAAAAGAAAAAGGAAAGAAAAAGAAAGAAGAAAGAAAAAAGAAAGAAAAAGAAGGAAGAAAAGAAAGAAAAGAAAGAAAAATCAGGCGCAGAGAGATTAAGTCTCTCGCGGACTGCGGCCAGAATGAACCAAGGAGAAGGAGATCAGGAGTCGGATCCGCCCATGCCAGCCCTCTCAAGAGCTCCCTGGGGATCCGGACTGGGATGGGGACTGTGCCCAGGCTAAACGTGCTGCGAGTCCCGCGCTCAGAAGCATCCGGCCGCCGCCCGCCTCCGCCCCGCCCCTTGTGTTTGGCTCGTCCAATCCCATAGTTTTCATGTAAATGAAGCACTTAGAGAGAGCCTATGCGAGAGAGACAGGGGCGTGGTCTCCCGTCCACCTCCCGGGCAACGTTCTGATTCATTGTTATTAATAAAATAAAGAGGCCATGACCCTGGCGCTCCCACCCCGGCAGCCCCCGTGCATGGAAACCTGAGCCGAGGTTAGTCCTGGGCAGCGGGAAAGAGGGGATGGGGAGGGGAAGCCTAAGGCAGGGGCAGGGGGTCGACAGTTACCGGGAGGAACTGGCTGACCGGATGGAGACAGGTCCAGGGGTCCATTCTTCGGGTGGGGCATGCGTATCTGCTTGAGGGTTTTCATTATTATACCCACATCTCAAATGCATTTTAGAGAAGGATTCTGCCAGTTGGTTAGGGATGGAGGAAGAAACGGGAGCAGCGAGGAGCGCATGAAGTAGAGCCCCCCACCCTCTCCCAGGGAAATAAGCAGCATTTCCTGTTGAAGGCGATGCTCCGAGATGGGTGGGACCGATGCGTTCCCCTCCACCGCCCCCTTTCCACCCGGGAAAGACTGGGGAGATGTCCACTCAGGGAAGATCAGAGACCCTGAGGCCACCCAGGGGCCAGAGGGTGCGCCCCTCGACACCCAGCGCCCTTTCCCGGTTGGTTCCCCTCTCCAGATCTGATGGAGGAGGAGGAGCCTTGGCCCTGGCTGTCCCAGGGGAGGACCTGAAATTCCTCAGCTCTCTGCGGAGATTGCCAACAAAGGCCTGATCCCCTGGGATGCTTTGAAGGAAACACACCAGGTGAGGACAGGTATGGGCAGGTGACCTGGGGGCACCATAAAAT
>NW_012134544.1:0-349 GCF_000956105.1 Propithecus coquereli | reverse complement strand
GTCCCCAGGTGTCCCCACCCGCCAGGCATGATCAACTCTTGACCAACTGATCATGCAAATGCCTGGGAGCTCCGGCTTCCCTCAGCCTCTGGGCTCTGGTGCCCGTCCCTGCTCCAGTCTCGGCCGAGTCCCCCCCCACCCCCCAGCTGGGGGTAGGCGGGTCAATCATGGGGCTCACACAGCCCCGACCAGAGGCAGGAGGGGCTCAGCGGGAGGGTCCTGCCGTGTGCTGGGCACCGCGGCCCCTTTTCAACGTATTCTTGAATGTATTTGACATTATTCTGCTGATTTAATATTTATAAAATTCTATTTATCCAAATATTTGGGGACTAGAAATAATTCAGTTTTT
>NW_012134543.1:13157-13520 GCF_000956105.1 Propithecus coquereli | reverse complement strand
GTTGTCCAATTAATTTCTTTCTATTTTTAGTAGAGACGGGGTCTCGCTCTTGCTCAGGCTGGTTTCAAACTCCTGAGCTCAAACAATCCGGCCACCTCGGCCTCCCAGAGTGCTAGGATTACAGGCGTGAGCCACCGCTCCCGGCCACCTGTTGTGTTCTTATTAAAACCTTATTATTACCTTTACAAGGTAATATGCAGAAATATTTACTTGGGTTTCATGCATCTTGCGTATCAGAACGTAGTCACACGCTGATAGTGGAAGCCAGGAAGTTAAGATATGAGGTTCTAGCTCCATCTATCCCTTCTCCCTGCTATTCTCAGCATACAATCTCACCTTCTGCTTTACAGAAAAGATCACGAA
>NW_012134543.1:12240-13107 GCF_000956105.1 Propithecus coquereli | reverse complement strand
GAAGTTAAGATATGAGGTTCTAGCTCCATCTATCCCTTCTCCCTGCTATTCTCAGCATACAATCTCACCTTCTGCTTTACAGAAAAGATCACGAATTCGCTCAAAAATGCCTTTTCTCCATCTCCAAATCTCCACGTCCCCACCTCCCCCGCCTTCTTCCTCCCCTCACTCTCTGCCTCTTCGGCCATGGTCCTTGAGCCGGTCCCTGTTGGCCACCTCGAGGCCTTGCTCCACGATTTCACTTCTTTCTCTTGCATTTTCAGTCTCTTCTTGTGGCCTGCTTCATTCTCTTCTGTCTGCTAGATCGCAACATATTTTCATATGTTTTATTTGATTATCACTTTGGTTTTTCATGCTTAGATCTTTGTCCCACCACTTTAGGACAACCTTTCCCTGCTGGTTGAAAAAGCACTTCTATCAGATACAGAACCTCCACGTGTGTAAGGGGCTGGTGCCCTTCCATCCCATTGACCTGTTTCTATTTCCACATCATCCACCCAGTTTTAAATTATTACAGTTTAGTCTGTATTTTGAAAGATTTCTTCTTTTAAAAAATTTTTTGGCTATTCTTGCACACTCCACTTACTAATAAACTTTATAGTTAGTTCACCGGGTTTCCGTAATGACGTTTCATGAGGATTTGTTTAGGATTGTATTGAATTCACAGATTAGATTGGGAAGAGTTAAAATCTTTGCAGTGAGCGTTCCCATCCAGGGGCATGTTTTCTTCACGTAGATTTTACACAGTTTTAAAGTTTGTTACCAGTTATTTTATAGTTTTTCTGAGTCTTAATAGATGTTTTCTCTGATATACAGGAAATATAGGAAATTATATGTTTATTTTGTACTGGGCTATCTTACACAACT
>NW_012134543.1:0-320 GCF_000956105.1 Propithecus coquereli | reverse complement strand
TTTTGTAATAAAACACTGTGACCCCAAGGAAAAACAATTTTCTAGTGTGGCAGTCATTGTGTTAAAAAGGCAGACATCTGGGAAAATACTAAGAGTAAATAGTGTTCAGTGTTGAGATCTTTGTTATATCACGTGCTCTGACAAATGCACAAAGGAGCAGAATTGTGGTTAAGGACACAAACATACAAGTCAGACGGGTAGAGGTTCAAATCCCAGCTCAGTCAGCGGTGGGGAACCTGAGGCCTTCTGATTTCAAGACTGTTCTTTTTTAAGCCTGAGAAAAGACAGAAAAGGAACCAAGACTTTAAGTGGATGAATAC
>NW_012134542.1:6396-7039 GCF_000956105.1 Propithecus coquereli | reverse complement strand
CACAAAATTTAATTAGGGCACATTAAATATAATGCATTGTATTATGAGACTAAAAAAATAGAACTAAGAACTTGTAGAATTTAGAATTGGGCAGTGTGGCTTAGAAAATATTCACTTTGTGGTCTGCCTAGATATTTTCCTATAGATATTTCATAGCCATCTCAATCCCAGTATGTTCATAATTGAAATATGTATTTTTTGAGTGAAACTTACTCCTATATTTACTTTCATAGTATATCAGTGAATAATCAATGGTGAATCACTGATTATTGAGTGACTGTCATTTCCATGTGAAGCAAGAGAGAGGTTCCACAGGAATCTCAACCATCCTAAGGGTCACTTCAGAATTTGAAGAGTCTCAGCTAGGATTTTGCAGCTTTACTCAACTTACTCAACTTCAGTCACTTTGTATTTTCTATAAATTCATCAAAATTTGAAGTATGTTAAAAATGTTTACTATTTATGAATCAAGGTAAATATATGGGTTCAGTCTGCCATCTTGAAACAGTAGTCTGTGGAACCATGTTTTGCTTTCTAGGCACTCAAGTACTTGAGAAAAGGGTCTAGAATATTACTAAGATAAATTTCACAAATTTTGGAAGAGAAAAATCTTTTAGTAAAAGGAGAGAGATTAATTATGTTG
>NW_012134542.1:3099-3439 GCF_000956105.1 Propithecus coquereli | reverse complement strand
AACTGGAGACCATTATTCTAAGTAAACTATCTCAGTAATGGAAAAAATATACCACATGATCTCACTTATAAGTGGGAGCTAAACTATGGGTATATGTGGTCATACAAAGTGGTATAATGGACCGTGGAAATTAATAAGGGCGAGTGTGGGATGAGTGTGAGGGATCAAAATTACCTATTGGGTACAATGTCCACTATTCAGGTGATGAGTACAAAAAAGCCCTTACTTCACCACCATATCATTCATCCAAGTAACAAAAAACACTTCCACCCACTGAATATCTACTGAAATAAAATAAATTACAAAGTTACAATCCTTAATTATAAAGAGAATAGGAGAA
>NW_012134542.1:0-461 GCF_000956105.1 Propithecus coquereli | reverse complement strand
AATAGATATTGGTGCAGATGTGGTAAAAAGGGAATATTTATACATTGTTGGTGGGAATGTAAATTAGTACAACCTGTATGGAAAACGGTATGGAGATTCCTCAAAGAACTAACAATAGACCTATCATTCGATCCAGCAATCCCACTATTGGGTATTTCCCCAAAGGAAAGGAAGTCATTAAATCAAAAAGACACCTGCCCCCAAATGTCTATTGCAGCATGGTTCACAATTAAAAGGATATTTAATTAACCTAAATGCCCATCAACTGATGAATGAATAAAGAAAATGTGGTGTATATATATACCATGGAGTACTACTCAGCCATAAAAAGGAATGAAATAATGTCTTTTGCAACAACTTGGGTGGAACTGGAGACCATTATTCTAAGTAAACTATCTCAGTAATGGAAAAAATATACCACATGATCTCACTTATAAGTGGGAGCTAAACTATGGGTATAT
>NW_012134541.1:15198-17199 GCF_000956105.1 Propithecus coquereli | reverse complement strand
AAGATTGGCTCTGAATTGATCATTGTGAAAGCTGGATAATAGAAACATGGAATTCATTATATTATTCTATCTACTTTTGTATATGTTCACTTTTCTACTACAAAAGGGGAGTGGTGAGAGAGAATAAGGTATCATATGTGATCAGACATGTAGAGCACTTAGAACAATGACTGGCAGGCAGTCCCCCAAACCATTAGCTATTGGAAGAAATAGCACGTGCACTCTTTTGTGAAAACTCCATCAAGCCCTCAGCATGAGGCTTTGGGACTCCTCTGCCCATGATTCTGCAGTTGAACCCTGAATGTATTGATCCCTGGAAGACCTCAGGGCCTGGGCTCCAGGGAGGGGTGACGTGGTACCCAGGGGATGCCTGGCCAAAGATGGCAGATGTGTAGCAGAACATGGGGTAGCCCGTGGCGCCACCTGCCGGCAGAGGACTCGATCTTTCGCATGTTTAGGTTATTTTGGGGGAACCTCCTAAATTGCTTGGGTGGTTTTGTAAGGGAGCTAGAGAGCCTGTGTGTACAGCTCGGGTAGAGCCAGGAAAATTGGGAATATTACTTGTGACATGACTCTTCCAGATGCACAGGCTGGCAATGTCTACAGAAAGTCAGGTGGCTTATTACTTACAAAAAGGTAAAAGTTTCTGGCACAAACTTGGAAGGACATTTTCTAGGTATTCAACTTGGCAGTCTCCAAGAGGAGGAGGGAACCCAATGGCTTCCTCTATTCAAGGTCATTTAAACACTGGTGTATTTGGATGCTTGACCCCTGAGTAAACCCCAGTGGTCCACAGAACAGGGCCCCTTCCTTTTTCTGAGCAAACGTTTCTCAAGCCAGTAGTGCTCAAACTTAGGAGGGCATCAAAATTACTTGTTAAAATTACAAGTTCTGGGCCCTCCCCAAGCCCAGACCTTTGTGGGTGGGCCTAAGAGAACCAGGGCCCTTAACAAACCCTCAGGCCTCCAGGACAGGCTGTTCTCTGGCTCAAAGCAAAAAGAAAAATGGGACCTTCCCACTGGTTCTAACTCAGGACATGTGAGGCCACCATGCCTCTGTCCTGCAAGACAGCAAATGCTCGCTCTGTGTCTTGATGGCGCTGGAGCCTCACCGCAGTGCGTACCTAGGCCAGGTGATGGTCATCGCAGTGAAACCAGTGCTTTGACCCTTTCCCTGTTATCCTGACCATCTGATTCAGAGATTTCCAAACTACCCGGCTGCTGTCTCTTCCCGTGGATCCAAGAGGAAGGAGGGATCTCCTTGCAGAAAGGTGACTTAGGGAGGGGGTGGCTGACCAGCCGGCCCCTTCTGTGTGCCTGAGACCTTCTGCAGGAAACACCAACTCCAGAGAAGACCCGGCCCCTGCCCCTGAGGGACTCGGCCTCCCCAGCCCTCTCCTCTACCCTCCCCGCCCCTCCTTGCTCTCCTGGTCCTGCCCTGGGCCATCCCAATAACCTCCACTCTGTTCTTCCCAGCCTCTCCTCCCTCCTAGCTCTCTGTCTCACCTTCTTCCTGAAACGAGGGGGGGTCCATGCCCCAGCCCTCCTTGGGCTCCTCTTTGCCTCCAGAGTAAAGCCCAGACCTCCTGACCTGACACCCAGCACCCGGCCCACCGTCCACACACCCTGCCCTGTGCACCCCACACACCGTCTACCCCTCTCGCCTTTGCTCCTGCTGGACCCTCAGCCAGGAGCACCCTCCCCCGACCCCAAACTGTCCCTGGGGCCCCGGTCAAAATAAGCTGCTCTGTATCCACAGCGGGCTCCTTCTAGCTGTATATGGGGTTTATTTCATTCCATCATAAACCCTGGGTGTTGTTGCTTTCTATCCCTCCCACCGGATGGAAGCTTTTTTCGGAAAATGGCAAGTCTCGTTCAGTTCATCTCTGTCCCTTCCACGGCGCCTGGCTCAGTGTGTGTTATGTGGTGGGTGCTTGTCGTGACCAAACAAATTGTCTTCCCTGGTGTTTGGAAAAGGAGAGCTTGATCTCTAAGGGTTCTT
>NW_012134541.1:13124-13458 GCF_000956105.1 Propithecus coquereli | reverse complement strand
GATGTGGGTCCTCGTCCTCCATCCACACCCTAGGCTGCTTATCAAAATACTCCCCTTAAGTCTCCCCCACAAAAGGTTTCTTGGCAGAGGAGAGATGACACTATCAAGAAAATAAGCCAGTCCTGACACTGGCCCAATAAGTTATTTGAGTTTCTTCCATGAATCGGGCGCTGGGTTGGGCACTGACATGCACTACCTCATGTATTGCCTCCCAACAACCTTGTTAGGTAGGTGTCCCTGCTGTGACGATGAGAAAATTTAGTCCCGGAGAGACTGAGCAACTAACCCAAGGCCAAACAGCCAGTAAATCAACAATAACACACAACCCAATTTT
>NW_012134541.1:0-4019 GCF_000956105.1 Propithecus coquereli | reverse complement strand
CATGGAAACGACGGGGGGCGGCATCTGAGGGAGGGCTCTGTCAGTGTGATCTACGGCACCCAACGCTCCTGAACGTAGGGGTGGCTCCCGTACACTCATCTCTAATTAGAGTGTTGAATTAAACACTCGTCAAGGTCCCTTCCCACTTTAACACCATCTGTCTCTATGATTCAACTTATTGAGAACTGAGCTACCTACTGAAGAAGACACAAGGGAGGAGAAGGAGGATGACAGCAGCTAACATTTACTGAGCACTCTGTGCCACTCACTGTGCAAAGATGAACTCATTTAACCTTCACAGATGCCTACAGGGTCAGTACCATTATTATCCCATTTGACAGACGAGGAAATGAAGATCAGAGAGGTTAAGTAACTAACCCAAGTTTACATAGCTGTGAAGTGACAGAACATAACATCCAGAAATTAAACTTTCCATATATTCCAACTGTGGAGACAAGACTAATCCACATGGAACAACGAAAAAAAATACAGCATAGGGTTCAATTGTGCAGTACAAATGGTAAGCTCTAGAGAACGGGTCAGGAAACTACAGCATGGGGAACCAAACCAGCCCATTGCCTGCTTTTGTAAATAAAGTTTTATTGGAACACAGCCACATTCACTTGCTATGTATTGTTGATGGCTGCTTTCATACTGTATGCGAAGAATTCAGTTGTTGCGACAGAGGCCATATGGCCCACAAAGCCTAAAATGTTTACTATATGACCCATAAAGTTTGCCGACCCCTTCTCATGATGACGAACTGGCTAGGTTCGCCCAGGACTGCAATGCAGGACTTCACAATTTAAAACCAGTAAAGTCCTGGACAAACTGGGACAAATTGGTCACCATACCTGCTTCAGAGAGGCTTGGAGCAAGGCAAAATCCACTGGAGTCAAAGAGGTGACATTTGGACACATGGTGGGTGGGACATTCAAAACCGGAGAGCAAGAGCCTGGAAGACCAGCATAAGACATTCAGGGAAGTGAGGAGATGGGTGCCCTTGAGCAGAGAGTGTCTACTGGGAAGCAGAAGAGGATTCATGAACCGAAAACTCCACCAAAGTTACGCTAATGCGTTGCCTTGTCGGTGCAGTGTAAACTGGTCCCATCTGCTGGGCAGTGTGCGAATATGTATCAGAATGTTCAATGTGCGTGTGCTTTGACCGCCTGTGGGAGGGTGACTGCATTAACCATCCCAAATCTACATCCGGGCCCTTTGAAACGTGACTCGGCAACTCTTCCCATCTTCACCTCTTGATTCTCAGCTCAGCCACGTGCCTTGCTTTGGCCATCGGGATGTCAGCAGGCTCGACTCAAGCAGAGATTGGAAAAAGCCCTGCATGTTTCTTCTGCTTGTTCTGCTTTTGACCTGAGAACATATCTGGGCCATGGGGCAAAGCCAAACCACACCAGTTGTCCCAGCTGAGGCTACCTGAGGTCGCCAACCTGCAGTCGACCTACAGCCATGTGAGTGAGCCCAGCCGAGCCCAGAAGAACAGCCCAGCTGAGGCCAGCCTAAATTGCCAACTAGCAGACTTGTTAGCTAAATAAACATATCTCATTTTATTGCACTTGGCTTTACTGCACTTCACAGATATTGCGCTTATTACAAATTGAAGGTTTGTGGCAAGCAAGCATGTGGGCGCCATTTATCCAACAGCATGTGCTCAATTCATGTCTGTGTCATATTTTGGTAATTCTCACTATATTTCAAACTTTTTCATTAGTATTATATCTGTTACGGTGATCTGTGATCAGTGATCTTTGATGTTACTATCGTATGTGTTTGGGGGTGCCATGAACCATGCCCACATGAGACGAATTTAATCGATAAATGTCGTGTATGGTCTGACTGTTCCACCTACTGGCTGTTCTCTGTCCCTTTCCCTCTCCTTGGGCCCCCCTATTCCCTGAGACACAGCAATACTCAAAGTAGGCCAATTAGTAACCCTGTAATGGCCTCTAACTGTTCGAGTGAGAGAAAGAGTCTTTCATTTTAAATCAAAAGCTGGAAACGATTGAGCATAGTGACGAAGGCATGTTGAAAGCCAAGACAGGCTGACACTAGGCCTCCTGCACCGATCGGCCAAATTGTGAATGCCAAGGAAAAGTTCTCAAAGGAAACTAAAAGTGTTTCCAGTGAACACACGAATGATAAGAGAACAAAACAGCCTTACTGCTGATAGGGAGAGAGTTTGGTCTGGATAGAAAATCAAACCAGTCACAACATTTCCTTAAGCCAGAACCTAATTCTAATTCTGTTCAATTCTATGAAGCTGAGAGAGGTGAGGAAGCTGCAGAAGAAAAGTTTGCAGCTAGCAGAGGTTGGTTCATGAGGTTTAAGGAAAGAAGCTGCCTCCGTAACATAAAAGTGCAAGGTGAAGCAGCCAGTGCTGATGTAGAAGCTGCAGAAAGTTATCCAGAAGATCTAGCTAAGATCATTGATGAAGGTGACTACACTAAAGCACAGATTTTTAGTGTAGATGAAACAGCCTTCTATTGGAAGAAGACACCATCTGGGACTCTCATAGCTAGAGAGGAGAAGTCAATGTCTGACTTCAAAGCTTCAAAGCACAGGCTGACTCTCTTGTTAGGGGCCGTTGCAGCTGGTGACTTGAAGTTCAAGCCAGTGCTCTCTACAATTCTGAAAATCCTAGGGCCTTTTAGAATTATGCTAAATTTACTCTGTCTATGCTCAATAAATGGAACAGCAAAGCCTGGATGTCAGCTCATCTGTTTATAGCAAGATTTACTGAATATTTTAAGCCCATGTTGTGACCTACTACTCAAAAAAAAAAAAAAAAAAAACCTAAACATCTGTACCCCATTATGCTGAAAAAAAAAAAAAAAAAAAAAAAAAAAAGCTTCCTTTCAAAATATTACTGCTCACTGACAATGCACTTAGTCACCTGAGAGCTCTGGTGGAGATGTACAAGGAGGTTAATGTTGTTTTCCTGCCTGCTAACACAACATCCATTCTGCAGCCCATGGATCCAGGAGTAATTTCAAATTTCAGGTCTTATTATTTAAAAAATACATTTTACAATAATTGCCATAGATAGTGAGTTCTCTGATGGATCTGGGCAAAATACATTGAAAACCGTTTGGAAACGATTCCCCATTCTAGATGCCATCAAGAACACTTGTGATTCACGGGAGGAGGTCAAAATATCAACATTAACAGGAGTTTGGAAGAAGTGGATTCCAACCCTCATGGATGACTTTGAGGGGTTCAAGACTTCAGCGGAGGAAGTCACTGCAGATGTGGTGGCAATAGCGAGAGAACTGGAATCAGAAGTGGAGCCTGAAGATGGGACTGAATTGCTGCAATCTCAGAATCAAACTTTAACAGATAAGGAATTGCTTCTTATGGATAAACAAAGAAAGAGATTTCTTGAAATAGAATCTACCCCTGGTGAAGATGCCATGAACGTTGTCGAAATGAAAACAAAAGATTTAAAATATTCCATAAATTTAGTTGATAAAGTAGCAGCAGGGCTTGAGAGGATTGACTTCAGTTTGGAAAGTTCCACTGTGGGCCAAAGGCTGTCAAACAGCATCACATGCTACAGAGAAATCTTTCCATGAAAGGAAGAGTCAATTAATGTGGCAAATTTCATGTTTGTCTTATCGTAAGAAATTGCCACCCTTCAGCAACCACCGCCCTACCCTGATTAGTCAACAGCCATCAGCCTTGAGGCAAGACCCTTGACCAACAGAAAGATCGCGACTGGCTAAAGGCTCAGATGATCATTAGCATTTTTTAGCAATAAAGTATTTTTTACTAAAGGTATATATAATACATTGTTTTTTTAGACCTAATGCTAGTGCAAGCTTAATAGACTACAGTATAAACATAACTTTTTCTTTTCTTTGAGACAGAGTCTTACTCTGTCACCTGGGCTAGAGTGCAGTGGCATCAGCCTAGCTCAGAGCAACCTCAAACTCCTGGGCTCAAGCGATCCTCCTGCCTCAGCCTCCTGAGTAGCTGGGACTACAGGCGTGTGCCACCACACC
>NW_012134540.1:11191-11700 GCF_000956105.1 Propithecus coquereli | reverse complement strand
TGATGGAGAGGGTGCCAGGAGCCTTCCCTTTCTCTGCTGCCAAGAGGAGCTCAGAAACCCACTATGTTAAGGTGCCGGGGGTAGGGATTTTGAGGGATGAGTACTGTGCTCTTTCCACGTAGGCTTGGCTTTCTATGTTAAGACGCATCTCCCATGTGGCATATGGCACAAATGGGCCCAGACATACATCCGCATTCATCAAGCAGAGGAATCAGAGAACACAACTAGGCCTAAGAAAAAGGAAGGAAGGGAACCCCTTGGCTCACACCTGGCCTAGCTCAATTCACAGGGGCGGGAGATTAGAAACGGTTTAGGGACCCAAACTTCAGCTATTAATAAAAATGGGCATTTACTAGAGCAGTCATTTTCAAACTTTTTGATTTCAGTGCCCCTTTCAAGTCTTAAAAATTACAGAGTCTCCTAAAAAGCTTTGCTTATGTTCAATTTAACAATATTATTCTATTAGAAATTAAAATTTCTAGAAGTTTTAAAAGTCTTAATTGAAAAAT
>NW_012134540.1:931-1278 GCF_000956105.1 Propithecus coquereli | reverse complement strand
TTTTAGACTGTACTCCTTTAGAAAGTGTACCTCTTATAAAAACGGTAAACTGTAAAACAGCCTCAGGCAGGTCCTTTGGAGGTATTCCAGAAGTCTCTGTTATCATAGGAGATGATTGCTCCACACGTGTTGTTGCCCCTGAAGACCTTCCAATGGGACAAGATGTGGTGGTGGAAGACATTGATATTGATGATTCTTACCCCATGTAAGCTTAGGCTAATGTGTGTGTTCTTAACAAAAAAGTTTACAAAGACATTAAAAAGTAGAAAAAAAAGTAAAATAGAAAAAAAGATTTATAGGATAAGGATATAAAGGAAGAAAATACTTTTGTATAACTGTACAATGTG
>NW_012134540.1:0-881 GCF_000956105.1 Propithecus coquereli | reverse complement strand
TTAGAAACCAAAGAATAGAGTTGCTTTTTAATGCTTTTGGATTTAATATTGTACTTATTTCTGCTTTCTTGCCTGCTCCAATTTCATTGCCTCTGGAAATATTAACTGAAAAGATTAAAAACACAAATTATCATAACTAATAAAATCTCTCCATAGGCAATAGAAGCAAAAAAACCCCTATATTTCTATGGGAACCTGGTTCATACTGCCCATGCTAACTACTACTCTGACCAAAGTTACGTTTTCCTTGGACATATATTTTGTAACAGAAGAAAATTGAATTTGTTTGGTTCTTTGACTTAACCTATCATTTAATTATTCATGGGCACATGATAGCTTATACATTTTTCCTCCATTTGTTTGAATCAGTATTCAAATAAGTTATATTTTCTGATTGATTGATAATGCTATTCTGAACTTTACCACAGTCTGGATTAGGCAGATTTTATCCTTGTGGAGTTGTTTATCATGTTACTCTGTGTTCTGTATTTTCTGCAAATCAAAGTTAGCTGTAGAGGCTTGATCGTGTTTAGATTTGATTGCCTTGGCAAGATGGTAAATTCTTCCATCAGGAGGCACCGAACGTCTGGCTCTTCCTCTTTTGGTGATGTCAGCAGCTAGTAGTAGAGTGGGGGTTACAAAATGGTGACATTCCAAAACTGTCGTTTTTCTGGTCTTTTTAATTTGAGAAACTTTTATAAAGAAATGTTGTTCTTTTTATCTATTACAATCGTGAGCCTCATAATGATATTTCAGTCAATGACCAACCACATGCACAATGGTGGCCCCATAAGATTATAATGGAGCTGAAAAATTCCTATCACCTTGTAACACTGTAGCACAACACATTGCACATGTGTTTGTGGTGATGCTGGTGTAAA
>NW_012134539.1:16323-19631 GCF_000956105.1 Propithecus coquereli | reverse complement strand
CTCCATAATACAATGGACCAAAGACCTTAACAGACACCTCACCAAGGATGATAAACAGATGGGAAATAAACATATAAAAGGATAACATCAGGGAAACACAAATTATTAATAAAATAACAATGAGATACCACTACATATCTAGTAAAATGACCAAAATCTGGAGCAATGACAATAACAAATGCCAATGAGGATGTGGCGCATCAAGAATTCTCATTTTTAGTTGTGAAAATGCAAACTAGCATCGCCACTTTGGAAGACAGTTTGGTGGTTTGTTACAAAACTAAACATACTCTTATCATATGATTCAGCATCATGGCCCTTGGCATTTAGCCAAAAGAGCTGAAAACTATTGCTGGCATAAAAACCTTCAAACAGATGATTAAAGCAGCTTTATTCAAAATAGGTGAAATTTGGAAGCAATTAAGATGCCTTTCAGTAGGTGAATGGATAAATAAACTGTGGTACATACAATGGATTATTCAGTGCTAAAAAGAAATAGCCTATCTAGTCCCAAAAAAATATGGAAGAACATTAAGTGTTTGTTACTAAGTAAAGGAAGCCAGTCTGAAAAGGCTACTTACTGCATGATTCTATGTAGCACTCCTGAAAGGCACAACTATGGAGATCGCTAAAAGATCAGCAGTTTGCAGAGCTGGGGGGAAGGTAAGTAATAAATAGGAAGAGCACAGATGACCTCTAGAGCAGTGAAGACACTCTGTATGGTACTGTAAGCCTGGATGTATGTTGTTATACATTTGCCCGTGGAATGTACAACACCGAGATTAAACCCGGATGCAAACCATGGCCTTTGGGTGCCTGTGGTGTCTCAGTGTAGGTTCGTCAATTGTAACAAGTGCCCCTGTGGTGGGGGATGTTCACAACAGGAGAGGCTATGTGTATGTGGGGATAGGGGTATATGGGAAATCTAAGTACCTTCCTCTTAATTCTGTTGTGCAATTAAAACTACACACAGGAAAAAAAGTGGTTTTCTTTTAAAAAAGAAGCCAACCATCTAGAAACTTGTTTTTAATAATGGAAAAAAAAAAACAATGTTGGCCAGGCATGATGCTCACACCTGTAATCCCAGCACTTTGGGAGCCTGAGACCAGGAGTTTGAGACCAGCCTGGGCAACACAGCAAGACCCTGTCTCTATTAAAAATTTACAAAGTAGCTGGGCGTGGTGGCACATGCCTGTAGTCCTACCTACTTGGGAGGCTGAAGCAGGAGGATCCCTGGAGCCCAGGAGTTTGAGGCTGCAGTGAGCTAAGATCACACCACCGCACTCCAGTCTGGGTGACAGAGTGAGAAAAAAAAAGGTAAAAAATACCTTCCCATTTGTAGTAAAAGCTCCCAATAATAATGAATAGATGTCTCAGATAAGCCAGTTTAAGTGCCTAAAAAAAAAAGACAATAATGAATGGATAAAGAAAATTCAGCCTATATATGCAATGAAATATTATTGAGACTTAAAAAGGCAGAAAATCCTGCCATTTGCAACAACATACACATACCTGGAGAACACTATGCTAAGTGAAAAAATAAGCCACTCGGGAACAAAATACTACATATTTCCATTTGCTATGGTCTGAATATGTGTGTTCCCCAAAAATTCATATGTTGAATTTTTATCACCAAGGTGACAGTATTAGAAGGTGGGGCCTCAGCCTCCCCCTTCACCCAGATTAGGTGAAGGCTCCTCTCTCTTAGATGGATTAGGACCCTTACAAAAAGGGCTGTGGGAGTGTATTCACCATTCCACTCTTCTGCCTCCCACCATGTAAGGATGCAGCAGGAAGTCCCTCATCAGACACTGGATGCCAGATCCTTGATCTTAGACTTCCCAGCCTCCAGAACTGTGAAAAATAAATTTCTGTTCCTTATAAATTACCCAGTCGGAAATAATATGTTATTCCAGTACAAGTAAACTAAGACACCAGTTGCATAAAAATTTAAAACAATCAAACTTATAGATATATAGAGTAGGATGGTGGTTACCAAGGGCTGAGACAGAAGGGTAAGTGGGGAGGTGTTGGTCAAAGGGTACGAGGTTATGCAAGTTCTGTAATATGAATAAGTTCTAGATATCTAATCTATGGAATGGTGCATGAAGTTAAAACTGTATTGTGTCCCTAAAAATTTGTTAAGAGGGTATATCTTATATCAGATGGTCTTATCACAAAAAAGGAGGGGGAAGGACGAGACCTGTGGAGGTGATGGTCATGTTCATGGCATTGCTGGTGGGATGGTTCCAGCGGTGAACGCACATCTCTCTAGGGAAGTGTCCACCATGTTCATGCCAGTCTCCTATGTGCTGGGTGTGGGTGGAGGGACAGATGACAGCCCACCAGGACCAGACTTAGCTGGGCCTTGCCAGTTCCACATAGGAAAAGATTTCTGGGGCTCTTGAGGGGGACAAAATATGTGTGTGGAAGAAATGTAAATAACTTGTGGTCAGAGGGCAAACTGATTTATTAAAGACTGCTACAGATTCTTACCATATCTCTTACTGAGAGGTGGAATCTAATTGCCCTCCACTTGAATTGGGAAAGGTCGTAGTGATGTGCTTGAGTAATACAATGTGGTGGAAGAAATGCTTTGGCACTTCTGAGGAGGGATCAGAAGTCTCACAGCTCTGGCTGGTCGTCCTGGACACCTGCTCTGGAGAAACCGCATGAACCCCTGGGACTGTCAGACTGTGAGGAAATCCAAGCTGGCCACAAGGAAAGGGCTGCATGCCTGCTCCACGTCCCCTGCCACTGGTGTCCTTCCAGTCGAGAGCAGAGACGTTGTGAAGCAGCCAACCACACTGTCGAGTTTTCTGACCCACAAAAACGTGACATGTAATAAGAATAAATTTTTGTTTCAAGGCAGTAAGTTTTGTGGTACTTTGTCACAGAGCGGACAACCGGAATACTGAAAAAGCCATTAGAGGCCATAAGTAGTACCTTGTTTTGAAACATAGAATGTGTAGGTTGAGACTGAATATTAGGTTCAAAAGAAATGAATAAAGCACATTTTACATTTTTGGTTAGATCTCAAACTATAATTGTGAACTTAAAATGTTCAGTTAATTAGGTTCTCACTTTTTCAACTATTAGCTACAGTTCTAGTCCAAACACAGTTATGATTGATGCACACGTCCATTTTTCCCTATTCAAAACTTTAACACATTAACTGCCATGAGTTGTATTTAACTCACTCTAGTTTTGACCCCAGAGCCACATGAAGCATATATAAAATCTTACTTGTTGATGCTCTTATTGTTACAATTAATATTGACAACTTAATTCTAAAAATGTGGATTAAA
>NW_012134539.1:13322-14078 GCF_000956105.1 Propithecus coquereli | reverse complement strand
CATTAATTGGTAGAGATTAGACTATTTTGGGGTTAATGAAAACATACATTACCTACTGATTTAGCAACAATATTACATAAAGATATAATTTAACAACGTAAGCCAAAGAAACACTAAGTCTTCACTAAAATTAATACTATAGAAATATATTTGGGCTGCATTAACTATTTCTCTATTAATAGAAAATTTCACAGGATTCCATATGAGTGTTTCCACTACAACACATCTTGCTTTTCTCTACCTAAACATCATGGAAAGTATGCATTTTGCAACCCAACATTTTTTGCCTGTGATTATATAGGAAAAAAAAAAAGTACCTATTGAATATTTCTTGGGGTACACTGTTCCAGTAATGTTTCCCAACAACCTGTCTCCCTGTATCCAAGACCTGATATAGTACACTCTGATGATAAATTAGGCTTTGCCATTTCACTTGCCTTGGTCAATGGGACATTAGAAAATGTGTTAGAAAAGTACTTGTCCACTGGTGCTTGTCTTCTTGGACACAGTCGTACTACCAAGAAGTCTGGGGTTAATCTGTTGGAGATGCAGGATCTAGCCAAGCATCAGCACAAACCACCAAATATGTAAGTAAAGCCATCTTGAACCAACCAGCCTCAGTCGAGGCGCCAGATGACTAAATTCTCGTTTGTGACCCAGGCAACACTAGCATAAAAAATGCCAGGATGAACACGTGCAAAACATGGATCCACAGAACTTCATCAAATAAAATGGTTGTTTTTGTTAAGCCAGTAA
>NW_012134539.1:0-863 GCF_000956105.1 Propithecus coquereli | reverse complement strand
TCAAATTTCTTTAATGATTTTATCTATCTATTTATTTATTTAAACTCATGAAGTAAAACAGTATAATGCTCTTTAGCACTGTATTTTTTGCTTATTGTTGTAATTAGTGTTCTTGGGCTTATATTACACATCTTAACTGATCAGGATGAGCTTCAGATTTGTGCCAGTTCAGACTAATTCCAGTTAGACATAGAAACATTACCTAACCTGCAGCCTCAGGGCCACATGTAGGCTCCTGGATCTTGAGTGCAGCCTTTTGACTGAATCCGTAAAGGGATTTGTTCTGTGAAGTTTGGATCGGTCGAGGGGCCACACTTGGGGCTCTATAGGCCACAGGTGGCCTTCAGGCTGCAGGTTCCCCACCCCTGCATCTGCATATAGCTTTATACCACTATGTGGTTCTAGGCCCTTCTCTATGTACCTTTCAAAGGCACTATTCTTATGTATCTTACATCTATACATGCTACAAATTCAACAATACATTGTTATAATTATTATTTCATATAACTTTACATCTTTAAAGAAGCTGAGAGAATAAAGAAAAGCAGGTTAATATTTAGAGTTTTGTTTTATTAACCTTCTTATTTATCATTTATGGTTCTTGTCATTTGTTTTTATAAATTTGAATTACCTGGAGTCTGACATATGGAGTTATTTTCTTAACCCAATACAGCTTTTCTCCCACCCACCTCATTTTTTCTGTCATTGGCAAACATATTTCAACTCTGTACGCCACAGGACAAACAATGCATTGCATATATACTGTTCGATACAATTTCTTTCCAAATCAGTTAAGAGAAAACATAGAAAATGTGCATTTATACTACCTTTTATTGTTTTCATAATATAAAACTAATATAAGT
>NW_012134538.1:4856-5343 GCF_000956105.1 Propithecus coquereli | reverse complement strand
AAAAAACTAAAAAAAGAACTACCATATGATCCAGCAATTCCGCTGCTGGCTATATATCCAAAAGAAAGGAAATTAGTATTAATATACCAAAGAGCTACCTGTACTTCCATGTTTATTGTGCACTATTCACAATAGCCAAGATATGGAATGAACCTAAGTGTCCATCAAGGGATGCATGGATAAAAAAAATGTGGTACATATACACAATGGAATATTATTTAGCCATAAAAAAAATGAAACCCTGTCATTTGCAGCAACATGGATGGAACCGGAGGACAGTATGTTGAGTGACACAAGCCAGGCATTAAAAGACAAATATCACATATCCTCACTCATATGTGGGAGCTAAAAAAATTGATCTCACGGAGGTAGTGAATATAATTGTGGTTACTAGAGGGTGAGAGAGTAGTGGGGAGGGGAAGATAAAGAGGGATTGATTAATGGGTACAAAAGTACAGTTAGATAGAAGGAATATCTAGTGTTTGAC
>NW_012134538.1:3147-3978 GCF_000956105.1 Propithecus coquereli | reverse complement strand
AACTAGAATATATAAGAAACTGAAACAACTCAAAAGTAAAAAACAAATAATTCAATTAAAAATGGGCAAAAGCTTTAAATAGGCAATTCTCAAAAAAAGACATACAAATGGCTAACAGTTATATGAAAAAATGCTCAACATTACTACTTATCAGGGAATGCAAATCAAAACCACAACAAGATACTATCTTACCCAAGTTAAAATGGCTATTAACACAAAGAAAACAACAGATGCCAGTAAGCGTGGAGCTGAAGGGGAATGCTCATACACTGTTGGTGGGAATATGAAGTACTATGGCCATTATGGAAAACAGTATGGAGGTTCCCAAAAAACTAAAAAAAGAACTACCATATGATCCAGCAATTCCGCTGCTGGCTATATATCCAAAAGAAAGGAAATTAGTATTAATATACCAAAGAGCCACCTGTACTTCCATGTTTATTGTGCACTATTCACAATAGCCAAGATATGGAATGAACCTAAGTGTCCATCAAGGGATGCATGGATAAAGAAAATGTGGTACATATACACAATGGAATATTATTTAGCCATAAAAAGAATGAAACCCTGTCATTTGCAGCAACATGGATGGAACCGGAGGACAGTATGTCGAATGAAATAAGCCAGGCATAGAAAGACAAATATCACATATCCTCACTCATATGTGGGAGCTAAAAAAATTGATCTCATGGAGGTAGTGAATATAATTGTGGTTACTAGAGGGTGAGAGAGTAGTGGGAGGGGAAGATAAAGAGGGATTGATTAATGGGTACAAAAGTACAGTTAGATAGAAGGAATATCTAGTGTTTGACAGCACAATAGGGCAACTAT
>NW_012134538.1:0-1282 GCF_000956105.1 Propithecus coquereli | reverse complement strand
ATGGATAGAAATATACAAATCACTCAAAAAAGTACTCCTTTTAGCAACAGCCAATTTATTCATATAATAAAAATAAGATACAGTATTATTTTGAGAAATATAAATAAATCCGTACCCAATACAATTTACAGATTCAAATCTGTATCAAAATTATCAAGATCCCACTGGCAATTTTTACAGAAATAGAGAAAACAATTCTAAAATTCATATGGGACCACAGAAGACCATGAATAGCGAAATCAATTTTGAGAAAGAACAAAACTGGAGGCATCACACTTACTGATTTCAAAATATATTGCAACACTATAGTAATCAAAACAGTATGGTACTGGCATAAAGACAGATATATAGAGAAATGGAACAAAATAGCCCAGAAATAAATTCACGCACATATAGTCAACTGATCTTTGACAAGGGCGCCAAGAATATATAATGGGGAAAAGATAGTCTCTTCAATAAGTGGTGCTGGGAAAATTGGATATCCACATGCAAGAGAATGAAATTGGACCTTTATCATGTATCACACACACAAATCAACTAAAAACCAATTAAGTACTTAAGCCTGAGACCCCAAAGTATATAAAACTCCTAGGAGAAAACATAGGGAGAAAACTTCATGACATTGGTCTTGGCAATGATTTTATGGATATAACACCAAATGTACAGGCAACAACAACAAAACAACAACAATAACAAAAAAATGAAAACCAACCAAACAAAAAAACATATAGGACTATATCAAACTCTGTATTAAACTTCTGCACAGTAAAGGAAATAATAAACAATGAAAAGGCAACACACGGAATGGGAGAGTAAGGAACATCTACAGCTCAATACTAAAAAAACTAATAACTCCATTAAAAATGGGTCGGCCAGGTGTGGTGGCTAATGCCTGTAATCCCAGACTTTGGGAGGCCAAGGTGGGAAGATCATTTGAGGCCAGAAGTTTGAGACCAGCCTGGACAATATAGTGAGACCTTGTCTCTACAAAAATAATTTTAAAAATGGGTAAAAGACTTGAATGGACATTTTTCCAAAGAAGACATACAAATGGCCAACGGGCATAGAAAAAAATGCTCAACATCACTAATTATCAGGGAAGTGCAAACAAAAACCACAATGAGATGTCACCTCACACATGCCAGAATGGCTATTATCAAGAAAACAATAGACAACCAGTATTGGCGATGATGTGGAGAAATTGGAACTCTTGCCCACTGTTGGTAAGAATGTAAAATTTTGCAGCTGTTGTGGAAGATAGTATGGAGGTTCCTCAAAACAT
>NW_012134537.1:44958-46710 GCF_000956105.1 Propithecus coquereli | reverse complement strand
AATATTTCTGCATAGACCTATCACTAAGATAACAGGACAGTCCCTCATTTATGTCTGTTGTCCTAGTATAATTATTAATACCAACCCCTTTTACTTTCAAGAGATTATATGGTCATTGAACTTATAACTTGATTTAAGTACCCAAAAGAGATTTTAAAGTTATTGTTTTAGGATACACAATGTCAAAAAAACACATTCATTTCCACATTAATTCTTGTCAGGGTATAAAAAGCAAGTACCTGAAATTATAGATGTTATATCGTAAACTTCCAAATGTTGTGTGTTATTTCAAAAGTGCATTTACACTCTAAGTTTCTTACGTTAGTTTTATTTTCCATGGCTGTTTGAAGTGTATGGGATGCCCAAGGACTTTCCTAAATAACTCAAATAAGTTTAAAAGAGTGTAGAGATTATAGAACAGTTAGGAGCATGGGTTTTCCCAAAGCATTTGAATTCTGGCTTTGGATAATAATTATCACTAAGTGACCTTGGAGAGTCACTCAAAGTCTTTTGTGCCTCAATTTTTTAATCTGTAAATTAAGGATCATTACAGTATTTACATTAAAGCACCGTGCTGTAATAACTAAATGAGTGATAAACCTTTATATATAAATTAGATAGAGTACCTGGCTTTTTGTAAGTATTATGTAAGTACAGATAGTCCGCAACTTAATGATGGTTTGACTTACATTTTTCAGCTTTACAATGGTGTGAAACCAATACGTTTTCAGTAGAAACCACACTTTGAATTTTGAGTTTTGATCTTTTCCCAAGCTAATAATATGTGGTTTGATACTTTTTCCTGATGCTGGACAGTCGTCACAGGGATCACGGGGATAAACAAGCAATACTCTGCAGTGTACTGTGTTGCCAGATGATTTTGCCCAACTGTAGGCTAATGCAAGTCTTCTGAGCATGTTTAAGGTTTGATTGTTTATCCTGTGATGTTCAGGTGTAGACATGCATTTTATGTTAGGCTAGAAAATGCATCTTTGACTGATGATATTTCCAATTAAAGGTTGAGTTTATCAGGACACAAATCATAAGTTGAGAAGCATCTGTATGCAGAGAAAGAGGAATAGATAGATAAAGAGGAATTTGCGTTTATTACTGAATCTCATATACAAGTTAGAATTGTCCTGGGAGAAAGTGGGGGAGGCTGATGGGTTCTTAACTACAACGCTCTGAGAGGACACACTTAGAAAGTATAAACAAGAAACTTGGCCAAGGAAGAGGCAATGAACGTTCAACACTCTTCAAGACTCAAGGCACCGCATAGGTCTAAGACAACTTCTAGGAAAGTAACCTGTGTACCATTTTCAAGAGCTTTGAATATATTTCTTAAAAGAGCCGATCGTGAAATAAAAGTGAGAACAAGAAAATTTTAGCTTTCTTGTCTCTTCTTTTTGTCTTTTACTCCATGTCTCATGTTAGCAAACCCTGTTGATACTACCTTTAAAATATTTTGAGAATATGTCCACACGTGATCATTTCCACCTATAACACCTGCTTTATGACACCATCACCTTTATTACAACTGCCTCCTGATTGGTCTCTGTGTTCTGCCCTTGCCCTTTATTCAGACTATTCTCTCCCAGTAGCAAGAATTCAGTTAAGGCAGAAAACACATCTTGCCTCTCAAAACCACTTGAAGATTTCCCATTCCAGTTATAATAACAGTCAAAGTCCTTACACATTGATGACTCACAGCTTTGCACTTGTTTTTCCTCATGAATGAAAACTCCCCTCCGA
>NW_012134537.1:42857-43363 GCF_000956105.1 Propithecus coquereli | reverse complement strand
ACACTGTATTCATCTTCTAGTTTCATTATCAAAGTGTCCTTTGAGTCTAACTTTCTTCATTTAAAAAATTGAAGACCAATACATTAAAGAAGCATTTCGTTTTCCAAAAGTGATACATTGTAAAATTCTTATGTAGGATTTAATTAGGTAAGATGTCTTCAAGTGAATAATTGGTTCATTCACCTGATGAATTCAGAAATGTTGCCTTTAACACAGACATGTCACCTTTAGGTACTAGGGGTAACATGTCTTAATGTCTCTGATGCTGCTGTTCTGCTTCTACAGGTATAGTACCAAATAACTCATCAACTAAAATAGATTCTTTTTCATCATTTGTCCAATAAAGTATTTTATACACAGTTATGCTTCTTCTAAAAACAAATTTCCCTTTTAATGGACAAACATTAGGAAATATGAATACATGGAATCATTTGCTAGTTAGAAGATGCCAATTTTAAGTCATTATAAATGAGAAAATATCAGATATGATTATTTTGTAGAAAACT
>NW_012134537.1:40081-41657 GCF_000956105.1 Propithecus coquereli | reverse complement strand
GAGATCTGACAAGAACTTAAGAGATGTTATCTTGGTAATAGGGCAGCGATGCCCTGAATTATGATGGACTTCTCAAAGGAGTCACAGCTGTGGGAGCCAAACTTGAGCCACCCAGAGGGAGCACACTTCCTGATCCCAAGCCTGAAAGCAGTGTGACTATCATTGTTAAATGAAAGTATTCCCAAAGCTGCAATAGATAGTGTCACTAATGATGTTCTCACAGTCTGATATGTGGCCATTGGTGGACTGAACACGTTGAAAGTCTGTTTGATGGAGGCATTGGAAACTCAAAGTGCTTACACCTTGCTTGCTTGCTGCAAAACACTCTATGGATGCAGCAACCTTCGACCCCACTTCAGATGCTTTAAGAAAAAAGATAATTAAGAGTGGGGCTAAGATCCCCTATTCCCAAATAGGACTGAAAACCACAGGCACACATTTAAGTATGCAGGGAAACTCTGACCTTGAAAACTAGAAACCTATAGGTAAGCTACAGCAGACCACTGAGTGGACCACACTGTGAAAGACTTCAGTGACCTGTTGGTGAGTATTTATGCATGTGCATGTGTATGGTGAGCAATGATTTAGCCCATTTTCCATGCTGGTTATGTTGAGTGTTGAGTACAAGTTGTAGGAAAGGCCCTCAAAGCTTATCTCTATCCTTATTATCGTACAAACTTTGCCTCAGCCCCCAATCCTAAGCACCATCTTTCTTTCTTCTGGTTTCTGACTGTGTCCTTTCCAGGATTGAGACATTATGTGTAATTGTCTAGGTTCAACCCTTTCTTAGCTGATGTAGGTATTTTTCACAGCATTTTTCCTGTCCTCAATTCCAAATCCTTAACTCATGTTTAATCCATTGACTTGATACATCTTTGCCCACGCATAGGTACAGACAGAATCTCCTACTCCCACCCTTCATTTCTCCCACAGGAAAATTTCCTCCAGGAGTCCTCTGAGGTAATATTATCACAATATGAGAAGGAGAAACAAAGCATGGTAGCATGAGTAAACCATGTTGTTATAATAAGGAGAGAACGTTTGACTCAGTCAGTTTGACTCTCTATGTTTTTTGTGAGGACATTTACCAACCTTGTTTATACCAAAGTTCAGGGCCAAAAGATGTAAGTACCTGGTTGGGATGATAGCTACAGGGGAACTGCATAGAATAATGCATAACACTCTGAAAAGGAAAAATGGAAGAGGCTTGTTTTTATTGTGTTTAAAAACTCCAATTGCGGATATAAAACTCTTGATTCACCTACCCCATGAACAATTAGCACATTATTGCATTTGTATACCATCTGTTTCCATGGAATATAAGTAGTAAATGTTATCTACAGAATATATAAATGCAGATTGGGGTATATAAAGCATCTTTTACAAATAAGTTTTCTTTCCATTTAGCTAATAGCCCCAAACTTAGCCAGATATGCAACAGTAGTTTGGCTGAGGGCCTGTTTGATGTAGAAAAACACTGCTATTTTCCTCCTGTTCAAAACATTAACACGCTTTTTTGTTAGTTTCTTTTGTTTAATTCACTGTGTGCCTCAGAATGAATATTCTTCATTCTCCA
>NW_012134537.1:38608-40031 GCF_000956105.1 Propithecus coquereli | reverse complement strand
AGACTATGCAGCTTCCACCTTTAATGCTGAAAAATTTGATTTGATAGTCTTGAGTGGCCATTTAAATAAAGTCAACTATTTTGAGGCCACGTGCTATAAAAAACAAAAAGTATGTGTGGGGGCATTGCATAGAGCAGCCATTCCATATTTTAAATGAGATTCGAGGTATACATATAAGCGTATAGATAGGTTTTATGGACATAAAGATGTTCCAACATAATGTCATTGACCTTTGACTTGCTACCCCTGGGGCTATAGTTGGAATACTTGGATCAGAAGAGTCAGATAATGTAGTACTGAATTTAAAAATGAATGCATGAAGAAATGAACGTGTAAATTCTGGAGTGTCTAAGACTTGGTTCTGAGCCTCTTCTCTATGTACATTTGTTCTCTAGGTGATGTAGCGATGTGGCTTTAATAAACATCTTTACTCAGATGACATCAAGAGTTAGTTCTATCTCCACCACACCTCACCTCTGACTTCTAACTTGTATTTCAAATTTCCAGCCCACATATTGTTCCACGTCCAACTGTCTTTATCAAGTAAATGTTAACCACCCAAGTCATTTTTTAAGAGATACGTCTTAATTATACCCCAAACATCCAGACCAGGGAGAAAGCTTGTCCAGTCTCACTCTAGGAGACTGCTTCTTACTACCTACATGATGAAAACACTAGCTCAGGACAGAAACTATTTCTCACCTTGAGTACTGCAGTGCCAACCAGACTGGTCTTTCCCACTTTATCACTTGCCCCTCTATCATCAATTTTCCACTGAGTGTCCAAGGAGACTTTTAAAACACAATTTATATCATTTTTATTTCCTGCCAAAACACTTCAATGGTTGTCCATGGTAGTGAAAATAAATTCCAGATTCATTCCTTTGTTCCACGAAGTCTTACTTGATCTGGATCTTGACTCTCCCATTGCCTCATCCTCATCTCCACCATTTTTCCCTTTGTTACACATTTGTGTTTTTTCCTATCTTAGTCATGCTGAGCCTGTACCTGTGGCAGGGCAGTTATATTCTAGAAAAACATTTCCCGTGTATAATGTCTGTGCATGGCCAGCTGCTTGCGAGTCCCTTCCTAATCCAATCCTTATCTAAACACACAATCAGAGACACTCCAATTATTGCCCTATTATACCACTCTGCTTAACTTTCACAGTGCTATTTATCTACCAACTTCTACTTGCTTATTTATGTATGTATTTATTACCTCTCCACCTCCACCACCACCATTAGGATATAAACTCTATGAAAGTAGGTGTCTGTCTTCCTTCTTCACCACTATATAAATGTGTAGTCATGTCCAATCCATAGTAGATAATCAATAAATATGTGTTGAATAAATTAACAGTTGAGGAGTTTAAGGCACTTTTTAAAATTAAGTACAAACCACTAATGAACCTTATAATATTC
>NW_012134537.1:37190-37583 GCF_000956105.1 Propithecus coquereli | reverse complement strand
CAAAATCAAGGTGTCAGCAGGCTTTGGTTTCTCCCAAGGTCTCTTTCTTTGCCTTGCAGACAGCTTCTTTCTCTCTAGGTCCTCACATGGCCTTTCCTGTGTTTGTCCATTGCTGGTGTCTCTTCCTCTTCTTACAAGCACACCACTCCTATTGGATTAAGGCCCCACCCTATGACCTGGTTTAACCTTAATGAACTCTTTAGAAACCCCATCTCTAAATGCAGTCATATTGAGTGTTAGGGCTTCAACATAAGAATCTGGGGATGGGACAAAATTCAGTCTTTAACAGTGATTTTTCAAGACAGATTATAAGAGACTATGCAGCTTCCACCTTTAATGCTGAAAAATTTGATTTGATAGTCTTGAGTGGCCATTTAAATAAAGTCAACTATT
>NW_012134537.1:34049-34327 GCF_000956105.1 Propithecus coquereli | reverse complement strand
AAACACCACATGTACTCACTATTAAATTAGAACTAACTGAAGAGCACACATCTGCACAGAGGGAAGTAAAATTCAGTGGAAATTAACCAGGGGGGGAGTGGGGAGGAGGAAAGGGGAATAAACCAACCCAATGGATAATATGAAAACTGTTTAGGTGATGGGCATACCTCTAGCTGGGACTCGAACATTACAGAAATGATCCATGTAACTTAAAACATTTATACCCCCTTAATATATTGAAATAAAAAAATTGACTCATTAAACAAAGCTCACAGACA
>NW_012134537.1:31546-31992 GCF_000956105.1 Propithecus coquereli | reverse complement strand
AAAACATCAACTTACAGATTGAAAAAACCCAGCTAACCTCACACAAAGAAAACCACACCTAGACCCATAGTATGAAGATCAACTATGAAATCTTGAAACAGTCAAAGTCAAACACACATTTCATAAAGGGATAGAAATAATTTTAGCCAACTTCTCATAATACACAGTAGATACCAAATACACTGGAGCAATATCTTTAAAGTTTGGGGGTGGGGGGACTAGGTCCAGATTTCTATGTACAGTGAAAATATCCTTTTAAAATAAAGGAAAATAAATAATTTTCAGATACACAAAGAAAAAGAATTACCAGCAAACCTGCACTACAGAAAATGCTAAAGGAATGTCTTTGGATTGAGAGAAAAAAATTGAGAGAAAACTCACATCTTAAGACTTACAAAAATTAGTTAAGTATTTCAGAAGTTTTGTCTGTTTGGTTCATATGTTTG
>NW_012134537.1:30632-31496 GCF_000956105.1 Propithecus coquereli | reverse complement strand
TTCAAGTCTTCCCTCAACAGCCACCCCTCTCAGGACATCCTCCTGTAACTCCATAAGCAGTAACAAATCACTGAACTAAATGTTTTCTTCTTATCATATCTATAATTATACATTTATCTATCTGATGAATATATTCGCAATTGGTTATTCAGGTATTATCAGCTTTTTTCAGGAATTATGACAAATGAACAGTTGATGAATGATTATGACTATAATGATTTGACGCATCATCTCTTTTAATCCTCATGATGACACAAAACTAGGAGTGGCAAAAGTAGGTTTTGAACTAAAATAGCATAAGTCTGGAAATCACAAACCTATATTGCTGAAATCTTCCTTCTTATCATTTTTTGTAAACACATTTGCTTACTTCTCTGGGATCCTATTGACAGGGAAAAAGAGGGGATTGGGTGTTTCTTCAGTACAGGACATGTTTGATGTGACTCACATATAATGTTACGGTACCCACCTTAAATCACCATGTTCCGAGCACCCAGTTTCTGTGATGATAATTGGCTGCTTCAGTTGAATATTTCTCATGCTTTTAAAACTTCATAGATGCCAGATCTTTTAATTCTTCATAAGGTTAGTAGACTGTGTCTTGTTTGCTCTGTGCGGCTACCTTTATCTACTACTCCGTTCATGACATCTACTTTGTGCCTGTTTGTCAGAGAAGCTTCTGGTTCTCAGTGAAAACTTTATTACCAAAATATCAATCAGTTATTTAAATTAATTTGGGAAAAATATTCCTAAGATGTTGTTTTTTTTGCCCTTCACGTAAGTGACCTTTTTAAGACTCAGCCCTTCCATATTTATCAGCTCCATGGGGTGGGAGGGAGTGTTTGTGTGTGTGTGTGTGTGTGT
>NW_012134537.1:27991-28436 GCF_000956105.1 Propithecus coquereli | reverse complement strand
TCTCTGTTCTTTAGTCAAAGACAAAGCACTCTGTAATAAAAGCAGCAATACTTCCTGAGATTTGGCATATGAGTGTCAATTCCATGGACGATTGGAAATTCAATTTGAAAAAGACGCATGCTTTAATATCTGGTATTTAATGACTGGAACTATTTGTGTCCAGTGTACAGTAAATGACTTTTCATTCCAAGATCAAGACACCACCATTCAGTCTCTGATGAAGGCCTTCTTGGGTTATCCTTATACAGCAGAAGGCAGAGGGCAAAGAGGGCTGAATCTCACACCTCTTTTATAAGGGTGTTAATCCCTTTGGTGAGGGTAGAGCCCTTATGGCCTGAACGCCTCCCCAAGAACACCGCCTCTTAACACTATCATGATGAGTATGAAGTTTCAACATCAATTTTGAGAAGGACACAGACATCTAAAGCATAGCAGCAACCAAGCA
>NW_012134537.1:27496-27941 GCF_000956105.1 Propithecus coquereli | reverse complement strand
TCTCTGTTCTTTAGTCAAAGACAAAGCACTCTGTAATAAAAGCAGCAATACTTCCTGAGATTTGGCATATGAGTGTCAATTCCATGGACGATTGGCAATTCAATTTGAAAAAGACGCATGCTTTAATATCTGGTATTTAATGACTGGAACTATTTGTGTCCAGTGTACTGTAAAAGACTTTTCATTCCAAGATCAAGGTACCACCATTCAGTCTCTGATGAAGGCCTTCTTGGGTTATCCTTATATAGCAGAAGGCAGAGGGCAAAGAGGGCTGAATCTCACACCTCTTTTATAAGGGTATTAATCCCTTTGGTGAGGGTAGAGCCCTTATGGCCTGAACGCCTCCCCAGGAACACCGCCTCTTAACACTATCATGATGAGTATGAAGTTTCAACATCAATTTTGAGAAGGACACAGACATCTAAAGCATAGCAGCAACCAAGCA
>NW_012134537.1:23663-24526 GCF_000956105.1 Propithecus coquereli | reverse complement strand
TTTTCCTCCTGGACATGCTGCGCTGAATAAGAAAGGCTGTGTCTGCATGGGCTGAATAACAAGACGGCCAGACTGGGTCCCGATGGTGACTCTGCCTTCTTACTCTTCAGTTCATTTATGGTACCTTTGAGGTTACCGTGAGATGGCCGTGTATGTATTTCTTACCATACCAATTGATAGTTTCAGGAAGTGACTATTAGTTTGGGATTTGGGCCTGTCTATACTCTAAAAAGAGAGTCTTTATATAAGCCATGTTTGCGTTGAGAAATTTTCAAGGCAGTTTTCTTTCTACTCTCCTATTTCAGTGCAGCATTTCCACTGAAGCACCCATGTTTCCCTTTGTTAATCCACCTGCCCTGTGGCTCCATCCATGGCCACAATACTCTCTTTTCTTCTATATAAACATATTTTCAGTGTTCCCTGTCCTTTCATCTCCCAGAATACTGGCTAACTCATTCTCCAAGTCTGAATACCAGTTTCAGTGATAACCATGATCATATTTTATATCCACACTTGTCACCCATACATCAACCAAGAGCTGTAGTGATTCAACCTAAACATTCCACAAATACACGTGGTGGCTTAATTGCAGGAGTGTGCTTTAAATAACCACACATAGAGGATGGAAAATATTCATGACTTTGCAGTCATCAATGAATAGCCTTCTTACAGGGAAGACTGTAGGAAACAAACAAGTTGCTGTCATCTTGTTTGTCTCATACAGCTCATTTGCTGACATTCCACTAGATAGAGAAAATTGACACATTTTTTTCTGAGAAATAAGTTGATCTGTTTGACAAGTTAAACACTAATCACAAGATTATCACAAACGGCTAAACTTATTTATTAAAACAATACTTTTG
>NW_012134537.1:20411-21363 GCF_000956105.1 Propithecus coquereli | reverse complement strand
CTGGAAGAGTGTTGAATGAGTCTTTCGCTCCATGGCTTTGAGTAACCCAACTGGATCCAGTGAGTGAGTCCACACTGTCGTCGTATTCCATTGACGAACTGTAGGCTTAAGGAAATCAGTATGTATAGTTTCTCAGATGAAACCTATACGGTGCAAATGTTTACATGTGTATATTTATGATGTAAAATCCATTGCACAAAGCAATATTCTAACTCATTCTTTCTGCACCTTCTGTCCTCTAGCCCCCATTTCTAGCACTTAAGTTAGCTGCCATGTCCATCAGCCTGGAGAATTCTCTTGTGTCGATACTCATAATCTGAAGGAAGCCGACCCCAAGGAAATGCCAAAATGCTATGTGCACTGTGATCATCTTCACCTGCTTAGGAACTGGATAAAGCTTGAGTCTGCTGTTATCGTCTGCTATAAAATTGCACCCCGTGGAGCAAATAACCTATGAAAAAGTACTCAGTCTTTAGATAGCACAAAATCTTCTCTTACTTGACACAGAATCTCTAGTGAGCTAAGTATTAATAAATATAGCATCTCACATTTACTCACTCAAATCTCAAACATATGCCCACAGAGAGTTTCAAGTAGAAGTAGATGACCACCTGGTAGTGGAGGTAGAGGAAATTAAAATATTGGATAAATGATCCTTTAACACCTGGATTCTATGAAGCTCAGTGATCTAATCGATCTTTGGCCTCAGCCTCAGCACAATGATTTCTGAGTCCCAATTCTTTTTCTGTTATGCTTTCATTCTCTGGGAGTCATTGTTCCCAATTTGTCCACCTATATTAAGAGGAACCAATTTGGTTGTAGAAAATACAGCTATCACAATGTCACCTTCTAATTCAAACTGTTGTATAATAAATGTAAAACCTGTTAGGATTAAAAGAACACAATCCATCTGGAAGAAGTAATGGGTATTTCATCAAATATTAAAAGGTAA
>NW_012134537.1:16598-18206 GCF_000956105.1 Propithecus coquereli | reverse complement strand
TAATACCATTTTAATTATCAACATTCAGTACACTAACTCTAAAGAGTGAGCACCACAAATTTATAAAGAAATTAAATCTTAGTATCTTGATGAATATTTAAGGCTTAGTAGTTAGCAAGGTTTTTATCTACTGATGATAGTAAGTGCTTTTGCAAGGTTAATGAATTTTAATATAGATGTCATTATGTTACTCTGCTTCTCACTATCTGCTGCACGGAAAAATCCAGTCTATTAAAACTCAGTGTGGGGCAAAGCCATGATGACCTGCTAGTAATTGCCGGTTGACAATGTTGCACAACAGTTGGTCCAGAAGAAATCTGGCCTTGCTGATCCGGCAGGGGAGTCCAGTAAAATGCCACAAAGGTTATTGCAGAATATGAATCAGAATTTGAATAACAGTAGTCACACCAGTGATAGAACACTGAGGTAATGTTTACTCAAGTGGTGGCAACATGGTTTAGAACCATTGGCAGCATCTGTCTCAGGCAAATTAATTATCTTATCCTTCCACAGCCACTTAGCAAAGATCGCAAATCACTGGAGAAACCAATTAAACCACAATAAAGCATCCCATACTGATCGATCGGTTTGGCCATATATTATAGACTGCAGACTCCTCCAAGCATTTTTCTTTTATGTATATCCGCGTAATCATGATCCTGGCCAGAATGGAAAAAAAAACATTATTGGGACAATTGATAAAATTTAAAAGAGTTTTATGTATAGGATGAGTGGATGTAGTAAAATGCTAACAATTGGTCGTCTGGGTGAGAAAGTGGTTTGTACTTTTCTTGTAACTTTTGCCTACATTTGAAATTATTTCAAAATATAAACTATTTAAAAATTAAAATCCCAAAGAATTAAAAAATCAAGCATTATATAGTAAAATAATAATAATAATAATAATAAAAACTAGCCTGACAAGCAAACTTACCATAATATTTTTATTTTTCATCAAATCAACCTTAAAATCGAAAATTAAATAAGAAAGTGATGGTCTCTTTGTTTTTATTATTGGTCAAGTAACTCTCAGTGAATGCAATTAGTTATTGAACATACACACCCAAAGTAGTAATACATTTAATATATTTAAAAGCAGGTTTTGATACAATTCTTTTTTTAAAAAAAAGCATATTTCATATTTTTGGGGTATGTGTAATCAAGGCAGTACAGAAAATATTTTTCTATTTTAATATTGTTTCTACAGCTCCCCAGTGCCTTAGAAGAAATGTGGACCAGATATCTCTGGAAAAAACTTATCATCTTTAGGAGTGAAGTACAGCAGCCAGAGAGCTGACGCCAGTGGTGTTTGCAGCCTAGACCTATCCTCACATGTTCTCATGTCCCAGAGGACACACAGAAGGCCTGTATGTCCTATGAACATTGGTATTTCCTTCTATAATCACCTTGTAAATCCAGGCTTCTTACTGGAATAAAGGAAGAGAAGCCTATCAAAACAGTTGCTCAGTTGAGAGGAAAGAATAGACACACTACAGATTCACAATGGATATTTATAAGAAAATAAATTAGTTAAAACTTTTTGCAAATGCAAAGTTGCAATAGGCACCAAATTCAACAAAATGTCACATTGATGAGTCCAAGAATTAA
>NW_012134537.1:12820-14245 GCF_000956105.1 Propithecus coquereli | reverse complement strand
CCCTAGTTTAAATTCCAAATTATCCCTCTTTGGATGGAACTTCCAGTTTACAGGGTAAAATAAAATAACAAATTTGAGCAACAATAATCATGCAAGTATTAGCCTCTCACAAAATTTCTAAATCTTTAATAGCATGCCTAGTCACAAATAAAAATCATGAAAATACATGCATTTTAGTTGCAGATTTATAAACATATAATGTTCCAATGTTATTTCAATATAAAACTTATTTAACCTATGCCACAAGCTCTGTCCCATCAGCCAAATGGATTTTTAATATTTTTCTTGAATATATTGATTCCCAGGTACTTGCTTAGTGATATGATTCCATAATGAGTGGGTCCAAAACACCATACACATTTCAAAATTCCCTGAATTCATTAACCTCTTATCCCCCAACTGATAGTCTTGTGCAAATGTGCGCAAGAAGGTAGCTTAAGGCAATTTATATGCAGGTTAAGTAACGCAGAGTGGGAGGTAATTATCCCAGTTAGTTATTGACATTGATTAAATTCACCTTGAAGTTGCTCTCTTCTCCAAATCATGTAAAAGCTTACATAGGTAAAGGATTCAGTTAAAATTATAATTCCCTCCATTCACCAGGTAATATGTTTCTTCCTTTATGGAAAGAGAACTCATCTGAAAGATTATGTTCGGCATTCACATAGGAAAGTGATTCTCAAACGTTAGTGCTCATCAGAATCACCTTGAGAGCTTCTTAAAAAATAAAGTGTGGAGTTCAAAAACAGAGTGCTGAGTCCCACTCTTGGAATTCCTGATTCAATACATCAAGAGTGGAGCCGAAAATTTGTGTTTCTAGCAAGTTGCCAGGTGATGGTAATGATGCTGTTCTCGAGACCACACTTTAAGAACCCTTAACCAAAGCTACTGTTAAAGAATTGATCGTACTGCAACATTCAGAGTACATAAGGAATATTTACAACATTCTCCCAACTTGAGAGCAAACCTAGCTTTATACATAAACTAGGGCTTAACTTTTCTGCTTGCTACCATCTAGTAACTGACCAGTTCTGTTGGTTAAATATGAATTAAGTTGATGACCTAAGTTCATATTGTATTTCCTCAAGCGTGTATTAGAAATAAAATATTGAATGAAATAATCACTTGCTCAGAGTGTAAGCCTTATAATTTTTTAGAATGTTGAATTCTTTCTATTAGTTCCTGCATTAAAGAAATTAATATAAACCAAAGGAGTTCAAGAAACTTTATAAGATTTGTTTTGTGAATCAATTAGGTAGACCGATCATCAAATTAACACTTTCAATCATCTTCTTGACGGAAATAATTGACCAGCATAGTCTGCGCTTAAGAAGAGTAAAGCAGGCTGGGCGCAGTGGCTCACGCCTGTAATCCTAGCTCTCTGGGAGGCCGAGACGGGCGGATTGTTTGAGCTCAGGAGTTCGA
>NW_012134537.1:2138-2966 GCF_000956105.1 Propithecus coquereli | reverse complement strand
ACAGGGGTCAGGAAAGAGTGAAAAAGGGAAGTGAGGCAGAAATGAGAAAAAATAAATAAAAGAAGAAGCATCACCACCCAGATCATGACTTTGTCATGAACAACTGATTGCTCTATCTCACAAATTGTCTTCAGAGAAAATGTACAAACAACTGCAGCTCCGAGCCACCTTAGAGTGAGGCAGGAAGGGAGGAAAGGAGAAGCATTTATCCACTGTATCCTGTCTCCTACTGGCCACAGTTCAACCACAGGACATCAACTCTCATGCATTCCAGTTGCACCAGCTGGCCGCTCATGGCAACCGCTGTGCAGGTCAGATCTCAAGACAGCCACAGTGGCTTCCACAACACAAGCAATGAGTTGTAAATTTAAGTCAGAAGAATACAAACATGGCAGAACTGCTCAGTGAAAACATTAAGATTATTTTCCTGAACAACCAGAGTAATTAATAAAATGATAATCTAACTCTTACAGTCAAAACTAGAACACAGCATAGTGAAGAGAAACTTCAAAATCACCTTCTCTTAGAATGTATTACCACAGTGCCTTGAAGCTGGGAGTTGTAGATCTGAAAATGTGTTCTTTGTAAAGAATAGACGTAGCTAAAGAGTCAGATAGAAAGAAAATCAAATAAAATTGTCCCTCAACTTCAAATCAGTTTTCAGATACATGCATATATTAAGTTGCATTGGCTATTTTATTTAGTTCAATCACTTTGGGAAAATTTATTTTTTAACTAATATTCATATTCTTTTAGTTTAGGGATTTTTTTAACTTAATAATCAAATATTGTAGAACCTTATAGTTGTAAATAAGTAAACAAATATCA
>NW_012134537.1:0-1403 GCF_000956105.1 Propithecus coquereli | reverse complement strand
GGGATAGAGCAGCCCAAAAAAGTGGAGTAGCCCTTCGTTGATGTGAAGAACTTAAGAGAAGTATGGTTTAGCTGCAGAGCAGATAACATTAGATGACACTGTAGACATGAGTTTGTATTTTATTTCAAGTGGAATAAGGAAACATTGGCAGTTTTGTAAACATGAAGGATAATGATGCAAATTTGTATTTTTTTTTAAGTCACCCCGGTTGCTGTGTTGACATTGGAGAGTTACAGAAAAAGCAGAGACATTTTCCATGGCTATCACAGTAGGATTAGAGAGCTGATGGTGGCTCTCACTAGGGTAGTTCAGAAGAAATTTGTGAGAAGTAAACAATAAGAGCAATTGTGATAGTAATAGTAATTATAATATTATTTAGTGGTCGATGATATTCAAAAGAAAGAGTCTAATGTGGCAGGCATATGGAATCCAGGTTAGACAAAGAAGAAAGTGATTTCAGAAGATACCTGAATCATCATAAAAATATTGTGAGGATAATGGCCTAAACGTTCCGATAAAATTAAATAATTGTGGTAGTGTTTTTTTTTTTTCTTTTTTTTTGAGCAAGTAATAATGGAGGTCACAAGGTTGTGGTTGGGAAGCAATCTTCTAGAAATAAAATTTCAAAAGTGGACCAAAATCTGAAGATGATAAATCGAGATGGTGGCTGTCCTAGTCCATTCAGGAGTCTATAAAATTTCTTAGACTAGGTAATTTATGAAGAGCAGAAATTTATTGCTCACGTTTCTGGAGGTTGGGACGGCCAAGATCAAGGTTCCAGCAGATTCAGTGTCTGGTGAGGGTGTTCTCTCTGCTTCAAATTTTGCACCTTCTTTCTGTGTCCTTTCCTGGTGGAAGGGACACGTGATTCCTCAAGCCTTGTTTATAAGGTCACGAATCCCATTCATGAGAGTAGAGCCCTCATGACCTAATCATCTCTGAATGGCCCCACATCTTGATACTATCACATTGGGTATTAGGTTCCAACATACCAGTTTTGGGGGGACACTAACATTCAGAACACAGCAGCGGTCATGGCAGTGGCATAGCTGAGTTGGAGGGGAGGGAAAGGTAACTGAAGATGAGATAGACTGAGGCACCAGAGCGTTAGATAGTTAATCTCTATGGAGGTTAAATTCACAGTGATTAATGACAGGTGTTGATGAAGCAGAGGACAAAGTCTTCAGTGAACTGGGTGAAGTTACCAAGAAGTTAAAAAAAAAATTAAGGTGTGTAGACTTTTAAATTGAATTGTTCAGCTTTAAAAGTAATCTAAAAGTTGAGGCTATAAACAAAAAATACAATTATTCAGTGAAGTACTGTAAACCAAAGCAATCTCCTCATCTCTAATGTAGAGATAATTACATTTGATTTGAGATTACATAAAATGAAGCATAATTATT
>NW_012134536.1:14689-15116 GCF_000956105.1 Propithecus coquereli | reverse complement strand
TTTAGTACTAACTCTAGTATTAAATCATATATATTTATAAAGATACTAATAGTACTAAGGCCATTAGGAAACATTGTCCTCAGTGAGAATACAAGTTATTTTCTAGTCATTCTTCTTTCCTCAGTAACCATATATGTAAGTTTGCAGTCATATAAATTAAAAGAAACATATGAAATATTCCTGATAGATGAGGTAAATATGTTAATTTTACATAATATTATGTATTTCCTATGAGCAATAATACTGATAATATATAAAGCCAATACATAGATCATAAATTTCAAAAGAAAACTATTACAAGTTTTAAAAATCAAGTACTATTAAAGTTTAGAAGTCACAGTAATTTTACCAACTCAACAAATGTCAAAAATGTTTATGACTTCATGTCAAAAATAACTAGACAATAAACTTATTGTCATGAAGTCAC
>NW_012134536.1:2839-3134 GCF_000956105.1 Propithecus coquereli | reverse complement strand
TTGTACCATTTTACATTGCCATCAAATATACCTGATGGTACTTTCATGTGAAATAATACATTTCAATATCAGGATATAGATGCCTATTCTCACAAATACATTCATTTTAATCAATTATTTATAAAATATGTACTTAATATTACTTAGAACCTTATAGGAATATTCATTTAAATATCATTTCTTCATAGAGTAAAGATCAGCCCTTTGGTGATCGAAAAGTGATTTGTGGGCTGAACTATTCAGTAGACACAAAGTGACTTAATCAGTATAATGCTATAATCACTGGAAGGTTTAC
>NW_012134536.1:0-679 GCF_000956105.1 Propithecus coquereli | reverse complement strand
TTGACGGGCACTTGGGTTGTTTCCACATTCTTGCAATAGTGAATTGTGCTGCCATAAACATTCGGGTGCAGATGTCCTTATTGTAGACTCTAGGACTGCAGGCTGCCAGTTCATCTTTCTATTAATTTTATAAAACTCTATATTGCAGGAAATTAAATTAATCACATTACAAAGGTGAAAAATATGTCCTTTAGTTCCTACTGGAACTTTATAGTTTGTCATATTCTGCTATAGGTAATAAATATATTAATAGAATTGAAAAAATGGAGAGAGAAACTAAATCTCAAAAAAATATATATTCTTGAAGGTAGCCAAGTAAGCCAAATGTAACAGACAAGAGTTTGTGTATATGTACTATAAAGGCCATTTGTCAAAGCAGAGCTTGTGTGTAGAATACAGAGAACATTTGCTATAGATAGTGGAAATAGACATCACATTCAAACAGCAGGAAAAAATAAGAAGCCAGGAAACAGAGTCAGCAAATGTGGACAACTCTCAACAATTTTTGCAGTGCCTTCTATAAAGATAGAAATAATGAGCATTAGCATTAAGAAACCAGGATTTATATTTTGATTCTGATAATTAATAGTGATATGATTTGGGGCAAGTCACAAACTGTTGAAAGCTCAGATTCTCAAGATGCCAATTAAGAGTGAGAATATCTACTTCATGGGGTTAT
>NW_012134535.1:3543-3869 GCF_000956105.1 Propithecus coquereli | reverse complement strand
ACTCTACCCAGGGACACCGAGTGACCATAGGTTTAAAAAAAAAAAAAAGACTAGAAAACTTGGATGTAGCCAAGGAAAAAGCTTGATAAGAATTCTTCTATAAAAATGTCACTCTTTATTAATAAATTCATCTGGTAGATATTTACTAAACGCTTACTCATAACATTCTAATTTTTGTATTATGACAGAAAATTTAAAAAAAAGAAAAAGATGGTTCTCACAGAGTTTATAGAAGTGTAAGCAACATTTAAAAGAGGGACAATTTGAGGGGGAAAAAACACAAAATGAATATAAGGCTTTTTTTCTTTTCATTTATAAAAATAAAA
>NW_012134535.1:1172-1542 GCF_000956105.1 Propithecus coquereli | reverse complement strand
AGACCAGCCTGAGCAAGAGCGAGACCCCCGTCTCTACCAAAAATAGAAAGAAATTAATTGGACAGCTAAAAATATATATAGAAAAAATTAGCCGGCCATGGTGGCACGTGCCTGTAGTCCCAGCTACTCGGGAGGCTGAGACAGAAGGATTGCTTGAGCCCAGGAGTTTGAGGTTACTGTGAGCTAGGCTGACGCCACGGCACTCACCCCAGGCAAGAGAGTGAGACTCTGTGTCAAAAAACAAAAAAAACCTAAAGAACACACTATAAAATATATAAGACAAGCCTACAACATTGTGTGTCAAGAAGCAAGGAAGTGCTCAAAGAATGATGGGCAATGTCCAAGGACACAAAAGCCAGCTATGAGAGAT
>NW_012134535.1:0-1122 GCF_000956105.1 Propithecus coquereli | reverse complement strand
GGAGTCAAAACCTACTAGTGACTATAAATCTTACCAAAGATGATTGCTTGAGCCCAGGAGTTTGAGGTTGCTGTGAGCTAGGCTGACGCCACGGCACTCACCCCAGGCAAGAGAGTGAGACTCTGTGTTAAAAAACAAAAAAAAACTAAAGAACACACTATAAAATATGTAAGACAAGCCTACAACATTGTGTGTCAAGAAGCAAGGAAGTGCTCAAAGAATGATGGGCAATGTCCAAGGACACAAAAGCCAGCTATGAGAGATCCTACTGGTCAAACTGGAGACAGTTTGAGCATTGAAACAACAATGATGGTAACAGATTATAACCTACTGAATAATATCGGAAACCACGGATACAGAAAAATATAAATTAATTAATAAAAAGGCTAGTAAGAAATGTGATTATCAAGATCATGATAATCAAAGAAAAACTTAGGAACTATTCCAGACTAAAAGAGATTGAAGAGACATAACCACATGCAACACACAATTCTGAACTAGTTCCTTCTATGACGACACTAGTGAGACAACTCATGAAACCTGAATAGGGTTCTAAAATTAGATGGTAGTGATGTACCAACACGAACACACTCACTTTGTTGGTTGTACTGTGATTATGTGGGAATGTCTGTCTGCAGGATGATGGAGCATTGAGTTAGCATCTTATCTACCAAATGATTCAGGGAGGAAAAAAATTCTTTGTATTGTACTTGCTTTATTTTAAGTTTGTGACTGTTTCATAAAAAATTTTACAACTCAGGTGGAAGAAATAGCACAAAGACAGAGGTGGAAAAACAGATTGTGAAGAAGAGAGAAAAGGGTATATGAAAGGGGATAACGAAAAGCAAAAGCGGGAAAGGCAATCTAAAGCCAAATAATAGAGGAGGCAAATATTTTGTCCACAGTTTTTTCCATGTAACTAGTTATGAATTTAAATAAAAAGAAGTTGTGTTTTTTCTTTTCAACAGCAACACAAAAATTATCTTAATCCTTCAACACAGTAAAAAGACAAGTGGTTAATTCACTCGTATTTCCCCCTTTCTATTTTCATAATACAGGAAGGGACACTGAAGAAGAATTACAGAGTTGCTGGGTTCTGGTCTTGCAACCAAACTGTACTAA
>NW_012134534.1:5230-5940 GCF_000956105.1 Propithecus coquereli | reverse complement strand
AGAACTGTCAAAACAAAATGGAGACTAACAGCACAGATGCAAGAAAATTTAGAAGTCTAAAATGCCTCTATCATAAATGAACTGAAAAAAAAAAATAGGCATACATAACATCTAAGGAGTCATTGTCACCTTTGTGCTCTGTAAATAATAGTATGTCTTTGGGTCCCAGGCTCTGAAGTGGGAAGAATCTATAGCTTATTTGGTGAATTTATAAGCACTTGATGTATTTAGAAATTACTGCTGACAGCTTACTAAAAATTGGACAGCATTATTACAGTAGTTTAGCCAACCCTAACAATACAATTATGGTCTCTAATTTATATGATTTCTTGAGTCTCAATGGATGTAAATGTCATTTAAGTCTTCTTGAGATACTCATTCAAAAGTTGTTACTTCTTAATAACTTTTTAAAAGTGAATATACATGTAGATATATGAAAGACTATAGACTATCTGGGGGCTAAAACAAATAAAACTCAGGTTATATAACAGCAAGTTTTGAGAACATTCCATAGTAAAATACTTTCCTCAGAGATAGAGAAATCGGAAATACAAGCTGTCTTGAAGGCAACACGTTATCAAATGGATTAGAAAAAATAGGGAAATACACATACAGACACACACACACACATAGAGGATTAAAAAGAACAAAATTCTTTAAAAGATTAAGCTTCAGGATGTGGTATCAATACAGCATCATGCTCCAGACAA
>NW_012134534.1:2689-3110 GCF_000956105.1 Propithecus coquereli | reverse complement strand
GTGACCAACCACACCACACAAAATACTATTTAAATTCTTACAATACAATCTATCAGGACAATACCATTAATATTAGTCTTAGGACTAGGCTGCTGCGGAAAATCTCAGGTTAGAATTCTACTCATTTAGTGTAACAAGCAGTTCAAAGGGAAGAACTTGCAGACAATTTTTCAGTTTGTCTATGTAATGTGAGAAAATTTTAGCGTCAAAGATTATTAAATTGAGGCAAGGGCTGGGGAGTTCTTATTTCTTTTTCTGATTACCAAAACTTGCCAGGCGTGGTGGCTCATGCCTATAGTCCTAGCTATTTGGGAGGCTGAGGCAGGAGGATCGCTTGAGCCCAGGAGTTTGAGGCTGCAGTGAGCTACAATGACGCCACTGCACTCTAGTACTCTAACCCAGGCAACAGAGCAAGATCCTA
>NW_012134534.1:0-393 GCF_000956105.1 Propithecus coquereli | reverse complement strand
TAACCTCCCATCAGAAGATATAGAAATACATTCTTATACAGTTTAAATAAGTATATTAGTGTATACATAATATTTTGTGTTCTGCTAAACATTTCTATAGGTATACCTTGGTTTTCTGAACCCAAATTGGAATATTGGTCTAACCAATCATGTCTGTACCATTTGTTATGTTACATATAATCTGAGAAGTAATATCTGGTATATATCGGAATATTAGGTTTTATAAGATGTCAGATCATTCATTTGAAACTGAAAATACCACAAAAAAGCCAAGACAATTATAGTTGTCATATCAATACACTACTTCATTATGTTGGTATCTCCTATCTCATCTAATTGTTTCTCTACTATACATATGGGTTTAAAAATAAACCAGCATTGCAGACATTTAGT
>NW_012134533.1:15270-15675 GCF_000956105.1 Propithecus coquereli | reverse complement strand
TATAAATAGATGACATTAGAAAAATGTACAGACTTGTGTAATAACCATCCAAATTAAGATAGAGAATATTCCCATCTTCATTGTTGCTGTGATTGGCATTGAGATCTTTTTCATAAATTCTTTGCCTAAGCCAATATCTAGAAGAGTTTTTCCTAAATTTTCTTCTAGAATTCTTATGGTTTCATGCCTTACACTTAAGACTTGTGTCCAGAGCCATTCTTGCTCTACTCTGGTTCCAAATGAAGCACAGAATTATTTTTCTAGACTGTGAAATATGATGTTGATATTTTTATGGGAATTGCATTGAATCTGGAAATCATTTTGTGTAGTATGGACATTTTAACAATGTTGACTCTCCTGATCCATGAGCATGATATGTTTTCCACCACAAAAACAACAAAAATA
>NW_012134533.1:3054-3530 GCF_000956105.1 Propithecus coquereli | reverse complement strand
AAAAAAAAAAACCCAAAATATTCCTATCTCCTTATAAAATAGCACCAGCCTCAAGTATTTTTATTGAGGATTATTACAAAAAAAATTCAAGGAATTTCTATTTTTGCCAATCTGGAGATGAATATTAAAAATAAGTACACCAGTCACAAAACAGTATAAATAGTCACTCTTTTTCCTTTCTAGTAAATATAAATTTATATTAGCTCTAAAAGGGCAGTTTGGTAATATCTTTCAAACTTACACCTAAATCTTGTGTCAGAAGTGTTTGTATTTACTGATAAACTCTCATCTCTGGAGAGATTATTAATGTATAGAATATTGCTTTGAAATACCAAAACATAGAAAACCATATAAATGTCCTTTAAGAAAGAAAAATTTCAGTAAATCATGGTGCCTTTACACATTGGAATACAAATAATTGTTATAAAGAATGAGTCACTTTCATACACAGTGATTTGGAGATACTACAGAATACA
>NW_012134533.1:0-504 GCF_000956105.1 Propithecus coquereli | reverse complement strand
TTGTAAGTGGTATATCATTTTCAAGTATTGAAAATTTTATTTCTTACTTTCTAGTCCTGTGACTCGAATTCATTTTAATTGTTCAAGTGCACATAACGATACTATTGTTTAAAAAATTCTTATATGCCTTATTGCACAAGATCACTAAACAAGATTAAACAAAACTAATCATAGTGATAATTCCCTTGTTACTGAATTTTTTAAAATGCTTCAGAAAATTGGTATTAATTGATCAACACTTATGTGCACATATAGTAGTAACATTCATTGGGTGTTGGGCAGGTTGGGGGGGATGGGGGATGAGTATATTCACACCTAATGTGTGTGGTGTGTACCGTTTGAGGGATGGACACGCTTGAAACTCTGACTTGGGTGGGACAAAAGCAATATATGTAACCTAAACATTTGTTCCCCCATAATATGCTGAAAGAAAGAAAGAAAGAAAGAAAGAAAGAAAGAAAGAAAGAAAGAAAGAAAGAAAGAAAGAAAGAAAGAAAGAAAGAA
>NW_012134532.1:17434-17947 GCF_000956105.1 Propithecus coquereli | reverse complement strand
ACTACTCCAAAGGCGCACTTGCTTTCAGTGTATGTATTAACTCTGTTATTACTTGCTAACTGGCAAGCTCTGGTGAGTGAGATAAGTTCTCCCATTCAGGCTGATTTTACTCCAGTAAGTGAACATATTCTAGGCAACAATCAATTGAACACACTGCTTGTGCATCTCATGTCTTGGGGCTCTGCAACCTAATTGTTGGGCTGCCTATAACCTGAAAAATATGCATTTCCCAGCACTTAAAATGTTTAAAGAGATGTTTTCAACAGCCAGCCTCTCATGAACTAAACAAGGTAAGCATGAGCAAAGTTTTCATAAGGTTTTAAATAAGTGACCAAAAGCAAAACATGTCCAAAAAATGCCATTCTAAGTAAAAACCTTCTAAATTCCTTAGCTCCCAGGACTGACTTGAAGAATGGACTTCACAGGGCCTATGCCCATCCCATTCTCTATGAATTTCCTCTAGCAAAATCACAATACACAATGACAAGGATAGACAGAGAAAATAATGTTGTT
>NW_012134532.1:3594-4399 GCF_000956105.1 Propithecus coquereli | reverse complement strand
TCCTTCTGCCTCAGCCTCCCGAGTAGCTGGGACTACAGGCATGTGCCAACATGCCCGGCTAATTTTTTCTATATATTTTTAGTTGTCCAGCTAATTTCTCTCTATTTTTAGTAGAGACGGAGTCTCACTCTTGCTCAGGCTGGTCTCGAACTCCTGACTTCGAGCGATCCTCCTGCCTCGGCCTCCCAGAGTGCTAGAATTACAGGCATGAGCCACTGCACCCGGCCATCTTTTGCCTTTTTGATAGCAGTCATTCTAATGGGTGTGAGATACTATTGCATTGTGGTTTTGATTTGTACTTAGGTATTTGTCAGGATGATCATGTAGAGAGTAAAAGGTCTGTCAGACAGGTAGACTAACACAGACAGAAGCAGTGAAGCATGAACAGCAGGTCTCTTCAGCAAGGCCAGCAAGGAAGTTGTGTGTTGGAAAGTCATGGGATGTGCCCCCAGAAAGTTAGACTAAGAACAGATTACAAAGGGTAGTGTGCTTAATAACTTGGACTTTATCTTATAGCCCAGGGGTTAGCAAACTAGTTTATAGTGTAAGAGTGTTAAGAAAATACTAGTTTCAACATATTTGTAGCATTGGTTAGTATAACTTAAAAACATACGCAATGTATTATAATTCTCAGAATTGAACAAAATATGCATCTACTCTGTTATAGTTGATATTGGACATATCTCTTGTTTATTTCATAGTGCTATTTCCTGTTTTCAAAGTATCGGCCAATTTCTATTTCCATTAGTCTATGAGAATTTTAATATTTTTATCTATTTTATGTGCTATTCATATAATTAAGAAA
>NW_012134532.1:0-464 GCF_000956105.1 Propithecus coquereli | reverse complement strand
GTTCCATGCAGTGTCTCATCCTCTATCCAGCTAGCCTGGGCTTATTCCAACTGTGGCAAGGCCATCTTGGAGCACAGCATGCAAGGAAGGTGTCTTGAGGGAATGGCTTGAGACTAGCACACCACCACTTACAACACATCCTTACAGCCAAAAAAGTCACCACCCAGCCCAAAATCTAAGAGCCAGTAGGTAGATTCCATTTCCACCTTCTGTTGGAAGGAGCTGCAGACACAGTACAAAGCATGTGGTCACAGGAGACAGTAAATTGTGGCCATGAGTTTTAGAATATGGCAGATATAGCTGAATTAATGGCAGTTAAGCCTGGAAATACCTTCAATGTTAGATTTGAAAGCTGGGAAACAAAATTTTAAAAGTAAAATAACATAATTGGACTATGACTTTGTAGTTCATATGAATGAACTACAAAGAAAATATACAAAGTAAAAGACTTTTTTTGATATAAA
>NW_012134531.1:8883-9223 GCF_000956105.1 Propithecus coquereli | reverse complement strand
AAATTTATTTTTTAGTTTTTATGTTATTTGCATGTTTTGGGGACTGTCTGATAAGTGTTAATCACATGCCTTACAATATAATTAAGTGCCAAACCATTGATATACTTTTCAATGATCCTTTCTGTCTTATTAAGTCAGACATTTTAACTTTTTTGTGCATGACCTTAGAAATCAGAGCATTGGTTCAGTTTTTGAAAATCTCAGATGTAATGAGATTAGTCCCCATCAGAAGTGGTGGGTAAGAGAAAATTAAGCTTGTCAAGTCATTTTATGAAAGAACGCAGTAAGCGCGAGTGGGGTGGGAGAACTGCTCAGAGTTGATTAAAATCAGCTGCAGCAT
>NW_012134531.1:6122-7185 GCF_000956105.1 Propithecus coquereli | reverse complement strand
GTAAGAGACTGGGCTATAGCTACTATGTGCTACTGCCTAAGTTTTCTTTCCTTAAATTTTTTTTTTAATTCTTTAAAACTTTTTATTACCTAAGCTTTCTTAAATAATTGGGAAGATTTGGAGATAGAGACATTCCTAGAGGAAGGAAATATAACAGCCAAAATAAAGGGGTAGAAACCTATTGTTGGGTAACAGATTGAACGGACTTTCAAGTACTTGAAGAGAAGTTGGAAAAGTCCAAAGAGGAAAGTACTAAGTTAGGTTTGGACCAGACAAGGAAAAGTTTTAAAATATTTGGAATAAAGCTTCCATTTTTTTCTTTAGGCGATAGAAGTCAATGAAAATTTAGAGCTTTAGAATGGCAGCATTAAAATTGTTTTTGAATATCTGGCAAAAGAGCTTTGGAGGATGGATAGAAAGGCAGAGAAACTGAAGGGGAAAAGATTTAATTTGACCATCATCTCTCCTGCAGTACTAGGAAGAAGTATCACATGGCTCTGCACTTGGCAACTATTACAGTGGGACAGCGACTGGCACCTAATCATTGCTGATCAATAGATATTTGCTGAATAAATACAAATGTGAAGCAATAAACAAAAGAAAAGGGTTTTGCATTGGACTATGTAAATTGGCATTCTTGAGGGATGAATTTGCTTTTTCAGTAGTTCATCATTCCAAACCAGCAGAACCTTTGATTTCTTTTTCTTTTTTTTTTTTTGCTAGATAATGCCACTTGCAATTGGGACTGGAGCATTTATGAACTCTTTCCCACCCTTAGGTGATAATTGGATTATTGAATATTTTCTATTTGAATTCCAAATTGTATAAATAAGGCAATAGTAAGCCAGGTTGCATTGTTCTATTAATTCTTTCAAAATGCACTTTGAAGTAAAATTCAAACTTCTCTCAGGTGCTACATTGTACTTCTTTCTTGATTATTATCTTGGATAGAAGATAAACAGTTATAGTATACTTTGGGTGCTATTGCGGCCTGGATTGCAGAATGGGGGATGGACACAGAAAGAAACACACAGAAACACACAAGACATACAAGACTGCAGTG
>NW_012134531.1:0-2164 GCF_000956105.1 Propithecus coquereli | reverse complement strand
ATATCAGTAATATAAAATTGAAGAGAAGCTTGTTGGCCTTCAGGTCCTAAACAATTAAAAGTATCCTTACTACGAAACACACATTGAGCCTGCCCCAATCCAGACAGAACAGTGGGAACTGCAAGTTTGGACCAGTTAGGGGGCCATTGAGCAAGACAAATAATAGAAACATCAGCTCCAGTATCCACCAACCCCTCAAATGTACGGCCATTAATGGCAAGAGTGAGGACAGGTCGAGAGTCTTGAATAAGAGTTTCCCAAAAAACTTTAGTTCCTGTGCTGCCAAAGCCTCCCTGATGTTCAGCTTTATGAGTAGGAAAAGAGACATACGGTAGGAGCAAGAGCTGAGCTATGTGAGTGCCTGCAAAGACTTGAGTAGTATGGGAAACAGAGACCATAAGCTGAATTTCACTGGTATAATCTTAGTCAATAACTCCCACGTGTACATATATTCCTTTCACAGTACAGCTGCTGCATCCAATAACCAGCCCAACCTTCCCTGCAGGCAAAGATCCAAAGCCCTGTGTAGATAACTTATGAACAGCAAGGCTGGGTCACCCAGGGCTGCTTGAGCCTCCAGAATAGTATACTGCCCTGTCCCAGTAAGTTGTTCCTCCATAGGTCCAGGGGGTTGTTGTTGTGCAAAAGGAATTTGAAAAACTCATTCCTCTGGTTTTGGAGGGGCCGAGGGACAGACTGGATAAGCCAAAACGAAGGGCAGAAGCAGAGGACTGGCGGCCATCTTACTGCTTTTAAGCAAGGAAATTAATTCTTGTATTTCTGCCCGAGTAGGCAGCTGACCCAAAGGGTCAGAGTCCCCATCTGGTGGCTCTGGCTCTCCCTCATCTCTCAATTTGTCAGGGGATGGGGCATGAGATGGCAAGGGTTCCTTTTCGGATTCTTCACCTGCATAAGCCTTTTCTGAGTCTGTCTGCAGCAAGCGTAAAGCCTGAGTTATCGCATTGCAGACGGTCCAAATCTTTAAATCAATAGTTTCGCCTTGCTGATGGGCGTGGCAAAAATTTTTAATAACTTGTTACCAACTATGGAGATTTAACTGCACCTGTGACTGACATTGAAACCAATAACAATGTTGTTGTACTAACACGAATAATTTTCTTAAGGTACTTTCTTTTACTTCTACTCCCACAGAGCTTAAAAGTCCTTGAATTAACTTTTGATATTTGTTCTCTGCTGCTGAGGGGGAATTCCTGAGAGTCCCCTGTTGGTTGCTGCTTACCTGTTGCCAAAGAGGTGCCTCTTCGGTCCCTCCGTCCTGAACGACACAGACCCTGCTTGCTGCGCCAGTTGTTGAGGCCCGGATTGCAGAATGGGGGATGGACACAGAAAGAAACACACAGACACACACAAGACATACAAGACTGCAGTAGACAGTTCTACCAGTCGCTTTATTATATACTTTTTCTATGTCCGGCAGCTACTTCCTGGTACGTGACTACCTTGGGCGCCTTGAGGAAAACACATTTTCATTCCTTCCAGATGATTGCTTAAGGGAAGCAGACGTTTGCCTCTTAACTTCTTGCATCTTAACTTCTTTATCTCATTACGGTATGCAGGACAATGAGACGCCTTGGCTTGTTTGCAAGACCCCAGGTGCTTGGTTATCTGTCATAAAGCTATCTGTCATGAGGAATAATTCTGTTTGGTCAACAGGCGGTGCCCGGGCCTATTGACCTCTGGGGCCAAGGAGAGCATGCCCAGTTTCGCTGACTCTGGGCTTAAGCCAATTTTTGCCCAGGGATGGTCCCTACAGGTGCTTTGGTTAAAAATTATTAACACTAAAATTCTTCAGTAGTTCTTGTCCAACATTTTTGGATATAAGACGAATGGTAGGCCAGGCTTGGTGGCTCATTCCTGTAATACTAGTACTTTGGGAGTCTGAGGCAGGAGGATTGCTTGAGGCCGGGAGTTTGAGACCAGCTCTGGGAAGAGCAAGACCCCATCTCCACACAGAGAAAAAAAAAAAAAGAAAGAAAAAAGAATTAGCAGGGCATGGTGGCATGTACCTGTAGTCCCAGCTACTTGGGAGGCTAAGGCAGGAGGATCGCTTGAGCCTAGGAGTTTGAGGTTGCTGTGAGCTATGATGATACCACTGTACTCTAGCTGGGGGGACAGAGCAAGATTCTCAAAAATAAATAATAAA
>NW_012134530.1:1124-1453 GCF_000956105.1 Propithecus coquereli | reverse complement strand
GATACTTTACTTAGTAGAATGGGCTCCAGCTCTATCCAGGATAATACAAGAGGTGCTAGATCACCATTGTTTTTTGTGGCTGAGTAGAACTTCATGTTATACATATACCACATTTTATTAATCCACTCAGATATTGATGGGCACTCGGGTTGTTTTCACATCTTTGCTATTGTGAATTGTGCTGCTATAAACATTCAAGTGCATATGTCTTTTTTGTAGAATGTCTTTTGTTCTTTTGGGGAGAGGCCCGGTAATGGGATTGCTGGATCAAATGGTAGTTCTACTCGTATCTCTTTGAGGTATCTCTATATTGCTTTCCACAGAGGTTG
>NW_012134530.1:710-1074 GCF_000956105.1 Propithecus coquereli | reverse complement strand
AGTCTGAGGACCAACTGTCTTTACAGTTCAATTATTTAGTAAGATTACATTTTTCTGTCACTAATAGAATGTCCCACAATGAGCGTTTTGACTAAATAATTTTTCATATTAGTATTTTAATTTGTACTGCACATTAGATATATCTTCTTTTCTTCCCTTTCTTTTCCTTTCTTTGACAGGGTGAAAGTAAATTATCATTATTTTTGAGATTTTCTATTCTCTTTTTGATCACCCCAAGAAAGATGCTAAAGTTAGGCTACCAGTCTGAAGACCAACTGTCTTTACAGTTCAATTATTTAGTAAGATTACATTTTTCTGTCACTAATAGAATGTCCCACAATGAGCGTTTTGACTAACTAACATT
>NW_012134530.1:0-660 GCF_000956105.1 Propithecus coquereli | reverse complement strand
TTTATTGTTTTTGGACTTTTTGATAAAGGCCATTCTCACTGGGGATAAGTGATATCTCATTGTGGTTTTTTCTTGTAAGGCCAGTCTAGTGGTGATGAATTCCCTTAACTTTTGCTTATCTGGGAAAGGCTTTATTTTTCCTTCATTGCTGAAGGAAAGCTTTAGTGGGTATAGTCTTCTAGGCTACAAGGTTGTTTTGTTTTGCTTTGTTTTGTTTTGTTTTCCTTTTCAGCACTATGAATATATCATCTCATTCTCTCCTGGCCTGCAAGGCTTCTGCTGAGAAATCTGATAATCGAATGGAGATTTTCTTATACATGATTTGATGCTTTTCCCCTGCTTTTTTTAAAATTCTCCCTTTCTTTGATTTTTGTCAATTTGATTATAATATGTCTTAGAGAAGACTTCTTTGGGTGGAATCTATTACAAATCTTTTGTGTTCATGGATCTGGATGTACATATCTCTACCAAATCTTGCATAGTTCTCAGGTATTATATTATTAAATAAACTTTCCTTGCCTTTGTCTGTCTCTTCTCCCTTTAAACTCCAATAATGCAAATATTCGTTTACTTAATGGTGTCCCACAAGTCCTGTAGGCATTTTTTTATTTCATCTCTTTCTTTCTTTTCTCTTTATTTCTGAATGGCTTATTTTTAAAA
>NW_012134529.1:20214-20536 GCF_000956105.1 Propithecus coquereli | reverse complement strand
CATGAAAAGAAAAATCATCTTGAAAAAATAAAAAATACAGGAAAACATATTATAATATCTTTGGAAATACAAGTATTTACAGTGGATCTTTAGTCTGAGAAATTGTATAGACTATGTATTTTATTAGTAATACTATGCCAACAAAGTTCAAATTTTCTATGTGTTGGGGAGGATTTTATGGTGTTGCATAAATGGAAAGTAGCCCATCTCATGAACATTCTCTCCTATTTTTCAGACAGAACTCTAGGCAATGTCTTTGCTAAAAAATTGCATTTCCCAGACCCTTTTCATATGGAGTATATCCAATGTAATATAAGATTTG
>NW_012134529.1:4505-7554 GCF_000956105.1 Propithecus coquereli | reverse complement strand
TAATAATAAAAAATAGCTAATGGTGTCTGTTGGTCCAGTGCTGGTATTATTTAATATTCACCACAGCTACATGAAACCTGGTCAATCAATTACAGCGAATGTGTACTGCAACCATTTGGACGAAATGATAAGGATGCTTGCAATTAAGCAGCTGAGATTGGTCCATAGAAACAGGCCAGTCCTCTTGCAAGACGACGCTTGACCATGTGTTGCACAAACAACTCTGCTCAAACTACAGAAGCTGAATTTGGAAACTCTCTGTCATCCACCGTATTCACCAGACCTTGCACAAACTGACTACCACTTCTTTCAGGAATTGGACCATTTATTGCAAGGAAAAGTATTCAGTTCTCAACAAGCTATGGAAAACACCTTTTGGCACTCATAGCTATTCAGTCTCCAGACTTCTTTGCTGCTGGCATAAGCAAGCTACCGTTAAGATGGCAAAACCGTGTCGATAGTTTAGGCGCATACTTTGATTAATTGTAGTGCTTCTTGTTTGAGATATAAAAAATTATACTTTTGACTAGAAATTGGACATTTCATATCTAATGACCTATAGAGCTCAACCATTACAGAGATTTTCACCTCTGTTTTTCTGCTTTCAAAGACTGCTGTTCTATGCTACCTATTGTTAAATGTCTGAAAATCATTATTTCACACATTTTGTCCATTTTTAAATTAAGGGGTGAGGGTATAAATCCTATCCTTGTTTCTCCATCGTGGATATAAAGAGTTCTCTTCAGTTTCTTAAAATTTCTAAAAATATTCCATTCTTGCTTTATTTTTTATCTTGCTTTGAGAAGTCTGATTCCAGTCTTATTCTGTTTCCCATATAACCCAGATCTTTTTTCTGAGACTTTGGACTTCTTCCTTATTTTTAAAGTCTGAGGCTCAGAGTGGGTCATTATGAGTCACTTTTCTCATGTGGCCAGTTGTCCTTTTGGGATGTGGATTTCCAGAAAATGTTCTTGAATGTAATTTTAAATATTCTTTTGTACTATTTTGTTTTGCTTTTCAAGGTTTCCAATTATATGTATATGGGACTTTTTTTGGGGGGGACCTCTTTTCTACTTCAACTACTTTTCATTGATGGTCTTTAATTTTTTTCTTTTTCTCATTTGGTAATTTTCTCGCTTTTTCTTTGCCCCTTATGACATTTTGATTTAGTTCTCTTCTTCCTTGGGTTTCTTTTTAAATTTATTTTTCCATTTTAATATAATTTTGTCTTTTTTTCCATTTTCCTGCCTTGAGTTTACTCAGCTCATTCGTTTCTTCTTTTTTTCCCCCTTCTCTCTTTCTCTCTCTTTTTTTTTTTTTTTTTTAACAATTTTTGGTCTTAGGTTTTGAATTTCTGAGTCTGGGTACAAATGATCACTTAATGATATTTAATTCAGTATTATAATTTGTTTATGGTTTCTGGGTTTTGTTCAGACAGGGGCTGTCATGACCTGAAATGTTTTAATTCTCATTTTCTTTGTCTCATAGTAGCTTCACATTGATAAAGACAATACCTTTGTATTTGTGAATATTTTGGCTGTTTGTAATAGTTTATAAAATTCCTAGTTCAAGAATACCCTCTTCCGTTGGTAAAGCAAAGTGCAGATTATTTAATGGATGAATTTTGGGGGAGTGCTGGGGGGAGGAGTTGTGTGTTTTTATTTTCTTATATAAGAGCCTAAGTTTTCTACTCTTCTTTTTCCTCCTAACATCCAGTTTCCAAAATGTGTCTTTACTTACCTTTTTACCATCTTCTACCCCTAAAGCATTCTTTTCCAAAACTGGCTCCTTGACTTTTGTGTTCACAGTAAGTCTCTTCCTTGTAGTCAGTGTCCTATCTACCAGAACTTTTTATTATTAATATTATTTTTGCACTTAGTCCAATCCCCCCATTTTCTCTTCCATACATTTTTTCTAAACCCCTTAGCACTCTAAAAGGACTTGCCATGGGAGTCCCAGAGTGGGCTCTACTGGAAGGTGGTTTATATTTTCCTTCCTATAGAGAATTTGAAGTCTATAGTGTGCCCTGGCTTCTGGCTGAAAACATGGGATTTTAGTGGTTTTATTTGTTCTTAATATTAATGTATATTTTTGGGGGGTAGGATGTGTAGGGGGATTGAAGTTTAGGTAACTGTTAGTACTTCTGTTTCTTACAAGCCTGGAAAATCTGCTTTTGGAGAACAATTAATATTTTTTAGATGCTTTAGCTAAAAATGTAGTTTTGGACATTTTCTTGAATCAGAAAAGTGCCGTGGCATGTGACATGGCATTTGACCTTTTAAAATGGCTGGGTTTTCCAAATAAGGGACTTTGGAATTTTATTCTTTCAAATAACAGCACAAATTTCTATAGTAGAATAGTTTTACTATTTTTCATGTAAATTGTGAATTCCAGATTGTTCTTACACCTATATGTGGGATGTCTATGAAGTTAGGTTAAAGTTACTACATAATACTTTTCAGTGCTTTAATGAAATAGTGAATTATTGTTACTTGACCTTTTGAAAAGGTCAGTAGTACATTTTGTTTCATTTTTTTAAAGGACATTTAAATGTAATGAAAGTCAGAACTGTAATATTACCATGAAAGTAAAGGTTATGGGGTACATTTAATTGTGTTCCTCTGTTTTTGAAACTGCTTTGAGGGAGACTGTGCTAAAATTCCACATGGTAATTGTTTTTTGAGAATTTTATTACTCTTTTTCATTTTATTCTGTTGGAGTAAAAGATTACATTTCTGTTTGTCTTTTTCTGCTTATTTTTACTCAAATTTCATGTGTGTTTTCCTATTTAAGTTACAAAGTTTAAACTGCTTATCTGTTCACTTTCCTAAGAAAGTAAAATTGAATGTAATTCTCAGAGAAGTCTTTCCTGTCCTTAGAAAAACTCTTGAATAAAATTCTGTATATTCAATTGTATTACTAGCTTAATATGTTGCTGATTTTATTTATTAAAGGTTCACTACTTTGGGAGAATTAAATATACTCTGATTTATGAAAGTATTTCTTATGTCTGTGTATTTAGATTGTATAACCAAATATATTTTCACTT
>NW_012134529.1:0-1288 GCF_000956105.1 Propithecus coquereli | reverse complement strand
CTGGGCCGCTGCCTAGGGGTTGGGAACCGCAGCTTTAAAGATTAGAAAAACTTAAAAAGAAAATCACTTTTACTTACTGAAGCAAAAATAAAATGCCTCTTGTAGAAAAATAAATGTTAGTAGAATTGCATTTCTTTTGATGCTTTATTCATTTGTATGTTTTTCTAATTTCCTATATTTTTTCTGTCGTAAAGGTAGGTTATTATCTATGATAACTGACAGTGACAGTCACTCTCACATAAAGTATTACTAAGCTCCAAAAAAAAGCAGGAGATAAATTATTTGATTTGTATAATAGAATGTAGGCTGTCATCCTGGCAGTATAATTACAGAAGTTTCTAAAGAGATTGTTCAAATTATTTCTCTGTTTTCTTTCCACCCCTCCTTCCTCATCCCCATGACTGTTTATATTGTACACTAAAGTATAAGAAATGATCTATTGACATGTGTAAATAGCCTGGAAAAAAAGTTGCTAATAAAGGGTAAGTATAATAGTAAGATCTATAACTCTGTTTTTCTCCACCAAGTCACCAAGAGGGTTCCTAGAAAAAGTCCCAATTACTTAATTACTTCCCTCTGTCCTCCAGTAGGTTAGGTAGAACCCAGTATTAATTTGAGTGTTTTATCTCAAGTCCAGGTGAATATTACTATTCTTCCCTTGTATTATTTTTAATTTTTAATTTACTTGCCCCACCAATATGGGCCAGGGGTCAGCCAACTTTTTCTGTAAATGACCAGGTAGTCAATTTTTCAGGCTTAATGGACCATAAGGTCTCTGTCATAACTACTGAGCTCTGCCCTTATAATGTCACAGACAAGCAACCGCAGACAAGAGGTAAGTGAATAGGTGTAGCTGCATGCCAATGAAACTTTAACAGATATTGAATTGGATTTAGTCTCTGGGCTGTAGTTTCCAGACCCTTGATATAATTTATTATTCATCTGTAATAAACTAAGGGGAAAATATCATATAGAAGAAGGTGTGGTTAAAGATTTGGTCTACAAACATGTGCCCACTCAAAGCTATGTTAAGATGTGAATCATATTGTTCATGCATTGTTGAGATATCTTTGAGTCTTATTTTTCTCATCTAAAAAGTAAACAAATTCATGTATTGGTTTTGTTCAGCATTGTGTGGTGTCAGGGCAGTGTATCATCAAAAAGCAAAAATACTGTATTTTAATTTCAGGCTGACGATGTAGAGTTCTATCTAAGAAAACTGTAAAACTGGAGAATTTTCTTTGCTTTCTTTTATTCTATAGGTTTTTTTTTAAAAAATTAACCTTTT
>NW_012134528.1:13535-13870 GCF_000956105.1 Propithecus coquereli | reverse complement strand
GAGAAGGCACTGGTTCTTAGTGTTGGGAAGTGGGGAGAATCTATCAGAATCTGAAGCTAACCAGAAATGGAATCTTCTCATCTCTTCCAAACTCCGCTTAGAAGCTATTAATAAGTTGGCTGAAAGAGAAGGAAAATGAAGACTATGAAATGTGGGCTCTAATCATGCCACCAGTTGTGTTGGTGTTGCAACTTTGGCTGGAGGGGGGTGGGAAGTTCGAAATTTTCAGATTTGTATAGAAATACTAGAGTGTTAATCTTCTCTAAACTAATAAAGAGATTTGATATTTTTTGAAGTTCACTGAGGAAGAAATAAAAATAGCCAAGAAAAACAAA
>NW_012134528.1:12775-13485 GCF_000956105.1 Propithecus coquereli | reverse complement strand
ATAGAAATACTAGAATGTTAATCTTCTCTAAACTAATAAAGAGATTTGATATTTTTTGAAGTTCACTGAGGAAGAAATAAAAATAGCCAAGAAAAACAAATAAAAACTCTCAACCTCACTTCTAATTGAATAAATATAGGTTAAAAAAGTAGGGATATGCCATTCTTTTGCTCATCAAATGGGCTATATTTAAAAAATCTTTGATAATGTTCTGGATCGCTGAGGGCTTGCAAACACAGGTATTTCTCAAATGGAGAGACTATACATTGTGGTGACTATTTCGGAAGGCAATGTGACGATGTCTACAAAAATTTAACACGCATATTCTCTGTGATCCAGGGATGTCTCTTCCTCAGTTTCTCTTTCAGCAGTGCTTGCTGCCTACAGAAGCTTGAGCGCTTACTAACCAAATAAATAGTATGTGCTTATGTGTATGTATCAGCATTGGTCGAAACAGCCAAAGGTCTACATACCTATTAACTAGATTGTAATTATTAAATTATAGTTGACTGTATAATAAGGTTCTATGTAGTGATTAGTCTTGAAGTTGCTAAGTTTACGTGTACTGATATGAAATAAATTTTAACTTGCTATTGTATTCACCAACACTAAATTTGGCACAACAGTTTTACAGCATGAACATTTGTGAGTGTATGTATGTGTACGCACATAACATTCATCTGTGTAAGCCTAAACAATTTATGGAAAAA
>NW_012134528.1:0-325 GCF_000956105.1 Propithecus coquereli | reverse complement strand
ATACTAATATAGTTTATTTCCAACACCTATAATTGAATGTAATCTTATATAAGTTATAAGGTTAGTTGAAATAAAGAGGTAATTTTTTTTCTCTACTTTTAAAATTAATGTATTATATAACAAGATCTAGTGGCAGGTCTGATAACTACTATGCTTTTGAAAAAGGTATGAGCATAAATAATATTCTAAGACACAATAACTGTAATGTGGTATAAAAATGTCTGTGATTTCTACTGTAACAAAGTCACTTATGTTGCTAATACTAATATAGTTTATTTCCAACACCTATAATTGAATGTAATCTTATATAAGTTATAAGGTTAGT
>NW_012134527.1:5279-5712 GCF_000956105.1 Propithecus coquereli | reverse complement strand
CATTAGAAATATAAAAATAGACAAACACATACTACAGAGATGATAAAAATAATAACATACAATGAAAGACATTGTGTGAAAACTTTGAAAACTTATGCAAAACAAATTACTCTCAATTAAAATATGGCTACTAAACCTAAATCAAAAAGAAGTTGAAAACTTTTTGCCCAATATATCACAGTGGTTAAATGTGCAGACTGTACATGATTACCTGGGTTGTACCAGTTATATCTGTGTGACCTTGGACAAATAACTGAAAATCTCTGTGCCTTGAACAAGTCACTTGCAATTTGAATCTCCCCTTATAAATTGTAAATAGTAAACAGTGCCTACCTCCTAGAGTTGTTCCGAGAGGCTAACTGAGTCTACACAGGTTAAGTATTTAGAATGGTGTCTAGAGCACATAGTAAAAGCTATGTAAGGTCTAGTTCCT
>NW_012134527.1:2326-3534 GCF_000956105.1 Propithecus coquereli | reverse complement strand
ATAAGCTGGAGACCTAGGAGAGCCAACGGTTGTAGTTCTAGTCCAAAAGTCAGCAGGCTAGCAACCCAGGAAGAACTAATATTTCAGTTCAAGTCCAAAGGCATGAAAAAAGCCATATTCCAGTTTGAAGGCAGTCAGGCAGGAGGACTTCTCTTAGTTGGGGAGGGTTAATATTTTTATTCTATTCAGGCCTTCAACTGATTAGATGAGACCCACTCGCATTACCAAGGACAATCTGATTTGTTCAGTCTGCTGATTTAAATGTTAATATCATCCAAGACATCTTCCCAGAAATATCCAGAATAATATTTGAACAAGTATCTGGGCACCCTCTGGTCCAGCCAAGTTGACACCTAAAATTAACCATCACAGTGTCCTCCTTGCAACAAGAAAACGGACAAACTGAAAATTATGACATTCCTTGGACTCAGCAGAAAACTAAATTTGCAGAACAAACTGATACCCTTGAAATTTAGAAAGATAGTTGAATCTAGAGAAGCCAGATCTGCTTAACTGAGGCAGAAGCTACTGCACTTATAAACTGGTAGGAATGCTTCAATAATTATAATAATCAATTAGTGAAGGCTAAGTATGGACTCACATTGACAATGAGAAACTCCTGGGATCCATAGCCTTAGAGGACTCTCACATTTTCCTGGGTTTTATTTATAGAAAATTCACCCAATGAAGTCTGATAAAGAGCTGTTCATGGCTCCAGCAGGAGGAAGAGAAGAGCAAGCCTTAAAATGTGCCCAGAGCTTTCTGCATAGCAAAGGCCTCCTCTCCAGAGTGAAATAATTTATCAGAGCCTTGTTCCAGAGCCACGGGGGAATGGCATTCCCCTCATTCCAGCTCTCATGTCACACCTAAGGGAAGGCAGGAATAATCTATATGTTATGGGCTGAATTGTGTCTCCCCAAAATCCACATGTCCCCTCAAAATTCATATATTGAACTAACCCCTAGTACCTCAGAATGTGACTATATTTGGAGAGAAAGTCTCTGAAGAAGTAATTAATTTAAAGGAGATCATTTGGGTGAGTTCTCAATCGACATGACTGCTGTTATTACAAGAAGAGACTGGGATACAGGCACACACAGAAGAAAGACAGAGGAAGAAGATGGCCCTCTGTAAGTCAAGGAGACAAGCTTCACCAAAAAACCAATCCTGGTGAGACCTTCATTTCAGACTTACAGCCTCTAGAATTA
>NW_012134527.1:0-398 GCF_000956105.1 Propithecus coquereli | reverse complement strand
AATAAAAGACAGAATGCCAGAGTGGTTTAAAAAAGGAACAAGCCACAACTTTAGGTTATCTATAAGAAACCCACTTTAAATATAAAGACAGGTTAAAAGCAAAAGGACAGAGAAGGATATACCATACTAACAGTGATAAAAACTGGAACATCTATATTAATTTCAGATGAAGTAGACATAACAATCCTAAATGTGTATTATGTCACAGAGCATCATAGAGATTGTATTCTCAGATGACAATGGAATTAAACAAGAAATCCATAACAAAGAAAGCTTGATAATCCTCACATATCTGGAAATTAAAGAACACACTCCAAAATAGCACATGGGTCAAAGAAGAATTCTCAAGAGTAATTTTAAAATATTTGAACTAAATGAAAATGAAACACAACTTACCA
>NW_012134526.1:20554-20960 GCF_000956105.1 Propithecus coquereli | reverse complement strand
AGAGCCCTGTCCCATGAGAATTGTGAAGCAGAGAAAGTTTATTGTTCATTTTCGCACCTGTCTGTGAGACTCACATAAAAACACACAGTGACCACATATTTTCCTTAAACCAACATTCCTCCCAATGACTGTAACCTTCTCTCCTCCACTATCCTCCAAAAGTATTTCCAATCTCCCTTCACCTTTGGCCTCATAAAAACCCAATTCAAATGTGAACTTACTGTTATCTAGGTGGCAGTGAGTGAGGTGAGTTGACAAATTGATTCACACTAAATGTCAGTGGATGGCTGCCAACACCATTCCCCGGGAGATGTATGCTCATAAACATTTCTTCTCTTGTTTAAATGCAAAATATTAAACAGCATGATCTATAAATTATACACAACCTAAATGTCAAAAAATTGGG
>NW_012134526.1:17516-17838 GCF_000956105.1 Propithecus coquereli | reverse complement strand
GGATGGCTAATGTTATATATTGATATAGAACAAATGTAAAAGAAAAACTCTTATGTCCCATATGAAATGTGAGACGTCAGTGCATTATTTCAATGCGAGGCTGGAGCTAGGTGGATGTGGGCTGGAATCCCCATTCTGCCACCTCATACAGTGGTTCTCAAACCTGACCGCCCATCAGACTCCCCTGCGAGTGTCCCATCCCATGTCAATTAAATCAGCATCTTGAGGGACGGTGAAGGGGAGGAGGGCAAGGAGCTCTGGGCACTGGTATGTGTCAAAAAACAAACTTGTGCAACCAAGTGGAGAATTTAATAGTTATGTG
>NW_012134526.1:17066-17466 GCF_000956105.1 Propithecus coquereli | reverse complement strand
TCAAAAAACAAACTTGTGCAACCAAGTGGAGAATTTAATAGTTATGTGAGCTAGGGCCATTTACTTATTCAATGTCCTCTCTGAGAGGCAGTGCAGTAGTTTCCAAGGGCTGCTGCAACAAAGCACTACAAGCTGGGTGACTTAGAACAACAAAAATTCATTTCCTCCCATTCTGGAGGCCAGAAGTTCAAAATCAAAGTGCCAGCAGGGCTTTTTTCCCTTTGAAGGCTCCGGGGAAAGTATCTGCGCCCTGCCCTCTCCTGCTCTGGTCTCATACATCCCTTGGCTTCTACATGGCCAGCTCTTCCCCCAGTGTCACTTCACGTCATCATCCCTCTGTGCGTGCCTCTCTCCAAATTCCCTGTTAAGAAAGCGTCATTGACAAAGTGGCATTTTGGCT
>NW_012134526.1:16675-17016 GCF_000956105.1 Propithecus coquereli | reverse complement strand
CTAGTCAGCAATGACTCAGAACACCTTCCAGCTCAGCAAGCTGGCCTCTCCCTCTGACACCTGCTCCAAGACTTCCCCTTCAGATCTACAGGTTGAGACTAATGTTTAAGTATCTGCAGTACAATTAGCGGCTGTAAATCCATCAAACCAGAGCTTGCGAGGCCTCCCAGCTAAATCACTGTGTTCCCATTTACTATTTCGTTTTCAAAGCTAATTGCTGTGTTTTAAACAAGCAAACATTAAAAATACTGATAAAATACTTTGCTAATTGATCCTGATCAGGGTGCGTATTTAAAAACTACTAGCTTAAAAACCATAAATGTCTATCAAGAAAAGAAAAG
>NW_012134526.1:16213-16625 GCF_000956105.1 Propithecus coquereli | reverse complement strand
GTGCGTGCCTCTCTCCAAATTCCCTGTTTTTATAAGAACACCAGTCACATTGCATTAGGGCCCATCCTAATGACCTTATTTTATTTTAATTACCTTGGTAAAGACCCTGTTTCTAAGTTAAGTCATGTTCTCGACGTATCGGCGGTTAGGACTTCAACTATCTTTTTTCGGAGGGACATAATGCAACCTATAACACTTAGTATATGCATCTGGAAAATGAGAATAATAACCACACCTCTTTCATTTTGTTGAGAGAATGAAGTGGGATCATTTACTTAGAATGCCTGTTGCAATATTAAGTTGAAAATAAGCAATGTTAATCTTAGCTGTGTATCAGGATCATTTATTCTCGATATTTTGTTCTCATCATTATTATTATTAATTTTGTCCCTTGTATTTCCCCCTTCTCTGT
>NW_012134526.1:14178-14696 GCF_000956105.1 Propithecus coquereli | reverse complement strand
AATCCTTACAGAATAGTTGTAAGTACAGTCCAAATAACTTTTCTTCCTGAACTATTTGAGAATGAGTTGCCTACCGCCCCTAATATTTCAGAGTGTAGCTGTTACACACAAGAGTGTTCCTCTTAACAAAACCTCAGTATAACTTTCAGAATCAGGAAATTGACATTGCCAGATTACTACTGTCTAAACCTCAAGGCCCAATCCAAGTGTCACCAGTTGTTCTAAAGGTGTCCTTTATAGTAACAGAATCTAGTTTAGGATCATGCATTAATAAATGGTTGACTTTGATACATTTTAAACGAATGAATACCAGCTACTATTCACGTCTGCATGTGTGTATATTTAGCCCCAAATTCTACAGTTTTTCTTCCTACACATTTTGTTGTATTCATTCACTTTATTGAGATAGAGGTAATGTGGGTTAAGAAAACCCTTAAAACATTGAAGGGAGGAAGTCACATCAAATGACATAAAAACAGCAGCACTTAACTAATTTTCTGTAGCGTTCATCACAGGTG
>NW_012134526.1:13517-14128 GCF_000956105.1 Propithecus coquereli | reverse complement strand
GGTCCCTTAGGGTCCTGCTGTGTCAGGCAGAAATGGCAAGGCAAGGTAGGCACCAAGATCTCATTCAGTCACTGTCTCCCAAAGTAGCTTTACCTCCACTCAAAAACAGGGAGATCCTATGAGAGCCGACACCTGAGGCTGGTAGCAAACCACGCTCTTGTGGCCGAGCACCAAGTCATTTCTTCAGGGGGAATCTCCGTGGCACATTCTTGTCCTGCCACAGAGTGGTATATTTATAATATGAGTATCGGTTTTGGTTTCTCTGTTCATTAGCTTGGACACTTTAGGCAATTTAAGTCTTACTTTCCCTCTCTATAAAATGGAAACATAATGTATAACAACCATAAAGACTAGGGGGTAGGCAAAAATGAGTAATGCATATGCAGATGTTATTGCAGCATATATGAGTGCTTTTATTTTTTATTCTGGTTGTTACATTGTTATTATCTTTATTATTGTCATTAAGCCCAAACAGCACTCATTCATTCATTCATTCTTTCATTGAACTATCCTTAATTAAGCACCTACTATGTACCATGCTCCTTTTTAGTACTAAGACTGCAGTAGCGAGATAAGCAAAATCCCTATTTATATGGAGCTTGCATGCCAGT
>NW_012134526.1:10356-10747 GCF_000956105.1 Propithecus coquereli | reverse complement strand
TATTCTAATGTACTTTAGTTTCATATTATTGTTTGTTTGTTCATTTTAAGCCTGGCTGATCTGATTGTAAAATAGGTTCACAACCCACAAATGGGTCATGATTCAGTGTGAAAAGATATTCCCTTAAGTGCCTCTCCACCTCTGATTATGAGACTCTGTGAACTCCTAGAAGGAACAAAAGGGATGAAGTAACCTCAATCACAGCAGGCACATTACGAACACGTGATCAGAAACAGGAACTGGACAGAAGGCTGATTTTGTTTAAAAAAATAATAATAATAATCTAGTTACCAAGGTTTTAAAATGGGATGATTCTACAATTTGGATTTCTGGTGCATCTAGAAAAATCAGAAGAATTGTCATACTTGACTGGTCTCTCCAGTCTATTTTC
>NW_012134526.1:7384-8459 GCF_000956105.1 Propithecus coquereli | reverse complement strand
TTAGCCAAAGGAACTTCCCTCAGGTTTGCCATCAATTCTTCCGTTATGGCTTCACTGCTAAAAATTTTGGGTTCTAATTTGATTATTTGACCAGTATCTCACCTTAATACCCCCATGGGTTCACTTTTCTTTTTACAAGTGTGCTGAAACAAAATCTACTATCCCCGCTGCCAAATACTTCAGTAAGATGAGTTATAACACTATTTAAAATGATATTGATAACAGCGGAGAAAATTCCAGCATGTGATAGCCTCAGACTCTCAGGGTCTTCTCCTTTTAACTCCCACTTTGTTGCTGTCAAAGATAGATAACCCAGCCCTTGGAATGCAGCCGCAGCAAAGAGAATCATTGCAAAGACTGAGGCTGAGGTATGAAGTGACCAGAACTATGGTCACTGACTAAGCATCTGCTACTCACAATGACTCCTGGCCATTTATTCATTCATCTATCCGAACAACATGACACATTTCCTCCTCTAATTGTTGGAAAGCCAGGAAGTAGTGGTGAAACCAACTGTTGGCTGAATGTGAGGCTACAGGGGAGGCTGGGAGTTGGTGGCTGCCCTTGGCTACTTTAGCTAGTTAGCATAGCAAGTAAGCAAGGCAGACTGGAAGTTAACTTTACCAAAAACAAGAGTCCTTTAGTCTGCAATTTATCCTTATTCTTTATCTTATGCTGAAATACTAGTCTCACATCTAGAATGGCAGATGCTAAACTGTGTGTGTGTGTGTGTGTGTGTGTGTGTGTGTGTGTGTGAGTGTGTGGTTTTGTTTGGTATAAATGATTGAAATAGGTATTTAAGATTACTCTATTCCTTAATACATTACTATAACCCCCCAATCTGTTCTTCTCTTCATTGTCAGGGGTCACAAAAAAATAGGGCATCTAAATTTAGATTCAGCAATGCCAGCCCACCATTAACTGGTAGGAACCTACTGTACCCACAAACAAAAGCAAAAACAAGCAAGTGAATAAATAAACCAACCACAAATATGATTTAAAACAATCCAAGTTTTATTCCTTATATTGCAGATGAGTATCTTTGTAGATTTTACTGAAATGGGCAAGGTGTAGG
>NW_012134526.1:7030-7334 GCF_000956105.1 Propithecus coquereli | reverse complement strand
GTGGACCATAAAGCCAAGGACACATGTACTTATGAAAGAAAAATCAGGGAGAGATCTGACAAAGACAACAGAAGAGACATACAGAGAAAAGAAGATGTAGATAAGACGGAGTTATGCAGCAGCAAGCCAGGGAACACTGGAGGCACCAGGGCTAATAATAGCAGAGTCAAAGAAGGAGCTCACTTAGAGACTCTGGAGAAAGTGAGATCCTGCCAACATCTTGGTTATGGACTTCTAGCCTTTAGAACTATCACAGAATACATTTCTGTTGTGCACTGAGTCTGTGGTAAGTTTTTTTTTTTTT
>NW_012134526.1:6069-6980 GCF_000956105.1 Propithecus coquereli | reverse complement strand
TTAGTAAGTCAAAGAGTCATTGTAAATTCTTGGAAAAGTGTTTTTAAAACTAGCCCTGTCTGACAGTATTTTGTCCAGTGGCGGAGTGACACCAGGAAGATAAAACACGTTTCCCAAAAATGAACTGGGAAAATGAAGTTTTGTTCTTGCCCTATGTTAATAAACTTATTACATTTTATTTTAAAGGCTTCAAGTAAGCAAGAGTGGTGGGTTGCATGGTAACTCCCCAAATGAAGTGTCCATGTCTTAACCCCTAGAACCTGTAAATATGAGCTTATTTGATGAACAAGTCTTGGCACAAATAATTAAGGGTTTTGAGGTGAGAACGTCGTGTTTATCAGGGTGGACCATAAAGCCAAGGACACATGTACTTATGAAAGAAAAATCAGGGAGAGATCTGACAAAGACAACAGAAGAGACATACAGAGAAAAGAAGACGTAGATAAGATGGAGTTATGCAGCAGCAAGCCAGGGAACACTGGAGACACCAGGGCTAATAATAGAAGAGTCAAAGAAGGAGCTCACTTAGAGACTCTGGAGAAAGTGAGATGCTGCCAACATCTTGGTTATGGACTTCTAGCCTTTAGAACTATCACAGAATACATTTCTGTTGTGCACTGAGTCTGTGGTAAGTTTTTTTTTTTTTTATTTCAGGATATTATGAGGGTACAAACATTATGGTTACACTTTATGTCTTTGCCTCACCCAAGCGAGGGTTCAAGGCATGCCCTTCCCCCCTACAATGCTCCCCGTGTCTTTTAGTTGTGGGTTTTAACCCCCCATCTCCCTAATCCTTGGAGAATATTAATGCCATGTGATCATCCTAGTGTTCATCAGTTAGTACCAATTTGATGGCAAGTACAAGTGGAGCCCTTTCTTCCGATCTTGTGGTGCCTCACTTTGGATAATGG
>NW_012134526.1:4515-5239 GCF_000956105.1 Propithecus coquereli | reverse complement strand
ATTATCTGTGATTATCAATCTAGCCAATTTCTAGTGATTGCCATTTTCTTCTTTTTGTCCAATATGTATTGATGTGTGTGCCATTCTGTGAGAGGTAACATATTCTACTTCATAAAGCCATATAGATGAGACATGTAATTGTCATTCCGTGTGGAAGCAACCCTGAATCTCAGCTAGGAATTTTTTATTTACCATCCAGCTTCTAGTATTATAGAATTAATGCTCTTCAGGGTTAAATGTTTGAAAGGCACATATTTTGCTGCTCTCAACTTTATATGTTTGTCTTCTTTCTTTCTTTTGAGTTTTAAAAAAGAGGAGACCTTGGGAAGGAAAACAAATAGAACTCTTACTTGAATAATCAAGGCATAGTATTAATGATTAATTTAATTATACAGCACTTAATATTTTTGAGGTCACAGACCCTTACAAAATTTGATGAAAACTGTTGAACTTCTTTCCACAAAAACGTACATATGCACAACTTTTTATGCAATTTTGGGGAGAAGGTGGCAGTATAGAAGTGATGAAATCCATAGATACACTTGTCCTTTTGTTTTTCCAGTAAATCCTTATAATGAAAGAAAAAAATTCAATGACAAGTTTCCTTGTCTATTGCACATCTGGAAAACCTGGATTTCCAGCTCTTCCTCTTTGAAATCCAACTAAACTAGTTTATAAAAGAGATCCAGTTCTCCATATGTGAGAACTTCTATTGTTTGATTAT
>NW_012134526.1:3816-4465 GCF_000956105.1 Propithecus coquereli | reverse complement strand
TTTTTTTTTTAATCCTACCACTTTCCTTGGTGGGAGAGAGATGGGTAGAGGATGACTATTCTACATTATTTCCATTAGAGGAGAATTTAGTGCATGGCAGGAAGTGAAAATCTTCATGGAAGATTTTTCCTTATTAAAAATAATGGGAAAGAGTTTGTTAACATGTGAAAATATATTAACCCGGGGATCATATGTCTGCTATGCATTTGTTTAATATTGCTCTTCCAAGTTGGGTAGGCAGACTTCCAGATACTTCCAGAATTGTCATTCATCCTTGATACTGGCTTAAAATAAAGGAGGCCCTGAAGAGAAGAGGTATGGACATTCACACAAGTCTTTTTCATTTTATCCAAGTTACTATAGGAAGAAGTTACTGGGAGAGTGTATGCATATTTCAGAATAGCCCTCAGCCAAATAGAGAGTGAGGCAATAGAGAACTAGATCCTTTCAGCATACCTATTGTGTTCTTGAAAAACATATTTAATTGATTAACAGGTATCTGCACTAAAATACTTCCCAGTAAAATTCATCAAAAGACCCACTATTTGATTTAAGATTTTCTAACTTCGACAATTTTCTCTTTTTGGATAATAAGGAAATGAATGTAAACATTAGCAGGGCAATGATTTCTACAGCAGGATAGGTCAAT
>NW_012134526.1:2662-3766 GCF_000956105.1 Propithecus coquereli | reverse complement strand
AAATAAGGACTTTTTTTTTTAATCCTACCACTTTCCTTGGTGGGAGAGAGATGGGTAGAGGATGACTATTCTACATTATTTCCATTAGAGGAGAACTTAGTGCATGGCAGGAAGTGAAAATCTTCATGGAAGATTTTTCCTTATTAAAAATAATGGGAAAGAGTTTGTTAACATGTGAAAATGTATTAACCCAGGGATCATATGTCTGCTACACATTCGTTTAATATTGCTCTTCCAAGCTGGATAAGCAGACTTCCAGATACTTCCAGAATTGTCATTCATCCTTGATAGTGGCTTAAAATAAAGGAGGCCCTGAAGAGAAGAGGTATGGACAGTCACACAAGTCTTTTTCATTTTATCTAAGTTACTGTAGGAAGAAGTTACTGGGAGAGTGTATGCATATTTCAAAATAGCCCTCAGCCAAATAGAGAGTGAGGCGATAGAGAACTAGATCCTTTCAGCATAACTATTGTGTTCTTGAAAAACATATTTAATTGATTAGCAAGTATCTGCACTAAAATACTTCCCAGTAAAATTCATCAAAAGACCCACTATTTGATTTAGGATTTTCTAACTTCGACAATTTTCTCTTTTTGGATAATAAGGAAATGAATGTAAACATTAGCAGGGCAATGATTTCTACAGCAGGATAGGTCAATAGTGATAATCTTAAGCCACACTATGTTCCATAAGATATTCAAGGGAAGGATAACTGCCTGGACTACTTTGCAAGCCAAGGTCTTTCTGCCGATGGGTAGAGGAAGACACCTGGTATCTCTGGTGTTCTCCATGATCCTTAGAAACTTAGTAGCAAACATATCAACAGCTATATGCTCTGCATACTGTCTGACCCAACAATCACATTTCTAGGACTAATGGCAATCATAGTAATGCACGCAGATTCATTATGAGGATGTTCATTTCAGCAATATTTATTAATAGCTGAAATGTCGAAACAACTTAACATCCCAATATAGAAATTAATTTAAAATTGCTTTTAAATATAGAGAACACAGAATATCCAACAGCAATTTGAAAAGATTACCAAGGTCTACACTTATTAAGATATTGAAAGGACAGATCACAAACCACTATTTACTACAT
>NW_012134526.1:2241-2612 GCF_000956105.1 Propithecus coquereli | reverse complement strand
CAATGATTTCTACAGCAGGATAGGTCAATAGTGATAATCTTAAGCCACACTATGTTCCATAAGATATTCAAGGGAAGGATAACTGCCTGGACTACCTTTCAAGCCAAGGTCTTTCTGCTGATGGGTAGAGGAAGACACCTGGTATCTCTGGTGTTCTCCATGATCCTTAGAAACTTAGTAGCAAACATATCAACAGCTATATGCTCTGTATACTGTCTGACCCAACAATCACACTTCTAGGACTAATGGTAATCACAGTAATGCACGTAGATTTATTATGAGGATGTTCATTTCAGCAATATTTATTAATAGCTGAAATGTCAAAACAACTTAACATCCCAATATAGAAATTAATTTAAAATTGCTTTTAA
>NW_012134526.1:0-309 GCF_000956105.1 Propithecus coquereli | reverse complement strand
GAGACTAAATGAAAAGGCAGCAATGGTAAGGAATAGTAAATATTAAATAGTTCATATGCAATAAAACTTAGGTTTGATATTTTCAGCCTGGGGGTAGAGCAGGAACTTTCATAAACCCACCAGGAAAACTTCTCGGGTTTCTACAGTAAGGAATCTTTAGGGGTTGGGTGGAAACAAAGGTTACTACCCTTAAGGGTTTTAGGAAGTTGATTGATTTTTTTTAAGATTTAGAAGGGGATATATTAGTTGTGTGAATTATATATTTGCTGAGGGTCTAATTATTGTTCATTGTAAATTTCATATACATAA
>NW_012134525.1:5941352-5941932 GCF_000956105.1 Propithecus coquereli | reverse complement strand
GGCTTTGATTTTTCAACAGAAAAATAAAACCTGTTTTTTTGTTTTTGTTTTTGTTTTTAAAGTAGATCAATAATTTATCAGGGTATTGGATAGTATTATATAAAATAGCATCTTCTGTTATTCCTGCTTTAAGTAGCAGTGCTCAGTATTCAAAGACATTGGGCCAACTTTTAAAAATTAAACTCTTCTCTGGGCTCTATGGTTATTTATTTAAATATTACTCATAACTGTTTTTTTAAAAAGAAATGTGCATATGTGCTTTGTTTGAAAACAACCTATGGATACCACAGCACAAATGCAAGAAGTTAGAAATGAGTCTGCAGTGTCTTCAGTAGGACTTTGAGATGCTTTGTTCACATAGCCCATGCTTTTTCTGTAAATAAACTTTGGGATACAGTGGAGAAAGACTAGTGCAAAATCCAGCAAAGACGTAGACAGGCATCACATAGACAGACTGTGCCGTGATGCCTTGTTTCATAGGCTAGAAATGCCAAAGAAAGTCACTTGATATGGAAAAGGTTAACATTAAAATAACCAAATAAAATCCACCCTTCCAACACACACACACACACACACACAC
>NW_012134525.1:5939706-5940087 GCF_000956105.1 Propithecus coquereli | reverse complement strand
GAGGTACTCAAGGTAAAATGAAAAATAAACGTTTCCTAGGATCCTAGGATGAAAGAAAAATTCTTCCCCAAATTATAAAATCATATATTTTCTGTATAATGTTCCATCTTACTATGTCATATTTAATAACACCAAATTGAGATATATCTCCTCAAATTACTATGTGACCATTTCCACAGGTCAGGAGAATTAGTTATATCTGAGGTCAGGTAGAATCTCTCCTTTTTTTGAATTCAGATACCCTTAGTAATGTAAGGTAATAAATCATAACCCATACCCATGGTCTTTTTCCTCTGAGTTAAAAGATAATCACGAAAGGAATTATAACCAAAAGATTTCATTTTTAAAAATGTCATCACCAAGAGGTAACATTGTTACTAT
>NW_012134525.1:5934303-5934971 GCF_000956105.1 Propithecus coquereli | reverse complement strand
AAAGTGATAGATTTCACACTTCTCCTTAAACAAAGAGCTCTTTATTTAACTAAAAATTAGTTTAATGTGTAAACTTCCTGAGGGGAGGATGAGCTAATGCACCACAAAAGGCCAATTAATTTATAATGCTATCCTTGTGTCTTAGACTCTTTTGTGTTGCTATAACAGAATACCACACACTGAGTAATTTATAAAGAAAAGAAATTTATTTCTCACGGTTCCAGAGGCTGAAAACTCCAATTTCGAGGTGCTTCAGCATGTGATGAAGGCCTTCATGCTGCCCCACCTATGGCAAAAAGTAGAAGAGAGGGTGAGAGAACAAGAGATTGAAATGGAAGCCTCAGGCCCTTTTATAATTGGCATTAATCCATTTCTGAGGGTGGAGCCTTCATGACCTAACCACCTCCCATCAGACCTCACCTCCCAACACTGTCACATTGGGGATTTAGTTTCCAACACATGCTTTTGGGGAAACACATTCAAACCACAGTGGCTTGTATACAGACTTTCTGAGATATGCCTCTAGGTCATTTTCATTCAAATTGTTTTATATATTCTGAATTAATATGTGAACTGGGAAAACCTTAAAAATGCCTTGTTCTCATTTGCATAACTGATAGAAATAAAATATTCTTGTTAATCATTGAGGCATATGTAGTATGTTTCAG
>NW_012134525.1:5933198-5934253 GCF_000956105.1 Propithecus coquereli | reverse complement strand
AAAAAATGAATTTAAGTTCTGACTTTACCAAGTGAAAAACAAAACAAATATTCGAAGTCCTTGCAATTACATGTTGTTGCTGTGGATTATTTGTTCAAAGACTTCTGAGAAACTGTAGAGTGAGCTATTTATTACATTAAGAACAGAGAGAGGGACTATATATTAATAAAACCCTAAGTTAAGAATCTTGGCGACTGCTCACTACTGTGTCTCACTGCTGGCAGACACAAATAGAAACCCTAAGAATGAACCAACCTGTCAATCAATCAGTAAGTATTTACTGTTTTGAAACCTCACCTTCCCAGTCCAGTTTTTCTATTGATTTATCCAATACTTTTCCAAGTTTTATTGATTCCATTATCTTTTATATTGATTTTTATTACTTTCTATTGACCCCATTGCTCATAATAACTGCAATCTTACTTGGTCTTGTATTGTATCACTTTCCTCCTTAGTCTGATACTCTGTTCTCCAAGGAGAGAGATATTTCATGCACAAAAGTGGAAAGAATATTCCCATTATAATCCCATTAATCAGAACTGAAGATCATGGGACAAATATATAAGCCTGAATTTCAGTAACCGTTCTACATTGCTTTCCTTCCATTACATTTTCATTCTACATTAAATTCACTACTGCTTTGCAGAAATCTTAAATTCAGATGGAATGACAGTTGCGCATCAAACTCCATGGTCCAGAGCTCATTACAACTTTTGTGGGCAACTCTTGTTTTAACCATTATCTCATTTAGTATTTCATTAGTCTGGGAATGTAAGACATCACAACTTTTGTTAATTTAGAAGTTTTCTTGGCAGCAAAGCACAATAACCTTTCTTCTTATGTATAGTGATATCTCTAAACAAAATTTGATGTGATTCTTAGATCACAAAGTTCTAAATGTACTAGATCATTAAATTATAAATTGGTTAAAGTGACTTACAATAGACATGAGTTAATTTACAATTTGTTTTTAATTTCAGAAAATTTAAGGGGTACAAGTGTTTTTTGTTACTGGGATAAACTATGTCATGCTATGTCAAGGCTTTCAGTGTACC
>NW_012134525.1:5928306-5928908 GCF_000956105.1 Propithecus coquereli | reverse complement strand
CATAGAATGGTAAAATATGTTCTTCGTAGCTTAGAACAATTTTTTTTCTCTTTTTTTTCTACAAATGTTCCATGAATATTTGCATAGAGAAAAGCCAATAAACTTTTTAAAAACAGTAGAGAAGAATGGATATCCAAGCTATGAAGAGACTAGAGAATAAAATAAAGGTGGGCCCAAATTGTGGAGCAGAGAAGAAAGAAAAGAGAAGTCTGATTGTGTTAGCATTCTCATTTAAAGAAAATGTGACAACAGTTTTGACCCTGAGAGTAGAAGAGAATAAACAGTTTATGCAGAATGCTGAAACAAAAGACCTCCGACTCGATAGAAGCCAAATTTAGGGAGGATAAAAATGTCATTTGTCAAGTACCATATCCATTCTATAATCAGGACTTCTTTATTCACATTAGAAATATGTCTTAAATCTGCTTCTTCCTTTTCTATCAGCACTACCCTGGGCTTAATGAGGTTTATCTCCTCTTGATGGGTGGTAAGCCCCTAGTAGAGGTGACATTACTCATTCATCTGCTTTTCTGGCTCAGTATGATGCCTGACATGTAGAATATTAGCACATTATATTTTTGGAATAAATAAGAAATGAAAAA
>NW_012134525.1:5917722-5918286 GCF_000956105.1 Propithecus coquereli | reverse complement strand
CATCAAGTGCTAAGTATGTAATGAACGCTCAGTAAATAATAATAGCTGTTCGCTTGAGTGGTAAGGGGATCTTACTCATACACGCTGGTCTGCATATCTCCCAAGCAGACACGTGTGATAGCAGGTGGGCTGGCACACTTTCAAGAAGCCCCTTAAGTGTCCTACTCTCCAATTATAGCAGAGCCTGGGTAAGAAGGGAGCTATTAATGAGTTTTTCATCTCCTCTGGATTATGTCTTCTTGTGTTTTAACATCTTTGTGTCTCTTGAGGTATCTAGCGCAGTGTCTGGTATATGGGAAGTACTCATGTGGTTTTTAAGGGACAGGGAAATAAATATCTAAAGCAGCTGTGAGATGAGGAATCAGTAGGTTTTCTAAATGTCTCTTATGTGCTAACTGCCAGTCTTCCTTTACAATATGTGATAGCTAGACCTTTGTAAAGAAAATCATACTAAAATATAGTAAGTGTTTTAATAAAAATCTGTACTCATGCTATTCGGTCACTCAGGAAAGAAGGGAAGAAGTAACTGGACTTGGATCTTGATTGGTAAAGAGGAGTTTGGCA
>NW_012134525.1:5912788-5914814 GCF_000956105.1 Propithecus coquereli | reverse complement strand
TTTTATAAAAAAAAGAGAAATTAATTTATTCATCCAAGATCAATGAACCAATATACGGTGGGAAGGGTTCAAATAAGGTGTGCTTGTACTAGGGCCCGACCACTTAACCACTGCACGGCACTGCCTCTTATGTAATCCTAATCCTTACATGTGGGATTTACTGACGTGAGTGTAGGTAAATGTAGCACCTGGTTTTACAGAGTATAAATGAGAAATCAAGTCTTGCTGTAATAACTGGGATACTGGGTGAAATGATGGAACAAAATAATAGTAATTAATTTGCTATTACATGGACTTACATGTCAATGATCTATTGCTGCATAAAATACAACCCTAAAATATTGTGGCTTTAAAACAACTACTGTTAATTTAGTTCATAATTCTCCTGGGAAGTTGTTTTAATTGTGGGTGAAGTCTGCTGATCTTGGCGAGCTTGATCATGTATGTGTAGTCAGTTGTGTTGGCTCAGGGCTGACTGGTCCCAAATGGTCATGCTCACACGTCTGGCAATTGCCTAGCTCTTGGCTAAGGTACCTTGGTTCTCCTATCTTTGGTCTCCTCCAGCAGGCTTATTCATATGGTGGCAGCAATCCGAGCTGAAAGGGCTCTTGAGGTTTAGGCCCAGGATTTGCATAACTTCACTTCCTTCATCTTCTTTTACACAAAGTGCATTGCAAGGCCAGCTCAGTTTCAACGGTTGGGAAAAAAAAATCCTCCTCTTAATGAAGGTAACTAAAAAGTATTGTAGCCAGTTTTTGCAATCGGCCATAGCTTATTTGGAGGCAATCCTACCAAGTGACTTTATTTCCTTATAAGTTAGCATGGCAGACTATGTGGAAAAGAGGAAGGCAATAGATGGAAATTAGTACCATGAGCTCATAATATCAGCTTTAACACTATTGACAGAAATCTGGGGAAAAAAGCCAACCTCTGAGTGAGGCACTGCATGGTGTTTCCATTGAAACATAACCTAGGAATTAGGACAATCAATGTTGCTGTTTTTGAAATTAATCTTTGTACAGCAGGGTTAAAAATAATAATTTTTATAAAGCTCCATCATTCTATTTCTCTGATTTACATCTTGAAAAGGAGCAAAGAATTAGATATTCTACACCTTCTTCACCCACCACTATTAAGCACTTACAGTTTGGTTAAATGAGATTAGTCCTCTAAAACAGATACCTTATATTTGTTTAAGATCTAGAGTAGAAGAAAATGAATTATTGTCTAATTCAGTTTTCTTCACATGTGAATGTTTTATAAATATGTAGTGCTATTATAAGATTTTTCCCTTCTCAGAATTACCATGGGGAATTATAAACCATGCCACTAGTCACCTCAAAATTTTGTTCCAAACAGAATGTAAGCTAATTTAGTGACAAGTAGCATCATTAATTAATTTAATTGTCAAAGGTGCATATGTAGTTCTTAACTGTAGCTGAGAAATCACAAAGGATGTTCACTGATAGTTCAGTTTCATGGATTCATTTCCCTTTTTAAAATTTTAGGCTACTAATGATTAACTGGAATATTCTAGTGTTTAATTCTTTTTGCTGCTTATATAATTGTTTAGCCCAGAGTGTCTCAGAATAATCTGGAGACCATAGAGTCTTCTCTGACATGCAGAGTGTTAGGATATTCTCTTAATATTGAACAGTAGACTTCATTTCAAGCTTTACTCAAAAAAGGAAACTTTTTTTTAAAATTGTGTTGAAATATACATCACAGAAAATTTACCACCTTAACCATTTTTAAGTGTATGGTTTGGTGACATAAACAACATTCATATTATTATTTAACCATTACCAACATCCATCTCCACAAACTCTTTTCATCTTGCAAAGCTGAAACTCTGTATCCATTAAAAAATAATTGCTCACTCTTCCTTCCTCCCAGCCCCTGGCAAACACCATTCTGCTTTCTGTCTTTATGATTTTAGCTATTCTAGGTACTTCATGTAATTGGAATTATAAAGTATTCATCCTTTATGACTGGCTTATTTCATTAACACTATATCCTCAAAGTT
>NW_012134525.1:5911116-5912738 GCF_000956105.1 Propithecus coquereli | reverse complement strand
CATGGTGTTTCCATTGAAACATAACCTAGGAATTAGGACAATCAATGTTGCTGTTTTTGAAATTAATCTTTGTACAGCAGGGTTAAAAATAATAATTTTTATAAAGCTCCATCATTCTATTTCTCTGATTTACATCTTGAAAAGGAGCAAAGAATTAGATATTCTACACCTTCTTCACCCACCACTATTAAGCACTTACAGTTTGGTTAAATGAGATTAGTCCTCTAAAACAGATACCTTATATTTGTTTAAGATCTAGAGTAGAAGAAAATGAATTATTGTCTAATTCAGTTTTCTTCACATGTGAATGTTTTATAAATATGTAGTGCTATTATAAGATTTTTCCCTTCTCAGAATTACCATGGGGAATTATAAACCATGCCACTAGTCACCTCAAAATTTTGTTCCAAACAGAATGTAAGCTAATTTAGTGACAAGTAGCATCATTAATTAATTTAATTGTCAAAGGTGCATATGTAGTTCTTAACTGTAGCTGAGAAATCACAAAGGATGTTCACTGATAGTTCAGTTTCATGGATTCATTTCCCTTTTTAAAATTTTAGGCTACTAATGATTAACTGGAATATTCTAGTGTTTAATTCTTTTTGCTGCTTATATAATTGTTTAGCCCAGAGTGTCTCAGAATAATCTGGAGACCATAGAGTCTTCTCTGACATGCAGAGTGTTAGGATATTCTCTTAATATTGAACAGTAGACTTCATTTCAAGCTTTACTCAAAAAAGGAAACTTTTTTTTAAAATTGTGTTGAAATATACATCACAGAAAATTTACCACCTTAACCATTTTTAAGTGTATGGTTTGGTGACATAAACAACATTCATATTATTATTTAACCATTACCAACATCCATCTCCACAAACTCTTTTCATCTTGCAAAGCTGAAACTCTGTATCCATTAAAAAATAATTCCTCACTCTTCCTTCCTCCCAGCCCCTGGCAAACACCATTCTGCTTTCTGTCTTTATGATTTTAGCTATTCTAGGTACTTCATGTAATTGGAATTATAAAGTATTCATCCTTTATGACTGGCTTATTTCATTAACACTATATCCTCAAAGTTCATGCATGTTGTAGCATGTGCCAGAGTTTCCCTCCTTTTTCAGGCTGAATAATATTCCATTGTATGTGTATACCAGATTTTGTTTATGCATTCATTCTTCAGTGGCCACTTCGGTTGTACCCACCTTGTGGCTATTGTGAACAATGCTGCTATGAACATAGACGTGCAAATGTCTCTTCAAGATCCTGCTTTCACTTCTTTTAGGTATATGCCCTGCGTCAAGCTGCTGGATCATTTGGTAATTTTAAGGTGTTGAGGAACTACTTTACTATTTTTCATAACAGCTGCACCATTTTACACTCTCACTATCAGTGTACAAACATTCCAATTTCTCCAAATCCTCACCAACAGTTGTTATTTTCTGTTTTTGTTTTGTTTTGTTTTTTGTAGTAGCCATCCTATTGAGTTTGAAGTGGTAACTCATTATGGTTTTTGATTTCCATTTCCCCTAATGATTAGTGACATTGAGCATCTTTCCATGTGCTTATGACATTTGTATATCTTCTTTGGAGAAGTGTCTGTTAAAGTCTTTTACCCATTT
>NW_012134525.1:5899549-5910408 GCF_000956105.1 Propithecus coquereli | reverse complement strand
AGTAATATGTTGAGTAGAAGTAGTGACAGTGGACACCCTTGTCTTATTCCTGTTCTTAGAGTGAAGGCTGTCAACTTTTCTCCATTCAGTATGATGTTGGCTGTGTGTTTATCATATATGGCTTTTATAATTTGTTGAGGGTTTTTATCATGAGTGAGTGCTGGATTTTATTGAATTCTTTTTCTTCATCTATTGAGATGATCATATCTTCTTTGTTTTTGCTTCTTTTTATGTGGTGAATCACATTCATTGATTTGCATATGTTAAATTATCCTTGCATACCACTTGATCATGGTGAATTATCTTTTTGGTGTGCTGTTTGCTATTTGGTGTGCTGTTTGCTACTGTTTGGAATTCAGTTTGCTAGTGTTTTGTTGAGGATTTTTACATCTATCTTTGTAAGGGATATTGGTTTGTAGTTTTCTTTTTTTTTGTTGTGTGCTTTCTTGGCTTTGATATGAAGGTGATACTGGATTCATAGAATGAGTTAGGGTATATTCCCTCCTTCTCAATGTTATGGAATAATTCCTGTGTGATAGGTACCAGTTCTTCTTTTTAAGTCTGGTGGAATTTGCCTGTTAATCTGTCTGATTCAGGGTTGTTTCTGTTGTTGTTGGGAGATTTTTTATTACTGCTTCAATTATTGGTCATTCAGGATTTCTATTTCTTCATAAGATTGTGTGTTTCAAGGAATTTATTCTCTTCCTCTATATTTTCAAATTGGTATGCTTAGAAGTTTCTGTGGTATTCACGGATGACATTTCTGATTGAGCTTATTTGAGACCTTTCTCTTCTATTTCTGATTAATATGGTTAGTGGTCTATTGATTTTGTTTATCTTTTCAAAGAAACAACTTTTGTTTTATTGATCCTTTATATTTTTTTGTTTCCTTTTCATTTAGTTCTCCTTGAGCATTGTTATTTCTTTTCTTCTGCTCACTTTGGGTTTGATTTGATCTTTTTCTAGTTCCTTGAGATGTGACATTAGGTTGTTAATTAGTGATTTTCTGTCTTTTTTATGTAGGCGTCTAAGGCTATGACCTTTCCCCTTAGTACTGTTTTTGCTATATCCCATAGATATTGATAGTGTGTTTCCCCGTTATTGTTCAGTTTGAGGAATCTTTTGATTTCCATCTTGATTCCATAATTGATTCGAGGATCATTTAGTGGCAGGTTGTTTAAGTTCCTGACTTTGTGTAGATTTAAGTGTTTCTCTTGGAATTCATTTCACTTTTATTCCATTGTGGTCTGAGAAGGTATATGGTATAATTTTGATTTTTTAAATTTACCAACACTTGTTTTGTAGCCTAAGATATGCTCAATCTTGGAGAATGCCCCATATGTTGATGAGAAGAATGTATATTCAGTATTTTGGGGTGGCATGTTCTGTAAATATCTTTTAGGTTCATTAGTTCTAGAGCCCCATTTAAGTCCAGTGTTTGATCATTGATTTTCTGATTCAATTATCTTTCCAGTTCTGTCAGTGGGGTGTTGAAGTCCCTGGCAATTGCAATGCTACCATTTATCTCTTCGCTTAGATCTGGTAGAATTTACTTTATGCATCTGGGAGCTCCTGTGTTAATGCATATATGTTTAGGATTGCTATGTCTTCTTGTTAAATCACTCCCTTTACCATTATATGATTTAAAGTCTATTTTATCTGATATGGGAATGGCTATACCTGCTCACTTTTGGTTTCCTTTTCATGGAATATTTTTTCCATCCCTTAACCTTGAGTCTGTATGAGTCCTTTCAAGTTAGATGTGTTTCTTGCAGATAGTGTATATTTAGGGAATGCTTTTTCATCCATTCAGCCAGTCTATGTCTTTTAAGTGAGACATTAAGGCTATTCACATTCAGTGTTAGTATTGATATGTGAGGTATTGTTCTATTCATCATAATGGATGATGCCTTGCTGTTTTGTTTTTCCTCTTGTGCTATTATTTTATAAGAGCTATGAGCTTTAACATTCAGGTATTTTTATTCTGGTGGGTGTCTATTGTGCTATTCTATGCATAATGCAGTTCTGAGTATTTCCTGTAGGGCATCTAGCAATGACAAGTTCCTTTAGTGTTTGCTTGATAGGAAATATCTTAATTCCTCCATCGTTCATGAAACTTAGTTTTGCAGGAAACAAAATTCTTGGCTGGCAGTTGTTCTGTTTAAGATGACTAAAAATGGGTAATGGAGTCAGTCTGGTTTATGTACAAGCCTTAGCTTTTACAACAGCTTAGATTCAGCAAAAAATCCCTTTAGACCTATGTTCACATCTGGAAAATGACAATAGTATTACTAACTATAGATAAGTATTACAAAAATGAAATAATGTTTGTGAAATATCTATACTCAGTAAATATCCAATAAATACGTTGCTTTGTTTTCTCAGCACATACATTTTAGAGAAAACAAGAAATTAAGAAAAAGATTTTTAAAATAAGCAAAACCTGAGGATTAAATATTTTTATACTATTTGCTGCTCAGAAAAAAAGATGGAAACTCCTCATTCATATATTTAAATTAACCTAAACCTGATACCAATGAACCTGAACTATAAAAATAACACAAAATAGAAAAATAACACAATAGAAAAAATATCAACATGTTAATTCTGCAATTTAGTAAAAGAATAATATACTTTAATTATGAGGGATTTATTTACTCTGGAAATGTGAGAATTGATTAAAATTAGAAAATGACTTCCATAATTCATTACATTTATAGATCAAAGGAGAAAATACATATGAATATTTTGATTGGTACTAAAAATGCATTTGTTGAAGTCAATAATTTTCATTCCAGATTTTAAAGATGATTTTTAACATGTTGAAAAAAGCTACCTCAAACCAGTACTAAAGCTTATGTTAAATGTAGAAAAGGTATAGACATTTCCTTTTGTAATCAAAGATTCCCTTGTAATCAAGAAATTTCCTTCATAATCAAGATACTGTAGCCTCTGATTGTTTGCATTTATTAAATGTTTTCTATGTGCTAAGCAATGCATCTAAGTGATCTTTTGTAATCTTGTCAGTTACTGTAGGAGAGTAGGTACAGTTTTCTTTTTGTTTTGCAGATGAGAATATGGGGCAACTGAGTCTTAGAAATGAAAAGGAAATTGCCTAACATAACATAGTTAATAAATAGCAGAGTTAGGACTTAAGCTAGGTCCTTCTAATTTTAGAACCCATTCTCTTAAATACTCAGTGCCTTATTACTAACAAGAACACTAATCACATGCTCATGGCACCAGAAAATTAGGACACCAAATAAACTATTGGAGGAATTTGATATTTGCTCATTAAAAATAGTAGTCATCCATAGGAGAGAAAATGGTAAGTCTCTTAGATTTCCTTAAAATTATGGTTCAATTTAATTTTAGGGCTTCAAGTCTAAGGTGTAAGGATTTTATTTCAGTCCCCTTCTTACCACTCAGAATTAATCCACAGAGTTATCTGAGATGATGACTACAAATTTATTCATTCACTCACAAACATCCATTCACAACCTACCTTTTGCTACATATCTTCTCCAAGATGAGGGATATAGAGATGAATAAAAACAATTGAGTCTTTACTCCCAAATGCTCATAGTTTTGTGGGCCCAAGAGGCATACAAACAACACATATGTGCAACAATAGAAAATTATAAAAGGTACACAGGTATCACACAGGAGGAAGTGACAAACTATTATAAGTGGGAGTAAGGATCATTTTTTAGGGAAGTATTCTTGAAGGAGGAGATATTTGAGAAGGGTTGTAAGAGATCAATAAAAGTTCATCATGCAAAGTGAAATGGCAGCTTGACATTTTTTCAGGGAACTATAAACCATTTATGATATAATTAAGAACAATTTTTCTAACCTTATATAATAGTTATCCTCTAATAATTATGTAATGTGTATATTCCCATATTATCAAACTGATCAAATACTTAATGTTCGAGCCAATATCATATTTTCAAATACAATTACTATCATAATTACTTCCTAGCATAAAGCACAAATAAAATATGTTAAAGTGATCTGCATTGAGTTTATTTATTGTGACGTTTAACTATAGCACCTAGAATGATGTGGACTTTAGTAATGTTGTCTTTTAACGGAATGGAATGGTGCTGAACCCAACTAAACCACAGCCATTACTAATAGAGCTTGGTTTAAACTACCCTATTGCCTTGAAATTTCCCTCCTTAGCAGTTCCATGCCTTTGAAAGCCAGAAATGATTTTGCCTTGCCAGCATCCTTTACAGACCAACCATTTTCCCAACTGACTTCTTTTGTAAATTTCCCATCAGTATGCAATTGAAAGTCTTTTTATCTGAACCCCTTCTACTATATTGCAATAAGCAGTTTCCATCCACAGTGATTTTTTCTTCACTAGGTCAGAGTTATGGTTAGAATCTACATGCTTAGGTACTTGATATTTGTATTAAATTGTATACTTATAAGCGGCCATAAGAGTATATAAATGCATATATATGTGTGTGTCCATGTATTTCTTTTATTAGCACAAAGCATTGGATACATACATATTATTCTTCATCTCTGTAGGTATAGTAGGAAAATGTATGCATTAGATTAAAAAATACAAAGAACTTTGTGCTATTCTTTATATCTTTATCTTAACATACAACTTAAATATAGCCTAATAAAAGCAGCTTCTTACAATATGCAGGTGATGGATGAAACCATTCCACTGTTCATTGCTTTCCAGTTAGGTTCTGACCTTTTCTAAGGTACTTACAGTGAAGAGATGACATGTCAAAATTTTTTCTTGATAGGCACTTTGGGGGTCTCTCGTATGGGATTTGGAGCTGAGTGTATTGGGATAGAAGGGATCCACTCATTGCAATTCTTCTGTAACACTTTGTAATCTTGAGTTTCCCTATCTCTCTCTAAAAATAATTAATGCCTCACAAAAGGTAATACTTCTTGAAGGAAATTTAATTTAAAAATCTATTTTAAGTGATAGGTAATGACACACTTTAGTAAATGGTAGATATTCAAAATATTCTGAGAAACTGGTTGTGTGTGTGTGTGTGTGTGTGTGTGTGTGTGTGTGTGTGTGTGTGTGCAGGCATGTGTGAGTGTTTTAAATTCAAGAACAACCACAAAGGAGAGAAAACCATAGCAATTTCATTCTTTTTCAGGAATGCTGTTGATTATAATAATAACTCTTGCCCAAGCTTATTAATCTAGCATCTTTAATTAAAGTGGATAATGATAAAGTATATTTATTTAACAGAAAATTTTTATGAAAAGAATATAATTCTCTGGCTTTCCTCATGTGGACTGAGAAGCCAGATTGTTTATATATCTGCTACAGCTACTGTCACATGTAAAAGTGGTATGATGAGCATTTGCCAAAGATTTTGATAAACTCATCAAATAACATAAAAATCCTCAATCTTTATAGTAACTTTTTTGATAAAATAAAAGTTATGCAGATAAATGGAACTAATTTTTTTCAGCCTTTTGTTTAATAGAGTATATAATATTCTGCAAAAATTAAAACCTAAATGGTGTCTTAAACTATTGCTGATCTTCTGACCGTAACAGAAGTCACAACTACAGTTCATATAAATATACCAAAAAAGATATGATTTTCATCCATGCATTCGTGTAACAATTATTTTTAGCACCTACGATTTATCAGTCACTGCACAACAATGAGTTATAAAACAGACATGATTACAACTCTCGTAGAACAGATAGTCTAACACTTTTTCTGTAAAGGGCCAGACAAATAAAATAATTAAAAACTGATTGAGGTGTTGTTATAAAAAATGATACAAGATGCAGCAAGCCTGCTTTAGCTGAATTGTGTATGTGTTTGAGATGATAATTAAACTGGGACCTAAGGAATGAGCAACCAGAAGATTATTTCTGGGAAACAGATAATATATTCATAGAGCCTGAATTGGGGAAAAGCTTGGAAGAGTGATAGTGCGGTAGGAGGCAGGTGAGCTCTAACTGGAGCATCATGAAATGAGTTAGCAGACGGAGGCAGGACTATTCCATGCAGGGCCTCACGGGCCACAGTAAAGAATTTGGGATTTATTGTCAATGTAATGAGGTGCCATTTAAGGTTTTAGAAAGTGTTAACACTCAAATTTCACTTTAAATACACTGCCCTGGTTGTTGTCTTCAAAAAAATTTTGAGTAAGTCAAAAGTGGAAGCAAACAGGCCGGAGAGGATGATAAGAGGAAGATTCGATGTCTGGGATATACTGAGACAGGGATTTGATAGCCTCTCATCCATTCCATTATACTATGTGAGTGAACTGAATTTAACTAAAAATAAAAGCATCTAGCATGTGAGTTGATTTATATTCTAAATGCATTTTGAATAATTTGCTATTCTGAGGGATTCTGGTACATGTCCTTCAAGGGTTCCTTGTCTGCTTTCTGTTTATCTCACTCTTCTGTTATGTGTATTGTGGTAATTGTCACTTAACAGTGTAATCGATGACCAGTCTCCCATACTACTAAATAATTTTCTGCAATGTTATTTTTTAGACACAAAATTTCATCGTTTAAACGTACTAAACCTTTACTTAACTAACCTTATTTTTCAACTTAGGAATTGTTTTCAATGCTCTACTATAATAAACAACTTTTCAACAATTCTCTATTCACAAAATCTCAACACATATCCTTATGATCTGAAGCTATATTATTTGTGTAAAATCACTACTTTCTCAGAAACAAATATCCATCATTACTAAGGCAAAAACCACAGAACAGTGAAGCTCAGTTGCGAGGAGTTTGTAGAGCAGTCACCTCGGTTCACTCGTTACTAAATGACTCATTACTATACTTAGGAAGGGCCCTCACCCCCATCAGAAGGTGATTCAAACTTATATCTCAACAATCTAACAGATTATTACATGTCAGGGAGTTTCAGGGTTTTTAGCAAATAGTTGGAACTGCAAATATTAAATACACAATTGGTAATGTGTACCTACTCTAATCTCCTTCTTCTAAACCACCTCATGATTTGAAAAACAATTAGTAAATATTAGCCCTTTTGTTGCCTTCTTTTTGCAGCGTATTATATAAAGCACATGGTGAGTGACACTATTTTGAAAATATGTGTTAAAAATCTATTTATATATCTGTGCTTAAAATCAAATTTTATATATTTTTATATATGTACTATTTTATCTCATTGAGAGCTTTGTGAATTTCTACCTGATTTAAAGGCTGGATCAGAATAAATTGTAATGAAATAATCTCATGGACGTTGGAAAAAAATAAAATTCAAAAAAAATCAGGGAGCTTCTGCTCCCCTAAAACAGTACTAAGTATAGTTTTGAAAGTCTTACTAGTTTTAATTTTGATAGCTAGAAGACTAGAATAGGAAACCCTGGGATAGAAAGCTTATGGAATCTGTCTCTCTCACTTGTCAAAAATATGAAAAATAGACAAGCTTTTGCTCTACTTATGTACAGCTCCAATTCAGTGCAAATATATGCTTTGGGGGAAGAAGTTTTATGATTCATGTGATTAAGAGTCACTTATAATGTGGGAATTAAATAATTATTGTTAAATTAATACTGATTGATTTAATAATATTAATACCTCTCACATTTTTAAAGCCTCTTTTTAAAGCACCAGTCCTTGTGATCATCATAATAATCAACATTAGTAGCATAATCCTGGCTTAAAATGAATCTCATAATCAAGTATCAATTTATAACCCAGTCATCAGCTTAGCATCTAGTTGAAGTGTGAGTGCAGCAGGAAGGGGCAGTCCAAGCTCCCCCCGCACAGCAGCTGCCGCCCTCACATTCCCACATCCCAGCCCCAGCCCTCAGCTCTTAATCCCTGAAGTCATCTGCTGAGCCCTGCAGCAAAGTGGAGCACAACTGGAAAGCCACTTTGGCTACCTGGGCAGGGTCGATGACACCAATAGGGTCCCCTCCATTTCTTTGTTCTCCAGATAATGAAAATCAAGCTCAAAGAGAAGGGTGATTTGTTCATTACTACAGAGCAACTGAGGTAGAGAGGTAAAGATAAAAACGTATTTTGTACCTAATACAGTTCTCTTTTCACTATTCTTCAATTACATTTACGTGTTGAGATATGTTTGTATGTGTGAGTGTAGTGTGTAGTGTGTATTTTATAGGGAAACAAACAAGTAGCATAAAATGTGAATAAAGACCTAGCTATGAAAACTTAGGCAAGTCACTTCTCCAACCATAAAATGAAATTGTAAATAAATCTCAGCATATCCAAAATTATATTATGTATTTATCATTTTAAGAAAAAGACAAAAATGATTTTTCAGGAGGCTAAGGCAGGAGGAGCACTTGAGGCCAGAAGTTCAAGACTAGCCTAGGCAACATAGCAAGACTCCATTTCCACCAAAAAAAAATAAAATTTAAAAGATTATCCAGGCCTGTTGGCATATACTTGTAGTCCCAGCTACTCAGGATGCTGAGGTGGGAGGATCATTTGAGAAGTTCGAGGTTGCAGTGAGCTGTGATCATGCTACTGAACTCCAGCCTGGGCAGCAGAGTAAGATCTTGTCTCAACAAGAAAAAAAGAAAAGAAAAAAAAAAAAAAGAAAAAATGAGTTAAAAGTTTACTATGAAAGTTATATTTTTAAATGAAAATTCTAAGTTTCTAATGCATATTTTTATCGTTGCTATTTCCTCCTTTTGCCACCAAATATATATTGATAAAAATTCTTAAAAAGCCAATGAGCTGTTTTCTGAATTTTTTTTCAGATTGATCATTGTTAGTGTATAGAAATACAACTGATGTTTGTGTGTTGACTTTGTATCCTGCTACTTTCCTGAATTCATTTATTCATTCTATTAGATTTTGGAGAAAACTTTAGGGTTTTTCTGCATAAAAGATCATATTATCTTTGAACAGAGATAATTTTACTTCTCCCTTTTTAATTTGGATTTTTTTTTTCTTTTCCTTGTCTAATTGCCCTGGCTAGTACTTCTAGACAAGCAACCCTGTTCATGAATGGACAAAAAATTTGAATAGGCATTTTCAGAGAACATTATACAAAGGGCCAATGGACACATTAAAATATACTCAAAATCATAAATCGTTAGAGAAATTCAAATTAAAACCACAAGGAGATACCACCCCACACTCATTAGGCTACTATCAAAGAAACAAAATAAAAAGTGTTGACAGGATGTGGAGAAATTGGAATCTTTGTGTACTGTTGGCAGAATGTAAAATTCTACAGCTTCCGTGGAAAACAATGTGGCAATAAAATATCAAAATAGGTTTATCATATGATCCAGCAGTACCACTTCTGGATACATACCTTAAAAAATTGGAAGCAGGATCTTGAGGAGATATTTGTACATCCATGCTTATACCAAAATTAGTCACAACAGATAAAATATTGAAGCAATCCGCGTGTCCATCAACAGATGAATGAGTAAACAAAGTGCGGTATATATGTACGATGGAATGGTGCTGAGCTCTAGAAAGGAAGGAAATTCTGACATGTGCTACGACATATCCATGAGGACATTATGCTAAGTGAAATAAGCCAGTCGCAAAAAGACACTGTATCATTCCACTTCTAATGAGGTACCTAAAATAGTCAAAATCATAGAAACAGAAAGTAGAATGGTGGTTACAAGGGACTGGCGGGGAGGAAATGGAAAGTTATGTTTTAATGGGTAAGGTACGTTTTACAAGATGAAAATAGTTCTAAAGATGAATGGTGGTGATGAATGCACAACAATATGAATGTACCTGATACCACTGAATTATATACTTAAAAATGGTGACAGTGGTATATTTTATATGTATTTTACCACAATATAAATTTTGAAAAATAAAAGCAAAGGAGAAATTTTTTTTTGCCACTCTGGATCCTTGATAGATTTTTAAATAAATCATAAAAAAGGAGCATGTTGTTCATTAAATGTCATTTTGCTCAGAAGATATCTGGTCTTTAAATAACTAATCTTAGCATGTTTCCATATACCACATATAAAATTCATACATTTGTTTAGCACGCTCTCTCCAAACAAGTGATATACAATGATGTGCTGTCATATTTAGAGGAAAAAAGCGAATTCCTGGGAATGAGCAGCTTGCATTGAGAATTTGCTGTTACACCTAGCGCCTTCAGAGGTAGGGCACCTGTAAACCCTCGGCAACTTTTCAAATCTCAGCCAGTTTTGGTTGCTGTACGTGTTGACAGTAAAGGGAAAGCAATTTGTAAGAAAACTAGACCTTTTTCTCATCAACTGACTAAAATGTGTGCATTTTAACCTCATTTGCAAACATATTCTATGAAAAATGTTAATTTGTTGCCCAATTGACTTTTCATATTTTTATCAGAAGAAAAATGATCAGAATTTCAAGATGTCAGAGTAAATCGTCAAAAGCCATGTTGCAATAAAAATCAAGTAAAACATATCCCATGCACTTCCCCTCTATCGTGCTTGTTGTTCTAAATCTTTCAAATACAGATTCTAATAGAGAACAAACTTTCCCTTACTTTACTTCGGTGGTCTTCATCTTGGAGATAATAAGCCATTGGCAGTCACGAAGCGGCAGTCTTATGCTCTCATTAATGCCAAGGGCTAAAGAACAGGAGATCTCTTGGGAATCTTGGCTCTGGCACTCATTTTTGTTTTGTTTTATTGTATGTTTGTTTTTATTAGGTGAGCAAAAATGTCTAAGCAACCTTTCAGCTGGTTTGGAGAAGCAGAGAAACATTCTTATGTTTATACCTGTGCAGTTCTGTTACTGGCTCTCAGCATTTTCATTTTAATATGAGAGTGGCTTGTTATTTTTTAGCAGAAAATCCTCATAAAACAAACACCTGTTCAAATCTAATTGGTTCATGTGAATCCTAGCTTGCCTGCTTA
>NW_012134525.1:5840663-5899259 GCF_000956105.1 Propithecus coquereli | reverse complement strand
TTCTGTGTCTTTTTAAAAAATGATGTCATGTATTAGGTTTATGAAGAACTGAAATTAACTTTATTTGAAAACAAAACAAAAATACCATCTTAATATTTTCTTTTTTGCTCATTACTCCTTGTTTTCTGCTGATTTGAATTCATCTGTGAGCTGGGAACTTCAGGAATTAAACTAATGTATGTAAAAATAAATCTTAGGACAAAAGTTTAAAAGTTTGGTAATATCTAGTATTGGCAAGAGTAAGGGGAGAGGGGGTACCTCATAATATTAGGTCATTAACTATGAAATGTCTGATTTCAAATCAAAAGTATAGTTTATCACATCTCAAACAAGGAGTAATACAATTAATAAAAATATGTGCCTAAACTATCTACACAGTTTTGCCATCTTAATGGTAGCTCTATGAAATTGCAAAAGGCATTTTCCACAGCTTGTTGAGAATTGAATAGTTTTCCTTGCAAGAAATGGTCCAAAGCCTGGAAGAAGTGGTAGTCAGCTGGTGCAAGGTCTCATGAATATGGTGGATGACAGAGAGCTTCCAAATCCAGCCTCTTTAGTTTGAACAGCATTGTTTATGCAACACGTGGTCGAGCATTGTCTTGCAAGAGAATTGAGGTGTCCCTATTGACCAATCTCGGCTGCTTAATAGCAAGCATCTTCATCATTTCATCCAGTTGGTTCCAGTAGACATCCACTGTAATCGACTGACCAGGTTTCAATTCATATGGAACCCATCTATCCAGCTTCTTTATCTTGCCCATTTGCTCCAAATGGTCCAATATCATTGCAATAGTAATGTAAAACCTTGCTGCTAATTCATGCATAGGTTGAGATGGATTTGCTTCCACAATAGCTTTCAGCTCATCATTATCCACCTTGGTCTCAGGTTGTCAATGTGTCTCATTTTCAAGATTAAAATCACCAGAACAGAACTTCTCAAACTATAACCCCTTTTTCTGTCCTTCCTTCATTCCTTCCTTCCTTCTGTCCTTCCTTCCTTCCTTTCTTTTTTCTGTCATTTCCTCCTTCTTTCCTCTCTTCATCCCTCTTTTTTCCCTCCCTTTATTTTTATCCCTCTCTTTCCCTCCCTCTCTCCATCCCTCTCCCTACCTGTACTCCTCCCTCTCCTCCCTTTCTATCACTAAATGTGTGATTTTCACCTCTCCAAGCCTTAGTTTCATTATTAGTGTGAAGAGGTTATTGGGCCAGATGATGTCTGAGGTCCCTTCCACTGCGGCATGCAATGACTGTGGCTCTAGTGGCCAGCTCAGGAGCAAGCTAACAACTGCACCAGTATGCTCTATTGTTCATGGCAAGCTGGGCCTTGTTACTGTGTGATCTTGATGTTCTCTTTTCCTTTACAATAACTTTGAAACAACAACAAAAACAACACACACACATACACACACACACCCTTCTGCATATCCGTTGAACTAGCTTTGTAATGAGAACCTGAATTTTATATGAAATCTGAATTTTAAGTCTTCCTAAAATCTGTATTTTATTCATTAGAATCTCAATTGGGAAATATATTTAAACATTTAACACTATTCAAACAATCCACATCAAATTCAATAAAAGTGACTTGCATACACCATTATCCACAATAAAGTTTAATATCAAATGTAAAATTGCACACACTACCATAAGAAATGGATAGAATGAGTCTGATATCTTCTTTCAGGAAGGAAATATGGAGTGGGTATTAAAATTATGTTGTCTAGCAGTTCTGAAAGATGAGATGTAAGGACTCTATATAAGGTATCATTTGAGTGAGAACTTGGACCAGCAAATGACATCATAGCAGAAGCACAGAAGATAAATATCATCAGCAACTGGGTACACGATATGCATTTTTTTCACTTGTTCTCAGAAAGTTTTAATTTTGAATACATTTGCCATGTGTTCAAAATTAATGCCTACATGAAAATATGCCTATGTGAAAATAATATTTTTGGCAAGCGCCCAGTGAGAGTTAAGGTGATATGAGGGATGAGGTGATTACTGAAAATCTGTCCTGTGTTTTTAATGTCATTTGGTAATATAGTGAATATGACAGCAAAGCAGATGAAATTTATTTCTAATAATGTTTATAGAATCTTTCAGAGGAAATTCTAGAAATTCAGACACTACCCATGAGGCTTATTTTCTAAATTCTTCATTCTTTCTGAACTTCAAAGCAGGCTGCCTCCCTTTGTCATACAGGACTATGGACCGTGGAGCAGAAGGCCATCTTCCTATTTGAGTGACTTTGAGAAAGTTGGGAAGCATCCCTGGGCCCGAGTTTTCTCATGTATAAATAAAAGAATAATCCTCTGAAGTCTTTCCAAATATACCAGTCCATGTTTCAACTACTAATAATGATAATACTCAAGATGTTTTGAGTATTTCTTATTAGCCACAAAGTGTATTAAGTGCTCCAGAAAGTGATTTCAATTAAGCAAACACATAGAGGTCAATATCTATAGTGTTTATAAATATTTCCTTGATTTACATATGGGAAAACTGAAATTTATTAATAGAGGAGCTAAATGATGTGTCCAAAGACATCTTGTAAGTCACTGACCACATCTGAACCCAGACTCTCTACTGGCAAAGGTAAGTGCTGATCTTACCCAACAGTTCCTTAGCACTGCCTCCCTTTATAGACCACAGGGCTTTTGAGAGAATTTTAAGCACGGTAGTAAAATAATCAGATTGCTTCTATTTCTTGTTTTCCCTCCCCTCCCTCCCCTTCTCCCTCTGTGTCTCCCACTACTCCATGATTTATTTTTCCCAGCCAAGGACTGGGCTCCTTGTACGCTATTTCAAATACACGTTGTTTTACAAGTTTTTGTTCTGGTAGAATGCCTTGGCCAACTGAAAATATTTCATTAGAGTGAATCTTATGGTCTGCTTACTTCCACAGGGGTTTATGGATAAGACTTAGGTACGAAATTATTTGGAAAATTATAGTGATTCAGTACATAGTAATGTAAGGAAAAGGCTAACAGTTAATTATAATGAAATTAAGCATCTTCTTAAAATAGAATCATTCTCTGCTTCCTCTATTCCCTCTTCCACCCTTCCCTTTAGCATGTGTCATTTCACACTTTCATACTTATTTTTCTATCTGCTGCAAATTAGCAGGAACCCTCAGGAAAATTTGCAAGTGTTGGCACCCAATCCAAGTTTTCTTTCTCAAATTGTTTGCTGTGCTATGGCCTTAGAAATCTCTCCTCTGTGATGAGCAGAATCTTGGCATAGGGAACTAGGTGAGCTGAGAAACCTATATCCTTGCCTTTAATTCTGTGTAATCATTTGCCCCCAAATAGTACCATTCATTAAGAAAACATAATAACCTTTGAATACCACTTTTATGCATTAGTGGTTACCCTTTCAGTAACATTGCTGAGTTACAAAGAAGTTAATTTTCCATATCATAAGTGATTTGTTCTATAACTTCACTCTGGCTCTGAATCTGTCTTACTTTTCTACCATTTTTTTTCTTCTTTGTCTCAATTTTTCTTTCATTTTCCCTTCATTCCTTTCTTATTTTTAAAAATTTTTCCTTTTCTTCTCTCCTCTTCTATTTCCTTCCTTCTTTCCTATCTTACCTTGTCTTGAAAAATAGTTAATGCATCATTATAAACGATCATAAATGTGCACACATTTATATCCCTATATCCCTATCTAGACTGTAGAACCATCATGACCTCTAAAAGCCAAATTTCAATAGAACAATGAAGTTTGAAATTTGTTATTTAATAGAGTTTTGGATGGCCTGGTATCTTTCACCTAAGCTAATGTTGTGGGAAGGAAGAATTAAAATAGCTCCTTCACAAAACCTTTATATCTAGAAACATGTTTAAACTAGTTGTATATTTAACTTGGCCCTCACAGAACAAATAGGAAATAGCAAGAACAGTTTGGTTGGGGAATGCTGCAGATGGCTTCATGTTTGTCAAGAAATGCCAAAGCAAATCTTCTAAGGTATACATAGTCAGAATCTGGTAAAGATAGAGTTGGGAGAGTTGTTTTCACTTGTTTTTTTTATTATTATTATTGATTTGAAAATATCACAGTGTCATTCAGAGGTGAGAAAATATAGGATGCATAACAGGAATACAAGGTGTAACATATCTGATTAGAAATGATTATAGATTAAGAATATTTGGCAATCATGGGAGACAAAGCTGGACAGGCAGGTAGTAGCCACATACAGGAAATCTGGAATGTAAATTGAATCTTCAAATTTTATTCCATGGGCAATGATACATCAAGAAAATTTTGGAAATAAGGATACAGAAAACTATAATAAAAATATGAATAAATTGTTAGGGCAGGAAGAACCATGGAGAAAAATTAGAAAACTTTTGGCATAATTAGAAATTAAGGTACTCCATTGCCTGGCCAATAGCCAGTCATTTAATAAATACTTGTTGGTTGGTTGAATAAAGGAATGAGCTCACTTTTAATCTACACATAGTTGGCAAAATACAAAATAAAAGGGAAGGGAGAACAAGAGGCCATATAAAAAAATGGGGATGGCTTAAATATGGATAGGATGTGGGAAATGAGGAGGAGGAGTTTAAAATGCCCTAAAGCCAATGACTGCAAACCTGATAGAGAGATATCTTGTATTCTAAAAAGAACCATCTTTAAAACTGTTTTCAATATGATAATTAAAATAAGCACAGCAATACAATAATTCTACTTTATGTTCATCCTTTTATTTCTCAAGTGTGTGTGTGTGTGTGTGTGTGTGTGTGTGTGTGTATGTATTTCTCCTATGTGGTAAACGCTACAAAGCTAATTGTGATAGAGATAAATCTAATACATTCTTAAAAAGAGAAAATGCTAGCTAGATGAAGAAATTGATGATCCTGTTTCTAGAAATAATGTGTTAAATCAAATTAGAGGTGACAGTAAGACCTGCAGGTAGAGGTGTTAGGCCTGAACTCCCCTGAGAAGACAAGATTGAAGATACAGTTTTAGGATTAACTATGATAGAGGTTTCAGAAGGACCACTCATTTTAAAGGACCCAATTCTATTTCAATTAAGAGGGCACATATTAATATAACAATGTTAAATAATAATGCAGTGTTGCTAAAGCCCAAGGGAGAATACAAAATAAAATAGCTTAAATATACAAGTTACTTTAATATACATTAGTGTTCTTTAAAAGTTTTAAGCTTGCAGAATATTAAAATATCAATGCACCTAATCAAGAGCTTCCACATAAGATTCCTAGGCAGAGATATGTTCTTAAATGGTGCCTTTCTATGCCTCCTGAAGATAAAGGACCATTCCTCCTCAATGAGTAAGATCTCTTTTAATTGAACTGAGAATTAAATTTCCTCTGGCCTGCTCCAAATGAAATTCCTCAGTCAAAGGTTCATATGCCAAGCTCAAAGATGGAGTCCTCCCGGAATTTTACCCTGAAATAAAGGCAGCTCAGCTTCTAGTCTTGACAACCATGTGCGCCATACATTTCAGCAGCTATTACGTTATCCTCCAAAGGTCATTTCAGCTCGCTTATGGATGAAATGATTCAGCCTTGCCATACTTACAGTGGCAAAATGTCATTACACAAAGTGAGATTATAATAAAGAGCTGATTGTCATAATTTAGCCTGGATGCAAGTGCTCAAATGATACAAGCGTCCCTGGAGTATTTCAAAAGAGTCAGGTCCTTTCTAATTATACATCTTGAGAAGAAAACATTTAGCCTCTCACCAGCCATGTTTGAAATAACTCAGCAAGTAGTACTATTGGTTCTCATACTTGATATTCTTTTATTTCTTTGAAATATAATTATGTACATTTTATGGTGACTAAGAAACATAAAACATAAAGTAATCCATTGTGGAAATTTGTTTCTGACACTTAGAATATTCTTTTCAATAACACAATTTAGAAGAAATAAAATCTAAGAGATTTCAAGTTTTAAAATATTTGGAATAGAGTACCTACTAGACTAAATAATTTTTTTAAAACATTTAAAAAAGAAAATTAAGTTAAATGAGTGAACTGATTTTTTTTTCTTTACATTTCTGCCACAAATCATTTGGAGAATACATTTATTCATCTGTTACACAAAAAAGCAACATAATGTTTTCTTAATACAAAAAAAATAGTTAAGGAAATAAGCAATAAAAGAAAGCTCAGTTATTAGCATGGGCTTAACGAAAAAAGAAAGACACTTTGGAAGAAAGTAAGTTGAGTTATATGGACACTTTTTAGAGATATGTTGGGCAAAAATTATGAATGTATATTAGCAAAAGAACAAGTTATTCATACATGAGTGCTACGCAATTCTACTTGGTCTTTAAGGAGGAAAGAATTTGGCTTGTTGGGTCAGTTTTGGGGCTCTCCTTTTATATAAAAAAAATCTAGGTGAAAAGAGAATGTTTGTACTCACCATCAAATTGGTATTAACTAATCAACACATAAATGCACATATCAGAACAACATCTATTGGATGCTGGGGAAGGGGGAGGGCGGCGGGAGAAGGGGGGAGGGGGGAGGAGGGAGGAGGGGACAGGTATTTGTATACACAAGGAGTGCAATGTGCACTACCCGAAGGATGGACATATTTGAAACACGGACTTGGGGGAGGAACCAAGGGCAACACACATAACCTAAACATCTGTACCCCATAATATGCTGAAATAAAAAAAAAAAAAAAGAATCAGAGAGATAGCTAAAGAAAGGAAGAGACTACATTTATCTCCATTTTAAAGAGTTGGGAGAAGAAAAGAAATCATGCTAAGAAAATGATTTAATTTAATTTTAAAAGTCTTACATTCACACTCCATATGCAAATAACTGTGCCAAGTGCTTAGAGGGTTTAAAATTAAGTAAGACCCAGTGCCTGATCTCTAACAGGCTCACAGTTTTATAGGCAGGAACCAGATCACCTATTATGTAAACTCTATTTCTTGCCAAATTAGATAAAAATTTCATACATTTTTTTTATTTGGGGAGTCCAGGAGGAGTTAAGGTCATACTTTTTTGTCTTTGAAGGATAGAGGTAGTCTTATAATAATTCTTCATAACATTGAGATTATAGTTGTTCTTTGGAGAGAAGGTAGGGCCTCAATAGGTTTAGAAGAGGTTAAATAAAGACATTTTAGGCAAAGACAACAATTATCATCATGGCATTATTCAGAATCCTGGCAGAGGGCCAGGCGCGGTGGCTCACGCCTGTAATCCTAGCACTCTGGGAGGCCGAGGCGGGCGGATTGTTTGAGCTCAGGAGTTCGAAACCAGCCTGAGCAAGAGTGAGACCCCGTCTCTACTAAAATTAGAAAGAAATTAATTGGACAATTAAAAACATATAGAAAAAATTAGCCGGGCATGGTGGTGCATGCCTGTAGTCCCAGCTACTCGGGAGGCTGAGGCAGGAGGATTGCTTGAGCCCAGGAGTTTGAGGTTGCTGTGAGCTAGGATGACGCCACGGCACTCTAGGCCGGGCAACACAGTGAGACTCTGTCTCAAAAACAAAACAAAACAAAACAAAAAAACAAAACAAAAAAAAAGAATCCTGGTAGAACTGATGGCACTCAGATGACATGAGTTACCATTCCTAGAACAGAAGGAGCAAACAGAGTGAGCGGTCAGACCTGAAGAGTAGCTGGAACCATGAGAGGGGGCCACCTGGGAGAGCTGTCACTTTTGACAGAGTAATGCAACCCCTGACATCCTACAAGGAAGCAGGGAGGGGCCTTGGGAATAAATACCCAAAGGTCCTTCTTGTTTCTCCATTCCACTCCTACAGGAATCTCCCTTTGGATTGATCCAACCAGAAACCAGAGGAAAAGAAGCCTATTGATTAATTCCACAAAATTTGGCCTTCTGGAATATAGAGTCAATGGGGAAAGGATGCGGCAAATCTGGAGGGGCAAAAGGGAACAATCCAGCGCAGTCATCATCATCTTTATTATCATCAAAGTTAACAACATATCAAAATTATCATAATGGACAGTTAGCATGTGTTATTTATTTTTCACAATAACCCTAGATAGAGCATCATTATTTTATACATTAAGAATCTGAGGCATTGAAAAGTCTAGTAACTTGCCCTTCATACAACAACTACTAAGTGGTGGAGACTAGATGTGGATTTTTGCCAAAACCCTACCTTTTCTGCTACATATTCTGCCTTCTTTTAAGTGAAGGCTAGGAGTGTAAGACATCTGGGAACTATCCTGTTGATATATATGTTGCTATAGCAGAGGGTTCCCTGAGAAAGAAGATAGAAGAAACGTGATGGGAAAGATAGCCTGCAATGTAGCTGGGAGAGTATCGGCTCTCACTGTGTGCATTATCATATCAAACATGGGAAGGACTTTATAAAGATAACTCTGATCTAAACAGAGATGATATGTTGGAGAAGAGAGTGGAAAAAAGCAAAGACCTAAGGGGAAAAGAAGAGAGGGAGGGAAGGAGGGAGGGAGGGAGGAAGGAAGGAAGGAAGGAAGGAAGGAAGGAAGGAAGGAAGCAATTAGATCTACTAGTAAGATTGCTCATGGCAAATATTTGTAAAATCTTTGATGATGATTTTTGTTATACTTACTACTCACTGTTTTTTGGCACCTTGATGTTAATTTCATACTCTTTAATCTCACTTTTTTCCAAGTTTTATCTTCTATAGTGCATTTATTTATCAATATATACAATATGAAGTTTTAACTGTGACTATTCCTCTTTTCATGTACTCTAACTTTTTTTCAGTCCTCATTAATCATCCTTTTCTCTCAACACTTTTTCCTTCATTAGAAGTAATTGGTGCCTTTGATAAATATTGTTCAAGGTTTGAGCTATCAAAACATTATGCATAGAGTGATACTACTAACAATAACTTGCAACACATGTTGTTTTTTACAAGGTGCTTTTAAATCCGTTGATGAAAGTGAAGAACATGATTTAAAAGCTCCATGTTTAAACCAGTAGTTTACTGGTGAATGTTTTACAACTGGCTCTTTTGGGTAGAGGGAGTCGTGGTTTGTAGTGTCTGCTGGTTTCCATGATGTGAATATACCTACCATCCCTAATTTCAAGCTCTAACATCACTGAACATGGAAGTGGAAAGAGATGTTCACAATTGGCTCTCATGAGCCAGTATGAGCCAATTCCTACACACCACTGGAAATGAAATTTAGGAAAATTCATGAGTTGTGTAAGCTCCCACAGATGATAAGAAACAGAGCTGGCATTTGGATCCAGATTTTCTGACTGCAAATATATTCTCTTCACAAAATAGGCTGTAGTTCAAAGATAGGATTGTATCTTGGGCTGGTCTTTCTGGTGCCAAAGGGTCACAATAGAGCCACACTGTCTGTTTTAGCCATCCTCTGTCAGATTTTGCAGTCCAGCTACATAGTGTCCACATGGATGAACCTGCCTCTATTATTTGCTTGCACAAAAGAATACTGCAAAATTAAACTGACTGCTTTTGTTGGGCCAAAGACCATTGTTTTAATTTTATAAACTAAGCTCTAATTCAAGTATGTTTGGTTAAGTGATTACGTACATTGATTCTTCAATAGATACCTTCAATATATTCATATTGGGTATTACTTTTAAAAATTTTCCCACTGCATATATATCTGAAGTAGAATCTTAGAATTTTGAAAATAGAATGAATGTTAAGCACTCTTAAGTCAAACCCCATAATTTAATACAATAATTAACATAATTCAGAACTTGGTTTTCTTGGGAACTCTTCCTAATACTCTATACCAGCTCTAATCAGAAACCTTCCCTGGCCACCATTATAAGACCTATAATTCTATAGGTACCAACACTAGTTCTTCATGGTCTAAATTGAGTAGAAAATGGTCATTTCATTGTTGAATTCTGCATTTCTTTGATTACTCTGAGGCTGAACATTTTATTTGTGCTTCTGATTATTTGTATTTCTTCTTTAATGAATTTTTCTAATAACGTTTCCCCATGTTTCTGTTTGTTGTTTTTAACAGTCATGTGATTTTTTTTCTTTTATTAATGGTATAATATTTCAGAATGTAAGTCTGCAAGGTCATAATTTATTTAACCAGTCCACCACTGATGATATTTACATACTTTCCAGTTTCACTTTCATAATTAATGTTATGATAAAAAATATTTTTTCACTCATTTATTATTTTTTCCCTAGGATAAATTCATAGAATTTCCCTTGGGTCAAAGGCTACAAACACCTAAGGCTTTTGTTTTCTGTTGCTTAAGTCTCCTACGAGAAAGATTGGCTAATCTATGTGCCCATCTTCTTGGGCCCCTTGTATTTGTAGAACTTACTATATTTAGATACTGTTTGGGTCCAGTATTGGAAAAATTCCTTTGGCAGAGGTTCTATTCTGGTAGGATACCTGAATATACTAATCCTATTGATGATGACAGGGGTGAGAAGATGCTGCCAAACTCTCCAAAGCTTGGGCAAATGCCTTTGAATAATATATTATCCCACTTACTTTACAAAGGCAGGAATATATTTATATTTGCTACTTCGAATATTGGAGTGTGACTGAAAGAACTGAGGTGGAATTAGAGTCTCCTTGAATTTTGTCACTCAGGGAATGTGAATTTAAGAGGGAAAAGGGTTGTAATATTGCCCTACTCTGATCCTCAAAATATTAGAAATGACCATCCTTGAGATAACTTGGCCAGTTTCCTAGACACCATTTGCATGTGATCCTTCAAAAATGAAATTTCCTAAGTCAATACAAATATAAAAAAATACCCAGGTTATCAAAGGAAAAAAATTTGCAGAGTACATACCCTCTTTGTCCTTCTCTCTCAATTTGGTGGTCCTTACTCACCTTCTTGCCTGCTCTAACATACAGAGTTTCTATTTATTAAGTATGGATTTCTCCTTCTTCTCAGCATGCTTTGAGGTTTTATAGTAGTGTGTTGGCCCCAACTGCATGTTAAAAACATTCTATTTTCTCTTTACCTTTATTGCTTAACTCTATTCTGAATAGATTTTAGTCCCTGTTAACAAATTACCTTATTTTACATTTTATCCAAACTGCACCTACACTGGTTTTTACTCCAAATTACATAAAAGAAAGGAAATGACTACAGAAAGGTTCATTCAGAATCAGATTACAAAAAAGGATTTCTGTTAAACCTGTACTAGGAAGTAAAATGAATGGATTTGACATTAAATTATCATTAACTCTTTGCAACTAAAAAAAAATCAACCCCATTCATTAAACACCTTCTAAATCCAGGGACAGTGTTAGGTAACACAGTTCCGGTGTATATGTTTGATCCTGTAATCCAGCATAGATTTAATAGTCTGACCTCCACATGACAGGGGTTATGCAAATAAGCTCTGTCTAGTTGTGATCAGCCTTTGTTGTTGATCACAACACTGAACTTTCTTGTCTTCTCTCCTCAATCTGGCATTTATGGTAGCATTCTTTTTACATGCAAATTTAACTCCAAAAATAATTTTGTCTTATTCTCTATGATTTTTGCTCAATTTAAGTGACATTTATTAAAGCCTATTGGAGTACATATGAGTTACATATGGTGAAGGGGTACAAAGGTCACAGGGCTTAGGAACATGTTGGTAAAAGAATACCTATTTAGCATTAGATAGGAGGAATAAGTTCAAGAGAGAGCTATTGTACTGCATGATGTCTACAGTTAATGACAATAAAATGTATTCTGGAAAAATACTGAGACAGTGTATGTTAAATGTTCTCGCCACAAAAATGATAACTGTGAGGTAATACATTTGTTAATTAGCTACACTTACACATAACACAATGTATATATACTTCAAAACATCATGTTGTATATGAGAAATACATAAAATTTTATGTCAATTAAAAATAAATAAATTTTTAAAATGAGTAAGTTTTCATTTTTATATATCTTATCCTCTCAGGATGATCTTAAAGGATATGGATTCTATTCTACTTTTGTTACCTTAATTAGACATTATAAAGATTTGCTACATGCCAAATGATAGAACTCTTTTTAGAAAATTAAGTCTAGGATTGTGAGGAAGGAAGTACGATGAGATACTGGTCATACAAACATCCCTGAGAAGAATGTATAAGCAGAGATAATGGGCCCAGGGCATTGTTAAAAATATGGAATCTTTTTATATAGAGATTCTTATTTTGTTAAGGTAAAAAAGTAGGCTAGATTTAAAAATGCTTGCAAAATCAGCTTGGAGAATACTGAATCAGTGTGGTTTTCCATCACACATGAAGTGAACCCAAACTCTTTTCCTCTGATTTTACCTCACACTCCTAGTTTCTGTACTAGCTTCCCTCTAGGAAGCTGGCCAACTTGCTAGTTCTCAGTATCCCAAGCATGTTTCCATTTCAGAGCACTTGCAGGTCTGTCTGCCTGAAATATTTCCCTCCCAGACAATTACCTAGATGGCCCTTTAATTTAGTCAGGACTACTGAAATATTACTTCCTATCCAAAATAGTCGACTTCAAATATAATGCATGAGATATCGAATAAAATAATAAAATATTCTGACTAGACTAAAATAGTTCCATCTATCTCTATTTCCTTACTTGGATTTACATTGCGTATTCTTGGCACTTATAACTCAGACCTTTGCCATAAAGATTACATGCGTCCATATATGCCAAGTGCTTAGTATAGCATTTGGCACGTGGTAATTTCTTTATAAGTGTCTTTTAAATAAATAGTCAACCTACCACATTTGAAGGGAGGAATTGGAGTCCCAGAAGTGAGGTGCCATGTAACTAGCTGGATGGTATCCTCTGTTGTCTGTGACCCAGAATTCAGTGTGAATAATGCTAGTTAACTGACCCTTTTCCCAGTCTGCTGCCCAATGGACACTCCAGTTTTTAACGTTTTTTTGTTTGTTTGTTTAACTGAGACCAGGGGAATCTGCTGCAAGGCACATTTCTGGCTTTACCAAACAAATCTAAATATTGAAGACCAAAGGGCCAAATTTAAAATCTAATATTAATTTTTACATGCAAAGAGAAAAATTTGTTGAAATTTCTATAACCACTAATAACTAAGCTCAATATGTGCTTTACTTCCAAGAAAAGTATTCCTACTGCCCGAGGAGAGTATATTTGCCCTGTAGAGGCCTGGCCAACAACCAAAATGGACCAACTGCACTTACGAAATTTATCTGAATGTTAATGTTTCTCTTTAGAAGTTACGAAAATTTTGCATTCAACTTTACACTATACCTGTGTTTATTTAAATATATAAGTAATACTGTAAATTGTTTACCACTGGATAAAACTGACATTCCAGAGCATGGGCCAGCTTTGTCCGCTGACTTGTCTGTCTCTTGCCTGTCTCCTGCCATACCGAACACCCAGGAGACCAGGAATATCACTTTGAACAGCAAGGCCCTGAGTTTTGTTTTACTTCTGTTATTGTGGCTTTACTTCCATATCTTTGCTTCAGCATCATAGTGGAAATGCTTTTGAAGTCTACTTTATGCAACAATATTCATCTTCTTGGCAATGAATGCATTTTATTTCTTCTAAATTTCTAATATGTTGGCATTGAAAAAAAGAGAGAATAACAGTGTTTGGGTGAGTAATATCACAATAAAATGACATTTTCCAGCATATCTCATATTGAATTTAATTGATGAAAGTTTTCATTAATATATTGTTATTTGCATTTTTTTACTTTTGTTATCTCCTTTGCTCCTTACCAGCACATAGGTGACCTGTTTTAATTTGTGTTTTATTTTGTTTTATGATCATAGAGATTACTTCCAGGAATAGAAGGAAAGGGCTTTCATTAGCTTATTTCAAATGTGGACATTTATCAGTTTTAATGGTGGGCTGGGACTGAACTCCTATGAATTACAGATTAATTTTGTTTCCTATGCCAATGATTCTATGTGTTTTAATAAAATAAGAATGTCTAAGTTCTGTTCTCAAGTGCCAAGATAGGTGATTGTTTGAGGTCTGATAATCTAATGAATGAGATAGCAGTGTCCTCATGCCAAATGGGAGCTGAATACAAAAATATGGGGCAAGTTTAGTTCTTCTACCTTACAATGAAATTAATACCCTCTCCACTTGTGTTCATTTTACAAAGGAAATGACAAGAGATTTGGGCTGGGAATTCTATTGTTAATTCTGTTCTTTCTGTTAGCTACACTGCGCTCATTTGGAGAATGAAATGGATTATTTCCTTCACAGAGGATTTTCTTTCTTAATAAGAATCTATGTGTATAGTGTTGAGTAATAAAAAGGATCTCTAGTTACAGCTTAAAACTAATAATTTTTTTCTTACCTGGTACCTCTACGTACCCCCATGAATCTTCTGAGAGGTTTAGAAGAGACAAGAAAGACATCAAGGGAGGAAAGATTAATCAGCTACCTTGTATATGCCTACCTTCTTAACGAAAGAAATACTTTCTTGCAAAAAGGCTAAGATTTAGATAAGATTATCTTTACTGTTGGAAGAAAAGAAGGAAGAAACAAAAGGATGGAGAAAAGAGGGAGGCGGGAAGGGAGGAGGGAAGGGGTGGAGGAGAGAGAGAACATTAGTAGTGAAGGTAGTGGGGAAAGAAGGAAGAGAAGGCATTCTTCATTATGATCGAATTCTGTTTGGGTCATGGAAGAAACAATCCCCATCGGATTTGTAAGAAGAAACTACATTTCATACCCCTGAGAGCATTCAGAATTAGAGAGTACTAACAGCGAAGACCTCAAACAGAAAAAGGCCCAGCAGACTATGGTTCATAGCCTTTCTGCAGAGTGAAACACTCCATTGGCAAGAGATTTTGGGTTCTACTAGATAGGGCTTCGATACCAAGCCCTTAATTCTAAGGCTACTGACTGGGCACCCTTACTTGAGCTAATCAGTCGATGTTAGTCCTGGTTCCCCCAGACAGAGACTCTGGTACAAGGTTTCTACTGTGTGGAATTTGCTTGGGAATTAATCCTGAGAAACATTGATAAAGGAGTGAGACAAGGGATAAAAAAAAAAAAAAAAAGTGGGGGACAGAAAGGTTACCAACCAATTTCTCACTTTCAGTAACTGGAGCTGAATCCTGCTTGGGTACAATGGCAGCCAGTATGGGAACACTTTCCTCAGAGTTATCTCACCTAAGGGGCAAAGGACATTTATATCCTAATTCCCATTAGTCATTCCTTGATGGCTGCTTGGGAGAGGGGTCGGACGTTAATTCTCTGGTAGCTGTGGCCTGCCTTGCTACTCTGGGACAGAGCAAACTCTAAAGAAAGCCATCAAGCAGAGAGATGGTGTTGCTGGAGGTTGGAAGTCAGGCTGATGTCTTTCACATAGTAAGGCCTGATGTCAGCATTTGACAGTTGGTCTTGCCTTGCATTCCACTCTATAGCTATTTATATACCTTTTGTTACCAACTCCATAACCCTCCATTACCATGTTAAATATAAATGCCTGGTCTTGAGCTGTAGTTCACTATATTACTGTTACTAAAACTACCACTTCTCCTGCATTAAGGAGAAAATTTGAAGTTTCCATTGATTTTGCAATCAGTAGAATGCCAGATCTTGAATCAGAAGATGCAGATGCAGGCTTCAGTTTTGGCTGTTCAATTCAGTTTACTAGCTCAGTAACACCTTTCAGCCTCATTTTCCTTGTCTATGAAATGGGATTAATGTAATTTTCTCTGCTGATCTCCCAGAAAAAGGGACGGTAAGGACTTAATGAGATAACAGAAAATATGCTTGCCAAATATTGATGATCTTAGTCTATATCCTAGAATCGGAGCTCCATGAGGGCAATGTTTGTGCTTTGTTCTCTGCTGTGTCTACAGGGCATGTAATACCTCCCACAAAGTAGGCACAGGACAGATATAAAAATACTTTTATTAAAAGAAAATAAACACTGGAGTGGATTGTCTTGAATTCAAATAGCCCAACTACTCACTGGCTGTTGATTTCAGACAAGGTTTAATTTCTCTAAGAGACTTTCTGAGAGATTCATTAGTCAAATATCTTTCTTACAAGGTTGCCATAAAAATTAAGATTCTTCCTAAGGATATAGGCTCCCTCAACACCATTCAGAGCCCTACTCTAGGGAATGGTGTGTATTTCCTACATTTAGAGTTGAAAAAAATAACTTATTAAACTATTGTCATATAATAAGGAATATTTTTGGTCTTTGTCCATAGTTCTGGCACAGAGCTCCCAAAACCCTTGGAGTTTCCTAAGTGATAAGGGTCTCTTTAGTTATTCATAACAAGCTTTAGAGCACACCAGAGTTTATACTAACGAGGTGACCTAGGGCAGGGCCCCTGGATAGCTCAGGATGGGGCTGATCACCAGGAAGACCATGTGATTAGAGGGTCAGAACTTTTAGCCCTACCCATTGACCTCCCTAAAGGAGATGAGGAGCTGGAAATTGGAACAGCGATATCTGATGAACACATCCAGGTGTTGGGAGGATGGCTTGACCCAAGATGGCATGGATCCCCCGTGAGTCCTTCCCTCCCTCATACCTTGCCCTATGTCCATTTAAGCTTATCGTCCAGATGAGGCTGGAACTATTATTATGTCTTCTCTACTAATGTGTGTATTACAGCTCAGGGAAGTTACGTGGCTCTTAAGTGGGCAAACAACTAATGAATAGCACTGACAGGACTCAGGAGTATCTACCTCCAAAGTCAGTGTTAACATGCTGAATGTATACTTTTTCTCAAGAAGCAGCCTTCTCTCCCTCATACATATTGACAATTGGATCCTAATTAAAAGAGGAAAAAAACCTTAGCTGACTAAAGATAGCAATAGCTAAGATGTTGTTTTATGAGCATGTAATTGCAGATTCAATGTAAAATTAGGGTCTCCTTATTAAGAAGTATTTTTCACCCTTAGATCCCTGCATAATGCAATCCACCTGCCTAGAGTAGGTGCTTAATAATGTTGTATAAATGAATCAGGTACTTATTAGTGTATTCAAAAAATAATTATCAAAAACATCCATGTGCCAAGGAAGTGTCAGGCATTAATTAAGAGAGTATCAGCAATAGAAAAAATGTTTCCTAATTCTGGAAAGTCTCAAGTCCAGTGGATGAAGTAGACCTTAAAATAAACACACACACACACACACACACACACACACACACACACACACAAATAAATACATAAATACAAATTACAACAAGGATAAAGAGGAAAAGCAGGGCACAAAAAGAGAGAATAATAAAGCCTTCAGACAGCGAAGGCCTTTGTGAGGAAATGGTAACTCGTAACAGAGTAAGAGAATAACAGATGCTTCCCACTGCCCCAATTTCCATGCCCTGGACAGGAATCCAGGTACTAGAGTTTTGAATCAAAGATAATATCACCAGCTTAAATATAAGATCTAATTTCCAATAAGTTCAAACTGAGTCTATGCAAAGAGGCATGAGGAAACTTTCTGATGAGATGTAAATATCCTATCTTGATCAGTGTGGTGGTTATTATTTGGATTTATAAATTTGTCTCAGTTCGTTCAATTTTACAGTCAAACTGTGTGGATTGCATTATACATAAATTGTACCAAAATAAAGTTGATTTAAAAATAAAACCAGATTTAAGTTAATGGGTCAATAGGCAAGCAAACAAGATGAATTAGAATTATTCTGACAATCACCTGCATCTGTGTTTTAGTGGTTTTACATGTCTGGGAGCCACATGTTGGCTGTACCGCATTGGATCAGTACCCGCATAGAGAGAACTTTTACATTGGTAACAATCGTTCTCTCTGAATTGTCAAGTATGTCAGAATTTTTTAAAACTAATGCTGCTAAGGGAGAAAAGTAAAAAAGATAAAACCTTTTACAATGATGTGCTAGGTTGGATTTTTTTTTTTCCCCATTCTGTGGCTGCATTTGAGAGGTTTTATAGCACAACGGAATAATAATGAAAGCATCATGGTAACGTCTTTTGTTTATAAGATTCTGAGCTCTGAAGAAACCAAATTGCTCTGTATTCATGTTTTCATGAAATAATCTCTACCTGAGAGAAGTCAAATGTGTATTATCCCCATTTTACAGGGAGGAAACGGGAACCTAGGAAAGTTTAGGAGATGGTAGACTTAGGTATACAGCAAGTTCTCTCAGGGCTGTGATCATAAACTCCATTCTGAAGGTTTATTTTTCTTCCTTCATTTATGTGGCATTCAAAGTAAACCCGTTTTTATTCTATGTACATATATCATCACTTTAATAGCAGGAAAGCAATGGAAGCTGTTCATAAATACCAAAGCTGAAAATATAGGTTATGCCGTTTCTTTATTCCAGATTTGATAAACTGATTCATAAAGTGATTTAGCTAGATAATTATTAAATAATACAAGACTTCAGGGTAAACTCTCATGATGCATAGATGTTAAGATTTCACAGTAAAAAATTTTTCCTTTATTATTTGCCAAACAATTCCAAACCTGTATTTGCTAAAAGAAATAGTTTAATTTTGTAATCATCTGCTGGATTTGAACAATGGGAAGGCTATTTGGTCACAATGAGTGTCAGCATTATATAGTGTAAGGCAGAAATTGTGGAATCAGTGACTTGAGATAGAATACAGCCCAGACACTTCCTATTTGGGCAATCTTGGGCCATCATGAAGAGTTGTAAGGATTAGAGAAAATATATGCAAAACACTTGCATATTGTCTGGCAAATAGTAGACACTCAAAAAAATTGGTAACTATTGCGGGTATAGTGGCTTTTCAAGTTTTAAAAACTGAGTTTGATACTATAACAGGAGAAAACAGATTGCTCAGTTACAGATATACATTTCTCCAGATTACAAAAAACATTTTCAGTATGATACATCAAATTAACTCAGAGCAATTTAGCAATGGTCCAAACCCGGACACCAGGAGAGAGAAAAGGAGGCATGGAGTGTCGGAATGGAATGGTGCCAGGGCTAGATTAAAACTTCATTTCCTCTTAAATCAGAAATTTATGATGCCTTCTATATGTAATTCAAAATGAAAATATTATTCAACTGCACAATAAAATCCTAGATGTCTATTGAATTTAAAGTACTTTCTAGATTTTCTGATTGCAAAGTTCTGGATGCATGTATGAAAGGTAAGGTTTTTTTTTTTTTTTTACTGTTGGAAGCTGAGGTACTCGGTTTGCTGGTTTTCTAGGAAGATGACTAGGCTCCCTCCTGGGTGATGTGGCATTGAGTGGAGCTGACTGTGGAATCCTAGGAGATGAGGCAGAAATTTAGGGCTACTGATGCTCAGAGGCCCCGGGTAAGTATGAATGATGCCTTTGTGCCGCGGTCATCAAACCTTTGTGGAAGGTGGGAATCCAACCCAGCCAGGTCAAGAGAGTTGAAAAATGTCAACTAGGGAAAACTTTAAAACTCTGATATCTAGCTTCCAGTCTATGGTTAGAAATCTCTGAAATTGTAAAGTAATATTTAGAGACAAAAAATAAAGATTATTTGTATTTATGATATAGTTCTTCTTAGATATCTTGATAAGCAACATGTAGGATACATAATTTTATAAACATAAACTAAAGGAACAATTCATATGTTTTGCAATTTAATATTTTTTGTTAGAATAACATAAATGCTTTAGACAAAAATCACCTAAGATTGGTCTAAGGCTGGTCTACACTCCAGTTTATATAAAAAATAGTGGCCTTTCTTGAACCTTGACATTGAATGGAGAAAAAAAATCACAATAATTTTAATAACCACAGGCAGGCGCTCATGTATGGTTTGTGGCCTGAATTCTTTCTACTCGGGGAATCCAAACAAACCCTCAAGTCAAATGTTTAAAGTTGCTGCAGTTTGGTAGTTACTAAATACATGGCAGGAGAAAATGCAAATTATATCTGGTTGAATCCACATTTGGCCCAGGCATCAAAGAATTCTTGCTGATAAAGCTTCAAGGAATAAGAGCTTAGAGTCAAAATCCATGAAATACGCAAGGAAGTACCTTAATAGGCATATCACAGATGAGAAATCACATATCATCAACCTCATTAATAAACAGAGAGATACACATTAAAATCAAAAGTTAGATACAGGATTGGTAAACATTGAAAGTCTTTTATTATATCAAGTTTTGGCAAAGACGTAGAACAAATAAAATTGTTAAAACATCCATGATTTAAATAAATAGATTTGGAAAGCATATTACCATATTATAGTAAAATTGAACAAAAGAAGCCGACCCTATGGCTCAGCCATTCTACTCCTAGCTATAAAACTAAAGGAAACTCTTATTTATGTGCCTCAGGATTTCTGAACTGGGAGACACATGCATAAATGTTAACAGCGGCAATGTTTATAATAGCAAAATGGTGGGAAAATCCCAAATGTCCATCAACAGTTGAACAGAGAGGGGAAAATGTGATATATTCACATAATGGGATACTATACCTTAATGAGAATGAATAAGCCACAGTTGCATGTAACAACATTATTCTGTCTTAGGGGCATAACACAAAGAGAATAAAGCAAGTCTAGTTATACAAACTTTAAAAACATGGGAAGTAGGGTACTTGAGGTTATTAACCAGTGCAGTAAAACTACGAAGAACAACGGGAGAATGATAAAACACTAAATTCAGTGGGTACCTTTGGTGGGGAAGGGTAGTGGCTGATACTAGTGACGGACCTGTAAGAGCCTTAAAGGTGATGGGCGTGTTCTATTGCTTACATCGGTCACCTGCATTAAGTGCACAGTGATCATTATACTGTAATTCTTTATCTCTAATGCATTTACAAACATTCTTACTATATATTCAATATGTGATTTAAAAAATTTAGAAAGTGGATGTGGAGAGATAGGAACACTCAGCACTGCTGGTGGGACTGCAAACTAGTGCAACCTTTGTGGAAAGCAATATGAAGATACCTCAAAGAACTACAAGTAGAACTACCATTTGATACAGCAATCTCATTACTGGGTATCTACCCAAAGGAACAAAACACATTCTATAAAAAAGACATCTCCACTAGAATGTTCATAGCAGCACAATTCACAATTGCAAAGATGTGGACCAACTCAAGTGCCCATCAATACATGAATGGATGAATAAAATGTGGTTTATGTATACCATGGAGTTCTACTCAGCCACAAAAATCAATGGTGATCTAGCACCTCTTGTATTATCCTGGATAGAGCTGGAACCCATTCTACTAAGTGAAGTATCACAAGAATGGAAAAACAAGCATCACATGTCCTCATCATCAAATTGGTATTAACTGATCAACACTTAAGTGCACATATAGTACTAACATTCATCAGGTGTCAGGCAGATGGGAGGGGGAGGAAGTGATGAGTATATTCACACCTAATGGGTGCGGTGTGCACTGTCTAGGGAATGGACACGTTTGTAGCTTTGACTCTGGTGAGGCAAAGGCAATATATGTAACCTAAAGATTTGTACCCCTGTAATATGCTAAAATAAAAAAATTTTAAAAAATAAAATAAAATAATAAGAAAAGAAATTTAGATACACTGTAGACTCAAAACTTGCTTGATATCCTTTTTATTCCCATATAAAATATAAGTGTTTCATGTTTCCTTGTGTCTTTGTTGAAACCAAAGTAATTATTTTGTTTCTTAACAAAATAATTTTTTTTTTACATATTCATGCTCATGAATTATTCTAAGAAACCTCTACCTACCTTATAACATGCCTGTTTAGAATAGTTTGTTTTTCTTTTTTAAAATTAGAAGTCCCATATTAAAAAAAATGTAGGACAGAAATTCTCATATACCACACAAGGTATTGCTCTATTAATTGAGGTGATCAGCTATGATTGTTCCCAGAGACTATTAAAGTTTACTTTTTTATTAGTTGAAAACATTGCAGTAATTTTTAAAGATTTATATACTCTGTCATCTCTTACTGAAATGACATATCCCCTCCATCTTTAGAATTATTCATTGGGTTGTATATTGTCTGCTCTTTCTTCATATTAATTTAAAATATATATCGTCAGTTGCTCTGAGTGGGAAGAGAATATGTGTGATTTTAAGGAAACACGAAGCAAAGGAAAATGGAGTAAATGCACACACATTCACATACACACAGACAGGAGTTTCTCTTTCTTAAGTAGTTAGTGTCTTAGTAGCAAATGCTTGCCTCTCATATGCACATTAATGTCAAAAGGCACAGCCAGATTCAGCAGGATAACCTTGGACACTTTTTTTTTTCTTTTTTTGAGACAGAGTCTCACTCTGTCACCCAGGCAGAGTGCAGTGACATCATCATAGCTCACTGCAACCTCCAACTCCTGCTGAGCTCAAGCAATCCTCCTGCCTCCATCTCCCTAGTAGCTGGGACTACAGGTGCGTGCCACTGTGCCTGGCTAATTTTTTCTATTTTTGGTAGAGATGGGATCTTGCTCTTGCTCAGGCTGGTCTCCAGCTCCTGAGCTCAAGTGATCCTCCTGCCTAGGCCTCCCACAGTGTTAGGATTACAGGCATGAGCCACTGCGCCAGCCTACTCGGACAGTTCTTGATCTCTGTACGAACATTGTATATTCTTTCCCCTTAAAAGAGAGATGTACTGTACCTCATCAAATCTTTGCTAACAAGTGATCCTCAGGCAGGCAGAGGGATATAAGCCATCGACATGCCACGTACAATGTTTCCTTCCAATATTAAAGTCTAACTTAGTTAGAAAAAAAAGATTCCATGCTTGTTGATATTTCTCTCAAAGGCAATTATCTGCTGCTATCATGTTTGAGTTCCCAGAAGGCCCAGAACTGTAGTATTTTATTAATGATGTTCTGTAAGAAGATATATATTGAATTGTGTTGTTTCATTAAAAATAAAGTCCACACAGTTGCCAAGGATATCCAGATTTCCCTAATAAATCAAAACTGTCATCCACCTTTTCTCCCTAGGTCCATTTTCTTTTGCTTTCTCTGAATCTGTGGCTAAGCCTAGTTATCCGGAAAGGTATGCTAATGAAGCACATGCACATATATTTGTCTGTTATCGTATTCTGTACTTTTATGGAAAGCAACACAATTCATAGAAGTTTGAGTACATTTGAGACTTCCAGGGCAAGATTTTATTTTGAATATTTATCTTTTGTTCACTCTATTTTCTTCTGCTTCATAATTTTCTCTAAGCTGCACATAACTTCTTCCCAGCCATGAAACCTAATTTTATTTGCCTAGAAAGAGGGAAAAAAGCATTATAAATCATAACAGTATTTGTGTCTTTTCTACATTTCTTAATTCAGGCTAGAGGCATGATGTTGAATATAGCAATCCCTCCCACAACTTCTGATTGTGAGTTCTCCTTGTACAAATTTAACCTGTATATAAATTTACTTTTCAGCAGCTGTGAGAAAACTGAATCCAGTCTAGATAACTCAAATGAATTTTAAATCACTTCAGGTGGGTTAATTATTTTATAGAGGGAACTTGGAGCTGGACATAGCAGATCAGGCAAAGTAAATGGTATCGGAATAGAGATTCTAAGTACTGAATCTTTAAGAGAATGAAAGGAAGGTAATGTTTCCTTTAAAATTGGCCATAAAAACATATTCTTGCATGTGTTAAATGCATGTCACTAGAGGGCAAAATCCAAGAATTTAGAGATATGCCTCTTGTGCACACCTGTACCCCAGTGCCTAACTTAGTGCATCACATTTATTTAGTACATATTGATTAAATAAAAGAAAAGTTAATGGGAATAAATAGATCACATCAAAGAAACTAGAATCAGACTAACATCAGGTTTTTCAACTGCAACATTGAATGCAAGAAAACAGTGGAGTGTAGTTTTTAGAATATTAAAAGACTTAGGACCTAGAATTTGATATCCAGCTAACTGATGTTTAAATGTGAAGACACGGTCGGGCGTGGTGGCTCATGCCCGTAATCCTAGCACTCTGGGAGGCCGAGGCAGGAGGATCGCTTGAGGTCAGGAGTTTGAGACCAGCTTCAGCAAGAGCAAGACCCTGTCTCTACTAAAAGAAATAGAAAGAAATTAACCGGGCAACTAGAAATATTTAAAAAATTAGCTGGGCATGGTGACACGTGCCTGTAGTCCCGGCTCCTCGGGAGGCTGAGGCAGGAGGATTGCTTGAGTCCAGGAGTTTAAGGTTGCTGTGAGATAAGCTTACACCACTGCACTCTAGCCCAGGTGACAGAGAGAGTCTCTGTCTCTAAATAAATGTGAAGACATGGCATTTTTTATCATACAAAGCCTCTGAAATTGCCAAAGACCCATTAGGGGAGTAATTTGGAAAAAGTATCTAGATAAGAAAATGAATCTTAGGAGATGTTGCAAAAATATACATGGTATTTTAAAAGTGATTTTATCCCTCATTAAAAACTGTTGTTTTAAAAATTGCTAAGACCAAAGAAAAAGAGAAAGCCTATATTAACTAATACAAAATTAAAAGTCTGGAATGTTAATACCAACACGACAGGAGATATATTTGAGAAATGGAATTCAATGAATCTGATGCGTGCGTGTTTGTTTTAAAAATAACAGGAGAAAAGGGGAGAGGATTATTACTTAAAAGTATAGAAAGGAAGATAAAATTGAAATAAAATAAAATGTAGAAGTAGATCAAAACATATCAATAACTACAATAAAATGTTAACTGAAAAAAGTCCAAATGATTACTTCCAAGACGATTACCTTTTTAAATTAAAAACATCATAATACACATACACTTGCATATATACATATATAGACATTTTTATGTGCATGCTTATAGATGCAATAAGACTATGTAAAATGGAAAGGGAAGGAATGATAAATGTGGCATTCAGAATAGTGGTTTCCTGAGGAGATGGGGATAATGTGTTTAAAAAAAGAGCATAATGTCAACTTTCTAGTTTTTGTTTTGAGTAGTGGTTTGCTTATTACATTATTCAAAATTACTAATTATCTAAATACAGTTTCTAAATTATCTAAAATTATTTAAATAATTATTAAGATAGAAATCAGTACTATAATAATCACTAATTTAATATTTATAAATTTTTACATATGTTGTATTGTATAATTTTTATTTTAGTGAATATGAAAATATATAGAAAGGGTTTCATAGGTGTAATCCTACCTTCGAGGCTTATAACTTTGCTTTCTGTGTTAGCAAAAGATCATAGGTTTCTCTACCCCAAATCCTTTTTACACAGGAATTCTAAGCAAACCTAAACACTGCAGGTGAGGTGGAAAAAAATGCATATACAAAACAGATGTATTTTCCAATTCAGAGCTTCCTCATATTAAAGTCTTTATTTAATTAATTTTACACAATATCATATGCTTGACTTACTCCCTCTCTCTAAGCACCCCTGGGGATATCTGAAATATTGTACAGATGCTCTTACAGAGAATTTTACATTACTAAGTGTCATTAGCATAAATCAACATTCAGCATTAATTTAGTGGTTGGGGATTGAAAGTGACAAAACTCTGTTTTTCACTCACCTCCAAATTCCTGTCTATATTTATGGCTTCATGTACTAGGAGTTTCTCTGTATGAACTGCTTCTTTCTCAGACAGGGATCCCCTGAGGAGTTTGACTTCCCACTCTCTGGAATTCATTGGCCTCACCAGTAGTTTCTCCTGCCTTGAACATGTTGTCCTTTTTGGAGAACATCTTCTTCCAGTGGGCCCACAGATTCCCTTTCCTAAACCTCTCTTATATCGTATGGTCACTTATGGGAGGTTAAGAAGAAGAGGAGAAAGGATTCCTGGAGAAGTAATGTGTGTGTGTGTGTGTGTGTGTGTGTGTGTGTGTGTGTGTGTATGTGTGTGTATACACACATACACACACACACACATATATATATATAGACACACACGTATATAGACAAGAGGCAGAGAGATCTAGGATCTTATGCACGTATACAATATAAGATCAGAGCTCTATGGTGTCTCAATTTTACTAAAGAAGGATGAGTGCTGGCCCCAAGACATGTAGGCAGAAGCCACCCCATGAAGAGACTTGCATGCAAGCTATGGTGAATAGTCTTCATCCTACAGTTGATGAGCTATAGATGAAGGATTTTAACTTAGAGATCTTTGGACCTAGAGAACTTGGCTCTGGATTGGGTTTGTGAAAGATTAACCTTATGGCAGAGAGGAAAATCCTATTTCCACACTTACCATGTTTTACTATAGAATTCTTGTTCTTTTTGGCCTTTTTGTTCTAATCATCATGTATGTATTATATGTCACGAATCTCCACAAATCCTATTTGTGAAAAAATGATAGTATTTAGTGATTTCAATATATCAAACACTTTAATTGCAGTATCTCATTTAATCCTTACAATAGCCCAGTGACGTAGCTATTTATTACCATCCCCATTTAGAGATTAGGGAAATGAGGCCCAAGCCTCAGGTAATTTGCCAAAGATCACACAGAAAGTTAAGGAGTTATGTTGTGGTTGTTTAAAGCAGAGCAAGTATTATTAACCATTATGCCTTAGTGCTTACAAATGAAATGTACCATATGGCCTGTAGAACTGAATTATAATATTCTATATGAAGATTTCAGGTGTCGAAGAGTTGCAAATTGCATGTGAATGAGCCTCCATGAGATCCAAGTCTTTGCTCTAAATATTGCTGATGTATAACATAGGAAGCATTAAATGTGTTAAATTCGTGTTCAGCTAACTCTCCCTGTGTATATTATTTCCACCCTTAATATAAATGAGCACCTATTAATGGTCCTTAATGTGTTATAGGTGTTTAATTAAAATCAATTAATACATAGTTTATTAATGTAATTGTTTCAAAGATATATCTTAGGAGTTTTTCCACATGACTCTGTCCATGTGAATCATTCCATGGGACAACATCTTTACCTGAAATCTAGAAATTTCAGATATTCTGACAATACTAGAAAATTTTGAATGCACAGATGATAAATGTAAACAGCTGAGATAGCTTAATAATCAGAACCAGAATTAAAGAAGAAATGGAACCAATATTTATTTTGTGTCTAATAAACTCCAGGCACTATCTGTATATTATCTCACTAATTCTCAAAACAAACCTCGAGGTAGGTATAAGTGTCCCCATTGAATACATAAGGAAACGGAGGCTCAGTGAAGTTCAAGAACTTGCTCAAGGTTTCCCTGTTAATAAATAGTAATGCTGGGATTCAACCTAGGTCCATCTGAATTCAAAGACTAGACTTTTTATACCTCCGCTATAAAATGCTGCATTAAAAGTGTGCAGACATCCATGGATGTATAAACAGAAAAAGGAAAATTTAAAGACACAAAATTTGAATGATGGTCTGAGCCTATTGACTCACAAGGCAGCATTCTAATGATTTGGCCAAAAATATTCCCCAAATTTACAGCATTGGCTTCTTCTCTATACAAACAAGTAGTCAGGCTAGAAGTGCAACATAAACGGCCATCTGATCATTTCTTCAATGTTAGTACCTGACCAGCTTTCTACAAGCTAAATACTTCCATCAGACACAATTGGATAAATTATGCGCAGAGAGTGCAGATTCCTTTTTAAAGCCAAGATTACAGTCAAAACATAATGGAGAGACTTTATAAACATTTTTTTAACAGATTGTTGCCTTTTTTCCTCTTGATGATGCCAATTCAGACCCAAGTATGGTTCTGTTTATTATAAATTTGTGTACATTCCAGCTTAAATTGCAAAGGACACATCTGAACTTCCCACAAAAATAGTTATAAATGTTTCCTGGGCAGTGCCTGTATTCCCCGGGATCTGTTACTTGCACACATAGCCATGCTCAGTTACAAATTGCGTGAGTATATTAACAGCCTTCAACTCACCAATGGGACCTGGAATTATTCTTGCTGCCATTGGCACCCAAATACTCACAGACTCAGCTTTTCCCTGTTTCTACCATGTTAATCAAATCTCTACAATTGAATTTTTGGTTATTTGTTTTGCTCTGAAGTTACCTTCCAGACTTGCTCTTTAACCAGAGCCCTGAAAAATATTGATGGCTTTCTCTCTGAGAGTCCAAAGCCCATTCTATGTAGCCATAATCACTGTCAGGGATCCTGTTCTGAATGATACCATTTTCTGGCCCCCAATATTGGACTTTCTTAGATATTGACCCAAATCAGAATGGAGTTTACCATGCTCCCTTGAACCCTACGTAGAGGAAGCTCCTGGCACTGAGAAAGAAATACACACTCAGGGGAAGGCCCCTCATCACACCTAGCCTCTGCTCTTTATTTCTACCCCATAAGCCTGAGTTGCCACGGACCCAACATGTTTCATTCACATGAAATACACGTTCATTTCTGCTTCTCTCTTCTCATCCAATTCTTAGTCTTCCATGCTCTGATTTTAAGCCTGAACTACAGCTGTTCTGTCTTTCATTTCCAGTCCATCCTACATATTGCTCTCAGACTGATCTTTGTAGAAGTTTACTTTGTTTATTTACATTACCCCCTTTTAAAAAGATTTTGTAGCTTTTATTGTCTACAAAATAACCTGAAAAAATGTTAATCTTGACACCAAATGCCCCCCCAGGTACAGATACGATACTTTTCATCTTTCCAGACATACCTCTCCTGTACTTCCTGACTCCTACCGCCTATGCTTATCCAACTTGACTGGTCTTCATTTTCCTGATCACTCACTTTGACTTTTCTCTGTACATAGAGCACCTCTACCTCCTACTTCTCCATGTATTTCTATTTACCAGTTTTTTAAGGCCTTTTCCTTCATGAAGCTTCCCTTCTTAAAGAATCTTGCATTTGAAAGAAACCTTTGCAGTCATTGAGTCTAATAATTTATTTTGTTATTTACTTCCCTTCTAATATCCCCTGCTAATGGTAACCTGCTTATGTCTGGTGACATGGAAATTGGCACCTAGAGTAAGGTACAGACTGTGTCTTATGTATATATTGCCAACTTATGTTCTGGTACATTTTGTACACATTGTATATGTTTGAAATGTGTTTGCTAAATGGATGAATAAATAAATGATTGATTAATTGATTGGGTGTCTCTTAGGGCAGGGGTCAGCAAATATTTTCTGTAAGTGGTTAGATTGTAAATATATTTGGCTTTGTGTGCTGTATGGAGTCTGTGGCCACTAGTCAACTCTGCTATTGTAGCCAGAAAGAGGACTTAAACAATATATAAACAAAGAGAAGTGGTATTTGGTGGCCTGTAGTTTGCCATCCCCTACCTTAATGAAACACAAGCCATCTTGAGATAAGTTTTAGTTATCTCCATCATCATTTACATCAAAATGGAATAAATAACCTTTCGTTCTCTAACTGAAGACAATTAAAAATGAAACTAAAGCGAGTAGGCACTTCCTTGATGTGTGACACCTATTTTCTGCCTCACCATGGACAGGTTAAGAATGATTTCTTGAAATTTTCTTGTCTTATTTTACTGTCACAGAAATTTCATGGAACACCTTGTTTTCATTTATCATGTTTAAGTCCTTAATGCACTATAGTGGTGGGATAACATGAGTAAACCAGTGATGCCACATACCTTTAAATAGAAAATGACAAATATTTGATCTAGAATTAAGACTTATGAATGAAATAAAGGAATTGGTGATGCAGAATTTCTTGAGGAATAGTGTGAAGCACTGTTCACTGCTTGTAAAATCCTAACTAGTTTCTCAGAACAGCATAGAATTAGGTAACTTCTGTGTTCTGATTGTAAAAGTTGCCTGAAGTAATATTTTACTTGACCATAAATTGTTCTGACTACATTTCATGCCTGATAAAATCCTTACATTATGACAGAAAATGTAAGCCCTTGTTCTGTAAGTAATCTTTTAAGTTTTCTGAAAGAGAAGTCTTGAATTTTTCCTTAAAAATGGCATGATTAAAAGTATCATACTGTTCTTTGAAAATAGGCTACCATAGTTAAGGTTTTGGTCAAACTAACCTTGAAATTAGTCTTGAGATATATTTTATAGGATATACACACACACATGTACATGTGCAGTTGATCCTTGAACCACACAGGGGGTCGGACACTAGCCCCCTGCAAGGTCAAATATCCATGTATAACTTGTGAGTTCCCCAAAATTTAACTTAACTACTAAAAGTCCTACTGTTGACTGACTGCCTTACTGATAACAAAAACAGTAAATTAACACATATTTTATGGTGTATGTGTTATATACTGTCTTCTTACAATAATGTAAGCTAGAGAAAATACAATGTTATTAAGAAAATCATAAGAGAGAGAAAATGTATTTACTATTCATTAAGTGGAAGTGGGTCATCATAAAGGTCTTAATCCTTGTTGTCTTCGAGTTGAGTAGGCTGAGGAAGGGGAGGAAAAAGTGGGGTTGGTCCTGCTGTCTCAGGGGCGGCGGAGGCAGAAAAGGTGGAGGTGGAAGGGGAGGCAGGAGACTCAGGCACACTCGATGTAACTTTTATTGGGAAAAATCCACTTATAAGTTAATCTGCATGGTTCAAACCCATCTTGTTCAATGGCTAACTTTATTTTAATAGAATATTATAAATTAATATGTGTGTGCATGTCTACTAATTTATCTCAGTGAACATTTAGATTTCAAGAGATGTAAATGTATTAGCTTAATGTTCCAATGGCAGTATAATTGCAGATCTTGCGAGGCACTGAAGAATGCTTTCTAACTTACAGGCTTCAACATACCATCATTGACTATGTCTACTGTATATACAAAAATGTGTTGAGATTTGTTTAAGCTACTGTTAATGGGAGCAGGAAGATATAGTGGGATTTAGAGCCAGACATATCTCTGTTCAACACTCAGGTCCATGTCTTCTAAATTTTGTAATCATGCTTCAGGTAAATTTCCCCATGAAACAAACTCTGAGACAGAGTGGTTTTCATGCAGGAAATTTATATTTATAGGTATCCCAAATTGAGGAAAGGGGGCCTGGCCTTTGTACCACCATATTAATCAGTCATTAGTTGTGAGCTGTCTGTGTGAGGGTGAATAACCTGCCTTGGCCAACACAGTTCCCTCTGGTAGAAAGAGGAAAATTCCCAGAGAAAGACTTGGCTGTGGGCTTTCCGTAGTCAACACTTCAGCAGCTAGGGGAATGAGTGCCTTTGCAGGAAGGGGAATCTGAGTGGTGTCCTGCAGCGTGGCTCTACTTGCTTCATGTAACATGTTTATCGCATCTGAGAACAGTGCCTCCAGTCCCGATAGGTCATTTTTCTTGAGGAAACCTCTGAGAGGAAGATTAGTGGGAACCACTGCCCCTGTCACTGCAGCTATACTCCAGGTCACAACTGATACCTAATGTATCTCTATTGTCTTCTCTACTATACCTTCCAGAATTCCCTCAACCTCAGCCAGCACCTACGTGGCTTATTTTGTGGGGTGATACAGACCATTACTAAGGGGCCTGAACCCTTTCTCACCGTTCCCTTCTTAGACGGCTGCACATATCCATTTACTATCAAAAATTGACAAGTAAATTTCAAGAAATATGCCATGAATCACATGCATGCCAGACATTCTTTTCTGTCCTTATTGTCTAACAGCAGCCATTTCTCCACCTGAAAATGAGTCAATTACCCCCACCAGGATAGTGACTCTTCTTGCTGCCAATCTCTTGGCACATGATCACAAAGTGCTTTTGTATAGGATACACCTTAAAGTTTAATGAGACTCCTAGTGCGTCCCCTCGTGGAAACATTTCCTCTCAGGACCTTCTAGGATCTCCTAGGATCTCTATTTTTTTACCCTTGGTTCCAGACACATGTATTCTACCTACTGGGGATGCAGTAGCAATAATGATCATTGATTTAGAGTGTTTACCACATCCTTTAGTATGATACCTCAACATTTCAAGATATCATCTCCAAGCTGGTGCGCCAGCTGCACCATCAAAATGCTGTTCCATCGCTGTAGCAGACCACCAGTTTCTAGGGCATGCACTGTGTTCTAGGATGAGTGGATCCCACCATTATGCACCTACTATTCTTCCTTAGTCCAAAGTAGTTCCATTGGTCTGGAGTGATATTATGTATATCATGTATTCCTGTATCAAACACTCCGTAGGTCCTCAGATCTTGGTGCTGAACAAGGCCCCGTAGGTATGTAAGGCAAACCATTATTCGGAATTTGTTTAAATTCTAGTCAAGATGAATCCCTGCTCCTTCTAAGGTGGAAGAGGTCCAATGTCATAATCAGCTTAATTCCAAGTGACTGGTTGACTCAGACTTGGGATACATACTGAAATTAATCCTTGTTGCTATTAGGTTGGACAGCTCATCAGCCTTTCTTTTTCTTTGTATGGGAAATCAGAAATGGATTACTGAGTGGCCCACATGAAACAGATGGGTGCTACTGAAGGAACAGAGCGGAGGTCGTTCTAAGGCTTCAGAAAGAAATGTGTGTGTGTGGTGGAGGGATGGAATTTCTTGGGCAGGGTGTTAGAAATATAATAAAGCTGAGAAAAGGATCAAGAATAGGTCCTGGAAGTTCTTAAGCTGCACAAGATGACAGTTCTCTAAAAACTCACTAATTTATGTATTTCCTTCTTGCCTTTTTAATGTCCTGTTTTGTTTGTCCTTAGTTTCTGAGTTTCTTTTTAATGTTAGTTTCTTTTTGGTCAAGACCAGTCAATTTATCAAATTAAAGGAACGCAGGCCAACTTGTTAAGTTTTGGGCAAATCAATGAATTTAGTGAACCTCATTTTTCTCATTTTATCATTCATAAAATATTAGAGTAAATATGCCTGCTTTGGAGAGTTATTATGAGATTTTAAAACATGTCTATAAAGTGCTTGTCTGTGGTAGGTGGCCAATCATTTCTTAGTAATATTGAAAAAAATCCTAACAATCCCTGCTGAGCTAAGGAGGAAAGGATAGGGCTTCTATCATTGTTTGGGGCACTGGTTGTAGAGATGTGGCAAAGTAGAAGAAAGGTAGGCAGATGGTATTATGAGTTCCTAAATATTCACTTCCCATCTTACCTAGGGGTTCACCTAATAAGATTTTTTAGTGATTGGCCTTGTGTTTTGTCTGGTTTTTGTTTTCCTTTTGAAATAGTGTAATTTTTGCATTTATTATTGGATGTTCTGAGTTCTATGTTTTTACACTCAAAAAATTTTCTTTCTGTTTCCAAAAATAAAGCATGCTTACGATAAACATTTCAAGCACTAATATTTATGTATGATGGGGGAAAAAAAGTTCCCTCCTCAACCTATTACTAAAAGATTATCTTAAGTGTTTGATATTTATCCCTCTAGATTTTTTAATGTATAATCAAATATCACATATACATAAAAATGTATTTTTAACAGAAGTAGAATCATATTTGGTGTATTGATGTATCAAACACTCTGTAGGCTTTCAGGTCACGATGCTAAACAAAGGCTTCAGGTCTTTTGTCTATAAAGTTGGGATAATAACATTACTTACCTCATGAGGTTGTTGTGTGAGTTAAATGAGAAACCTATGTAATGCATGTATCCTTGTATGTAATATACATCTATGTTATATACATGTAAGCCTGATTTTCTCATACCTACCATAAAGCAAATATTATCTATTATTATTATGCTTGCTTAAATACATATCTGAGATCCCAACAGAATGTTTTATTTCAGTGTTTTTCTCTCACCTCCTCATTCCTCAAAGAGAACAATAGCTAGAAAACATTGGTTGGGTAAATATTGCATTATCATAATTACAATTTCCCTGAGAAAAGTGGCTTGCAGTTTGAATATTCAGCATCATAATTACAATTTCCATAAGGAATGTAGAACAGTTATTATAAACAACACTATAATCACTTGGTCCATAAGGGAGAACAGATTATTAGGGGAGTGAGGAGAGAGAAGAAGCAAAAGCCTGTGTTCTAATCAGCATTCAAGAACATAAACACAGAACCTGAGGATAAATTGTAATAGCCCCTTAAAATACTCTGGCCCGAATTTATTGAAAAATCTTATCATGATGGCAAATTTCCATGGGTTAAGTGCCACTTATGTGATTTTTTTTATAGTTCCATCATTTTTATTAAACATCCCCTCTATATCTCTACTTGTTGTCATTCATAATTGCTATGTCTCTTAGAAATTTAAAAAGCAAAGTATCACAAAATGCAAAATGCATAAAATGTTTAAAAAATTTAAGAGAAAAAATGTTTCATCAGGTATTTCTCTCTCCAAAGTTAAATGTCGTTTCTCCTTTGTCCAAAGGAAAATGGGTAAAAACTTTTTTAAAAAGAAAAGAAAATGCACTTTTTACTTCTTTTGTTGCTTTAATTGACTTTCATTTAAATTTATTTTTTTGTCTTTTTTTTAGGTAAAATGAGCAAAACAGAATGCAGCTTCCAAGGTTGGTACTTTTCATGACTGATTTTATTGTAAATTGACAATTTTTAATTGTGTAAATTTATGGGATAAAGGGCGGTTACATATAATAATTTTAAACACAATGCAAAATAATTAAGTCAAGCTAGGTAAAATATCCATCAACTCAAATACTTAACTTTTTTGTGGTGTGAACATTTGAAATTTACTCCCTTAGCAATTTTGAAATGTGCAATACTCTATTCTTAACTATATACACCATGCTATGCAATAGAACTAGAAAAAAGAAAAAAAATCCCCCTGAGATTTTGTATCTTTGACGGTCGTCTCCCCATTCCCCCATTTCCCAGCCTCTGTATCCACCATTCTACTCTCTTATTTCTATGAGTTTGATTGTTTTAGAATCCACATGTAAGTGAGAACATGCAATATTTTTTTCTTTCTGTCCCTGACTTATTTTACTTAGCATAATGTTCTCCAGTTCTATCCATGTTGTCGCAAAGACAGAATGTAACATGCATGTTAATATGAAACATTTTTGAAAGTAGCAGAGCAAAACATATCCTTAGTTTCTCACAGATAGCTATTGGAAGATATTATGTTTTTATTTTCCTCCCTCATGCATGGAAAAGTACAATATGGATTTAACAGAATGCAATATAGCAATCAAATATAAGAGCTGATTCAATCCTTGGCAAAATTGTGAAGTTGGAAATGCTTGATATTTCCTACTTCATTCATCCATTCACCCACCCATCCATCCATCCATCCATTCATTCATATACATTTTTCAATGAATACTTATACTTACATGTTATATACAAAGCCCTGATCATCTGGTTTTCCTATGTTCATATTTAGTTTGGCCCACCTTCACCAGTTTCCAATCCCACTCCTTTCCACAGCACTTCCTGCTATCTCTGACAATAAACCTTCACCTATTATCACAGGTCCTTAATTTAACTTGCTGTATTTGATAAATTGGCAGCATTTCCTCAACATTGCTCAGCTAATATGTATTCAGATATGTCTACTCCCAAGTAATTAAGGCAAAGAGGATATTATCAGTATGACAATAAGGAAATGATTCCTTCTCTAATTTTAAAATGGACTGTGTGATGTCTTTCACCATTGTGTGAAATATATATATATTTCTATTAGGGCTACTAATCTGTAATACCATAGAAATTATAGAACATAAGTCTTATTTCCCTATACGTTTTAAGTAATTTTAAGACTCTGTGACCAAGAACAGAGTGTCACTACTATAAATTTTAAAACAAAAAAGGCATTAGCCAGTCAGGTAGCAGACGAGATACAAGTGGAATGGCTCTTTGTAAGAATGTCAGTGGTGGACTGAAGCAAAGTTTGTGAGAGGCAGAGACTGAAAATTTTCTACTGAGCAAGGACTGGTAAGTGGATCTTAATAGCAGAGTATTTATTAAACTAATTTAAAATGGGAAAATAATATTGTATTTAATTTAGGAGGGTGTTTTATTATTTTATTTTAATAAACATTAATAAACCTATAAAGGCTTTCTCAATTTTATTAGTATGTTTGATTCCCCTAACCCATTTTTTAAGATAATTTTTAGGTCCTAAACAGAAAATTCTACTACCAGGGGTGTTTTCAGAAACATAATTGTCATAACTGCAAAGGGACTTCAGTGTCTCTCTGCCCATCTAATTTAATTTAATCTAATCTAAAATCAGATTGCCTGGGTTTGAATCCTGTTTGCCTATGCACTATCTTGTATCTTGGGCCAGCTTATTAACAATTCTTATCCTTGATTTCCTTTGTTATAAAATGATAGAAATAATATGCTTACCTCATAAGATTGTTAGGAAATAAATGAGATAATATACTTACAAGTCATTTTGGTATGTTGTAAGAATGCAGCAAATGACAGCTGCCATTATTATTACTTTGCTATTATTACTCTTATTTTTAAAACTATTATTAGGGGCAGGCAGCATCTTCACCTCTCTGAAACAAACATCCCTCAAGGGCTTGATCTCTAATGTTTCACCATCAGAGATGTATTAATTGTATAATAATATTTTGCACCATGTGCAAATACAAATAACCTGAGATTGTCTATCAAATTATGACATCTTGTTGTGGCATGTGCTTTATTTTCTTAATATAAGATTTTGATAAATATCACTAAGGTGAGAGAAATAAGCGATTTGAGTGACTGCTGAGGGAAGGAAATGAAGAAAGTAGTGGAAAGGAGGGAGGCAATAGAAGGAGAAATTTGGTGTCAACTTTCAAATCTTGCTCAGACAGAATCCAGCATGGCCTGTACGTTTTTGCAGAAAGTTCCTTCCTTCATGGTGATGTGAGAAATGACAAAGAGAGGGAAGGATGCAGATTGGTAGGAGAGGAGAGACATTCAAGAGAGATTGTAAGTCATTCTTTCCTGGCAATAGTAGTGATAGGGAGGGAAAATCTAAGGGACAGAGTGGAAGAGCTATACAAAACGAGGTAATTAGAGGTCCTTTCCTCTTGGTGAGATCCGTAGAGTGTTGGGTGTATGTATTGTTCATATGCACCAACATATGAGGAAAGTGAGGAAAGTCAATGCTCCATTAGTTGATACTGGCCAGTGACCTCAAAGCAGCTCACTGACATCCAGAAGCCATGCAGCCACAATCTCTTGGTGCTGAAGCTCATGGTGAGCCCAAAGGCAAGGAGACTGAGTGAAAAGATCCCACTTTATTCGGCCTATCTGTGTGGAGCAACAGACATTCCGAGCTCCATTAGATTGATAGCACAGAGAAGGGAAATTTGTCAGCTTCACAAGCTACTGGATTCATTTCAGCAGTTATTGTGGTGATTAAGTAAATGTGTTAAGCTTAGATTTTCTGTAGAGAAAGAACCCTCTGTGATTCAATGGAGAAAATGACACTTCTAATTTGACAAAATAGAAATTGCCAGGTATATTATAGTTCAAGTGAAGGGGGATAGTACTGAAAATTCTTAATCTGGCTTCTGAGACAGCAAATTTGGAACTGAGTTTATATATAAGCACACCTGGAGAAAGGTGCAGTATAGCTCTGCAATGACAAGGTACTATGATCTGAATGGTTTTGTCGCCCCAAAATTCATATGTTAACCTTCAAGGTGATGGTATTAGGAGGTGGGGACTTTTGGGACATGATTAGGTCATGAGGGTAGATCTCTCATGAGTGGGATGAGTGCCCTTATGAAACTGGCCCAGGAGAGCTGCCTTGTCACTCGCACTGTGCGAGGACACAGAAAGTGCTGTCTATAAGGAAGCAGGCTCCCACCGTACACTGCATCTGCCTGTTCCTTGATCTTGAATTCCCCAGCTTCCAAAACTGAGAGAAGTAAGTTTCTGCCGTTTAAATTTACCCAGTGGGTGGTATTTTGTTATAGAAGCCAGAATAGAATGAGACACAAGAGTTCTCATCTATAAGGGTCTCTATAATTGTTTCTGATGGCTTGCATTATCCGCTGTAGGTATTCCCATGCCCTTCTTATGAAAGAGAATCCTAGAAATTTTTATTTCATTATTTTTTTAATTTAGGTCTTTTATTATTTCTTTAAGCAGCATTTTGTAATTTTTAAGCATGTAGAGTCTTTACATATTTTGTTAGATTTCTACCTAATTATTTTATTCTCTCCAGAGCAATTGTAAATAGTATTGTGTTTTTAATTTGTATTCATATGTTTATTGTGTTTTTTACCTTAGTTTATTTCACTTTATTTATTATTTTTTATTTCAGAATGGTACAGTGGTACAAACGTTTTGGTTACATGAATTACTTATGTATACTTTGAGTCAAAGCAATAAGTTTGCCTGTCACTCACATAGTGTGCATTGTACCTGTTAGGTGTGAATTTCCCATACCATCCTCCCCATTCCGAACTGCTTGATTTCTGGTGAGATTTGCTTCCATATGTGCACATGAATGTTAATCAATTAGTTACAATTTAGTAATGAGTACATGTGGTGTTTGTTTTTCCATTCTTGCAATACTTCACTTAGAAGAATGGTCTCCAGTTCCGTCCAGGTTGTTAAAAAAGGTATTACTTCAATATTTATTTCTATGGCTGAGTAGTATTCCATGGTATACATATACTACATTTTATTAATCCATTCATGTATTGATGGGCACTTGAGGTTGATTCCACATCTTTGCAATTGTGGATTGCAGATGTGCTGCAAAATGATTCAAGTGCAAATGTCTTTTTGATAAAATGACTTTTTTTCTTTTTTGGGTAAATACCAAATAGGGGGATTGCTAGATCAAATGGTAGGTCTACTTTTAGTTCTTTGAGGTACCTCCATACTGCTTTCCACAGAGATTGTACTATTTTACAGTCCCACCAACAGTGTATAAATTCTTTTCTCTATGCAACCATGCCAGCATATGTTGTTTGGGGACTTTTTTGATAAAAGCCATTCTCATAGGAGTTATGTGATATCTCATTGTGGTTTTGATTTGCATTTCCCTGATGATTAGAGATGTTGAACATTTTTTCATATTTTTATTGTCCATTAGTCTATCTTCTTTTGAAAAGCTTCTTTTCATATCTTTACCCACCTTTTAATGGGGTTGTTTGGTGTTTTCTTGCGTATTTTCTTGAGTTCTTTGTAGATTCTGGTTATTAGCCCTTTATGGGACACATAGCATGTAAATATTTCCTCCCATTCTGTATATTGTCTATTCTCTCTATTGACTGTTTTGTTGGCATTGCAAAAGCCTTTTAATTTAATTAAGTCTCTTTTATTTATTTTTGTTGTTACTGTTATTGCCTTTGGAGTCTTCATAAATTCTTTGCCTAGGCTGATGTCTATAAGAGTTTTTCCAATATTTTCTTCTAGAATTCTTATGATTTAATGCCTTAAGTTTAAGTCTGTTACCCATCATGAATTAACTTTTGTAAGTGGTGAGAGGTGTGGATCCTTTTTCAGTCTTCTACATGTGGCTATCCAATTTTCCCAGCACCGTTTATTGAATAGGGATTCTTTTCCCCAGTGTATGTTTTTGTCTGCTTTGTCAAAGATAAGATGACTATATAGGATGGTTTTATGTCTGGTTTATCTGTTCTGATCCATTGTTCTATGTCTCTGTTCTTGTACCAGTACCATGCTGTTGTGGTTACTATAGCCTTGTAGTACAGCTTGAAGTCTGGTAAAGTGATACCATCTGATTTGTTCTTTTTGCTTAAGGTTGCTTTGGCTATTCAGGGTCATTTCTGGTTCCAAACAGAGCATGGAATTATTTTCTCTAGATCTGTGAAATATGATGTTGGTATTTTGATCGGGATTGTGTTGAGTCTATAAATCACTTTGGGTAGTTTAGACATTTTAACAATGTTGATTCTGCTGATCCATGAGCATTATGTGTTTCCCATCTCTTTACATCTTCTGCAATTTCCTTCGTCAGTGTTTTATAGTTCTCCCTGTAGAGGTCTTTCATTTCCTTAGTTAAATATATTCCTGGCATTTTATCTTCTTTGTTGCTATTGTGAAAGGTATTGAGACTTCGATTTGATTCTCAGCTTGACTGTTGTTGACATACAGGAATTCTACTGATTTGTGTACATCGATTTTGTAACCTGAGACTTTTCTGAATTTATTTATCAATTTTAGTAGTCTCTTGGCAGACTCTTTGGGGTTTTCTAGATATGAGATCATATCATCAGCAAAGAATGATAGCTTGATCTCTTCTATACCCATTTGAATACTGTTGATTTCCTTCTCTTGCCTGATTGCTCTGGCTAGGATATCCAGCACTATGCTGAATAGAAGTGATGACAGTGAGCAACCTTGTCTGGTTCCAATTCTAAGCAGGAATGCTTTCAATTTTTTCCCATTCTGTATGATGTTGGCTGTGGGTTTTTCATATATGGCTTTTACAATTTTGAGGTATTTTCCATCTATGCCTATTTTGTTGAGTTCTTATAATAAAAGGGTGCTGAATTTTGTAAAATGCTTTTTCTGTGTCTATTGATAGAATCATACAGTCTTTGTTTTGCTTCTATTTATATGGTGAATCACATTTATAGTTTTGCATATGTTGAACCATCTTTGCATCTATGGGATGAAGCCCACTTGGCCATGGTGGATTACTTTTTTGATGTGCAGAAGCATTAGGTTTGCTAGGATTTCACTGAGAATTTTTGCTTCTATATTCATAAGGGATATTGGTGTATAATTTATTCTTTTGTTGCATCCTTTCCTGACTTTGTTATCAAGGTGATATGGCTTCACAGAATGAGTTGGGAAAGAGTCCTTCTTTCTTGATGTTATAAAATAATTTTTGCATTATAGGTACCAGTTCTTCTTTGTAGGTCTAGTAAAGTTTGGCTGTGAAACCATATGGTCAGTCTGGGACTTTTTTTGTGTTGGAAGTTTTTTATTGTCACTTCAATTTTATTACTTGTATTGTTCTGTTCAGGAGTTCTATTTGTTCCTGAATGAGCCTAGGGAGGTTATGTGTTTCCTAGAATTTGTGCATTTCCTTCATGTTTTCAAATTTATCTCATAGACATTTTTGTAGTATTCAGAGATGATATTAGGTATTTCCATGGTATCAGTTATAATATCTCCTTTTTCATTTCTGATTGAGCTTATTAGGGTCTTTTCTGTTTCTTGTAAATCTAGTGACAGTCCAGTTGATTTTGTTTATCTTTTCAAAGGACCAGCTTTTTGTTTCATTACTCTTCTGTATAATTCTTTCGTTATTGATATCATTTAGTTATGCTCTGTCCTTAGTTATTTCTCTTCTTCTCCTGGGTTTAGGATTGTTTGCTCTTCCTTTTCCAATTTCTGGGGATAATTCACTAGATTCTTGATTCGTGATTTTTCTGTCTTTTGGATGTAGGCATTTAAGGGTATGAATTTTCCTCTAAGACTGCTTTTGCTGAATCCCAAGATTTTAATAACTTGTGTCCCCTTTGTTATTTAGTTAGTTCAAAAAAAATTTTTTTTTGATTTCCATCTTAATTTCTCCTCCTTGACCTACCAATCATTCAGCAGTAGGTTGTTTAATTTCCATGACTTTGTGTTGAGTTGAATGTTTCTGTTGGAACTGATTTCTAATTTTATTCCATTGTAGTCTGAGAAGATACACGGTATAATTTCTATTTTTATAAATTTGTTGAGACATGTTTTGTGGCCTAGGATGTGATCAATCTTAGAAAACATTCCACGAGCTGATGAGAAGAGTGTATAATCAGTAGTTTTGGGGTAGAATGTTCTATATATGTCTGTTAAGCCCATTTGTTCTAGAGTTCTGTTTAAGTCCATCATTTCTTTGTTTATTTTCTGCTTGGAGGATTTGTCCCATCCTGTCAGTGCAGTATTGAAGTCCCTGGCTATTACAATGCTGCTGTTTATTGTTTTGTTTACATCAAGTAGGGTTTGCTTTATGAATCTAGGTGCACCAGTGTTAGGTGCATAAATATTTAGGATTGGTATGTCTTCCTGTTGAATTATTCCCTTCACCATTATATAATGACCATCTTTGTTTTTTTTTTTTTTTTTACTTTTATTGAGTTGAAGTCTATGTTATCTGATGTGAGAATGGCTATATCAGCTTTCTTTTGGTTTCCATTTGCATGGAATATTGTTTTTCATACCTACACCTTGAGTCTGAATGAGTCCTTGTGGTTTAGATGTGTATGATGTAGACAGCAGATATTTGGCTTGTATTTTGTTTTTATCCATTTAGCTAGCCTATGTCTCTTGAGTAGGGAATTCAAACCATTCACATTTATTGAAAGAATTGATAAGTGGGGTGGATTTCTGTTCATCCTGTTGAGTAGAACTTTATTGCTTTGTTTTACCTCTTGAGCCATTGTGGTATCTAGGCTCTGACTTTTAGCTTTTGGGTGATTTTACACTGGTGGGTGTCTATTGTGTTTATTTGTGTATAATGCAGTTCCGAGTACTTCCTGTAGGATAAGTCTGGTTTTGAAAAATTCCCTCAGTGTATGCTTGTCTGAGAATGTCATTATTTCTCCCTCACGTAAAAAACTTAACTTTGCAGGATACAAAACTCTAGGTTGGCCATGATTCTATTTGAGAAAACTGAGAAAGAGGCCCCAATCTTTTCTGGCTTGTAAGGTCTCAGTTGAGTTAATCTGATATGTTTTCCTTTGTAAGTTACTTGATATTTTCACCTTTTGTTTTACAGGAGCACCTCTTTCGTGTTTACTTTGGACAGTCTGATGACTATGTATTGTGGTGATTACCTCTTTATGATGACTCTCCAGGAGTTCTTTGAGCTTCTTATACCTGGATATCTAGATTTCTAGCAAGGCCAGGGAAATTTTCCTTAATTATTCCCTCAAATATGTTTTCTAACCCTTGTGTATTTTCTTCTTTGCTCTCAGGGATGCCTATGATTCTTATGCTAGGCCTTGTTACATAATCAAGTACTTCTTGTTGGCTTTGTTCATTCCTATTATTTCTCTGTTCCTTCTCTTTGACTGGCATGTTTAACTAAAAGGTGTTGTCTTCAAGCTCTGAGATTCTTTCTTCTGCCTGTTCTAGCCTATTCTTAAGGCTTTGCACTGTGTTTTATATTTCCTTGAAAGAATTTTTCATTTCCAGAAGTTCTGTTTGATTTTTCTTTAATAATTTGATTTCTTTAGTTAATTTTTCATTCGTTTCCTGCATTGTTTTTCTGTTTTCCTTGTGTTGGGTTTCTATTTATTCTTGTATTTCATTGAGCTTCCTTACAATCCATATTCAAAATTCAACTGTCATTTCAATCTTTTCATTTTTGGTTGGTATTCATTGGTAAGGAGTCACTGTTTTCTTTTGGGAGTGTCCTTTTGCTCTGATTTTTCTTGTTTCCAGAGTTCTTTTGCTGATTTTTTTTCTCATCTGGCTCTCAGTTGAGAGCTGGTGGTGCCAGGGCTGGTTTATGGCCCTGTCTCCAGGTCCCCATGGGTTGTTCCCCAAGGGAGAGGAGTGCTCGTCCTGAGTTGCCTATGGGGTATTCTAGGAAGTTTGATGAACCTCTTGGGTTACCTCTGACCTGTTGTCTTCACCTCTTCCCAACACGTATGGTGAGTTATGTTCCCCAGGTTATTTTTCGAGATGGTGAGGGATTCTTGTAAGTACGAATCAGCTGCTTCCTGTTTGCTTGAGTTGGAAGGCATTATGCTTAGCTATGGGATTATTCTCCCTGTCATTGATTGAAGTTTGAGTGAAAGAGCCAGCAGCTGAGATCATCTTTTGTGCCTGTGTTAACCTCTGGTCCTTCAGGTGGGGCATGTCAATGCCCCAAGCTTTAGGAGGGACCCTGTAACTTCCAGGGGGCTGCATGATCTCTACTTCCCCTGAGGTGGGGAGAAGAGCAAGACAGATTGTGGCTAGACTGTGAGAGCCTTAGAGGCTTTGAAAAGCCTCTGTGGGGCTCAGAGGTTGCTTATCCGGCACTAGGGGGAGCCACTGGTATGAAGTTCAGGGCAATCTCTCAAACCCAGGAAGGCTGTTTCTAAGGGAGGTGCCTAATCTCTTGAGTGCTAAGGCCCTGGACCAGGCCCCTTCTGCCCTTGTTCACTAGGGCAGTTTCTCTGCAGAGTGGGGTGAGTGCCCTCCCTATTCACTCCCAGGAACTCCACAGCACTGTCCCATCAGATGAGTCTGGGTGAGTTCCCTCACCACCTGTGACTGGCTCTCAAACTACCCCTCAGTCAGTGTTTCTGACCCACATGGACTAGCAAGATGCTGGTAGATATGGGGATCCCCAGTTGTGCACAACTATTCCACTACAAGACCCCAAGGGGAGAATAGGTAGGCCTCTGTATCCACAAAAGCCTCACCCAGGGGCATGATCCCACCAGGGAGAAGTGGTAGCCTGTGAGTTTCTTGCCTCAAGCTGCACTTCCTATTGTAAATAGTGAGAGGAAGAGCCACTGCTCCAGTTCTGCTGGTGCACCAAAGGCGTTTGGTTGTCTTGGGAACCAGGGGCTAGGCTAATTCACTCCCAGTGCCACACCCTGATCCAATGTGGCCGTTCTCCAGTGGGGGTAGAGGATAGGGGTGCTCATAGATCCCCATTCTTCAGCACCCCACTACACTCTCCTTGTTGAATATGTCTGCAGGGCTTCCTTGCTACCTGGGACCGGGAACTCTCCCCTGAGTCTCCCTGCACCACCTTTGTGTCAGGGGGCACTGGGTCTGGCCCTCCTGTCTAAGATGCCAGCATGCAATCCTGCAAATCACTGTGGTGGCCCAGCTCTCAGTGGCTGGCTCAGCCGAGAATGCACACCTGCTGTAAAAGAAGCAGCTGTTCACGAGCTTTTCAATTCAGAGTACTCTTGAGGTTGCAATGAGGGATAGGGGCTGTAGCTGCCAGCCAGTCTGAACTAAAATTACTTTCTGTGATGCCGTGATTAGAGGAGGTGCAGCAGAGGAAGTGTCTAGGTGTAAGAAAGCTGGCATTCCATTCTCTCGTGGCACTCTCCCATTGGGTGTCCCTTTTGAACACCTAAACTCCTAGGGTTTGCTGGTTCACCCCACTATTACTATTACTCGCCATGCCTGGGCTCCTGGAGGGTGAAAGCACCTCCAATGTTTTGTATCTGGCTGTTCACTGAAGGTACCTCGGTGGGGGAGAGAAAACCCCCCTTACTCTTTCATTGGGCTTCAAGCCTCTCTAGGTTTGGACCACATCGCTGTCTTCTCATATCTATCTTCTTTCTCAGCTTCACAGTTTTTCTCAGTGAGGTCCCCAGATATCTCTGTCATCTTTCCCTGTGATCCCCACCTGAGCTGCAGCTGCTCTCCGCTCTCCTCGGTCCAATATTCTACCTCCCAGCCTGGACGATGCTACAAACAATGTCTCTAGTTGTCCATCTTGGCTGACACCCCCCACAAATTTTGAGATCTAAAAAATACTTCAACTATCATTAATTTTAACTGTTTTTTTTTTCTTCAAGTATGAAATCCAGGCCCACAGAGGTTAAATAAGCAAACTGTCCTAAGTCATGGAGTTCGCAAGTGACAGAGTAGGGGCCACAATCACATTGTTTACCTCCTTACCATGGGGCATCCCAGACTGGTTGGTAAGGAGAATAGGAAGCTCTTTTGTTTGGGATGCAAAGTATTTCTGAAGCACCACATTCCATACCAATCTGTTGCCTGAAAGTGTTGTTTATCTCTTCTATTTTTAAGCATTTCTCAAACCCTCTTACTTCCTGGACAATATCATGAACTTAGTGAGGATAGAGCTCATGGCTGCCATATCTCTGTATTGTTACCCTATTTATAAGGTTCTTATTTAACATTGTTCAGTTTATTTTTATTCTAAACCTTGTCAAGAATGCAAACCTCTGCCTTTCTCCAGCTGAATAAATTCCACTGACATTCTTTATAGAAGACCAGAAAACAAACAAAGATGACTGGGCTTTGTTTTTGTTTTTGTATATGTGTATATTTTAGGATGTTTGTGAGAAGGAGGTGGTCAAAAGGAATTGTTTAAAAGATATCATTTATCTGGGATTACTTGAGTTTAATGACTTGCAGTCTAAACCATTAGGGGGACTGAAGAGAACAGAGAATTTCTATTGAAAATATTAATGTGTTTGGGCAGATAGCAGAGAGGGTCCAGAGGCTAAACATCAGAATGCATGGACTTAGTGTTTTAAATACAGAAGAAAGGTTAGAAATAAGAAAACTAATTTCCTTTTTATTACAGATTTTAGATCTAATTTCTTTTGTCCTTCCTACGTATTTGAAAAGAGGACATAGTTCTTATTTCCATGTCAGAGCTGTTGAATATTTTCACACTGGAAGTGTTGAGTTTAGATTTGAGCACCACAAATTTAGAAGGCTATAAATTACCCATTTTGCCCTGCAGAACATACAGAATGTACTTCAAAGAAGCACATTTTATACAATGATTATTAATTACAGAAAAATTCCAATATTCACTTGACTCTTTCAAAGATCATCAAAGGTGATCAAATTTATAACTCACAGCAAATCTTTTCACAAATCCCTTTCCTCAACTATCAAATCTTTTGTGCTGTACAATGTTTCAAATCTTCATCAAAACATTAAGCTTCCCTTAAGCTTTAGTTCTTGTCATTTTTGTTGTGTATATCTCTCTCTCCTTTCTTTCAGCATTTTATTATGTAGTTCAACCTAGTCTCTCTGCTTAAAATCTTTTTTCTTACCTACATAACTTTCTGATCTTAGCACATTTTCCAGGTTTTCCTCTGAGAGATAAGAACTGATAAGGCAGATTGTGGAAATGCTACATATACACAAATGTCAGTAAATCTTGCCTCAGTCATGAATATTCTATAGATAAAAATGAGATGATGATGATGGACTCAAAATTGCAAACAGAGGCAGCATGCATAATAGGCGGAGCAGTGGATTCACTTCTGGCTAACCATGGTGTGAGCTTTTGTCTCTACTCTCTCCCCAAATCCAAACAAAATAGGAATAAATGATAAAGAAGACACAACCCCTCAAGGAAAAAGTAATCAAAAGAGGGGACAAAATCAGACCAAAAATGGCAAAAACAATTTAAAAGATGGAAAATGGATCAACAAGGGTAGTCATTTTAGCAGAGCATAGGGTTGAAACTGAAGCATGCAGAAAAATCAAAAGAAACAAGGTGTTTGAACTTTTGATCCCCAGAAAAGCCCAGAAATTGGAGATAATTGAAGGTGGGTGTTAACGAAATGAATGAAAACATGAACATGGGTGTTGAAAGTTTGTAAATGAAGCAATTGGACCCACAGAATCTTTTTCCCACTCCCCGAAGCCGAGTAACTTCGCATGCCCTGTCTTATCAAAGACTTGAGATATACTTTCTGAATGCTGTAATTAAACTGGTGATGCACTGGTTTTGGAAATACCAGGCTTAGCTGAGTACAGAGGCAAAGCACTCTAGTGCACACAGAAGCTTTAATTAAAGTCTACAAAAATAAATAATTAGACAAAAGTATACGTATTGAAACCTAAGATTCTTAATACACCTCCCTAACTTGGCTCTTAGAACTCTGGGAGCCAAGTTTAAATACTCAAGGCAGGAAAGCAGAGGATTCCTCTCTAGAGACTCTGAACAACCTCAAAGAAAAGAACTACGGATATGGACACTTTGGTTTGTCCCAGTAAGAAGATAGGGCAGTGCTTTATAATGGACTATACTGAATCTCACCGACTGTCATGTTCTGAAAATACATACAGATTCCAATCAGCCCTTCTATAAACATAAGGGAACTGTAGACCATGACAGGACACCAGCATAAACAGAAAAGAGAAAACAATGCAGGGAGTAATAGAAAACACCAGAAAAACTGTAATGCTCTCAAAGTGATGAGATATTATATCCCCAAAAGTAGAATAGGCTGTTCTTAAAAAAAAAAAAAAAAAACAAAAAGAAGCAATCAGAGAAAATATAAAAGCTCTTGGAAATAAAATATATGATAGATAAAGAAGAAAAAAGTCATTAAAGAGAGGTATGTATTGGGAAATTTGTCTTAAGGGGAATATCCAACAAGTAGGAAAAAAGACGATAAAAAGATTCAAAATATGGAAACGAGTTCAGCAAAACAGAATTAATTCAGAATACCCACTGCCTGTCTCATAATAATTTTTGACATAGAGAAGGGGTTGGAGGTGCACAATTACTAAATAGTAACTGCAAATTAATTTTCAAAATTAGACATGAATTTTCAGATTTAAAGAACCCAGTGATGTTCCCAAAAGTAAATGGGAGAAAAAAAATCATCATAAAAGTTCAGAATAGAAGAGATAAGACATTATCCTACATGCTTCCAGAAAGAAGAAAGAAAGAAAGAAAAAAAGAGTCACCTACAAAGGGATAAGAACCAGAATAGACTATGACCTCAATATCAACCCTGAAAACTAGAATTCAGTGGAGCACTGGCTCTCAAATTTCCACATGCTCCCCCAAGAAAGAGGAAAAAATGGCACCCAGAAAAATAGGTCACCAACATAGGAAGAAGAGAAAAAATTCCCAGATTTCCAATAAAAGAAGTTCTGGACTATCAGCTTATGAATCCTCCTCTAGAGAACAGCCAGTGCAACAGACCAGCTGTTTTAAAACTGTAGATAGAAGGGCTTCTGGAGGGGTGTCTTAAACCAAATACAATAGAACAAGAAAAACCTGAAAGAATTATTGTTGCGTTTGCACATATTAAGAGAAGCTTTTTCAGTTCTTCAGGAGAATTTAGGAATAAATTAGTGATAGATTCATAAAAATCATTCAAGCCATGAAACAGAGCAATTATTAACTCTAGGAAAGATAAGAATAGAAATAAATTTATAAAACATCACATCATTCAGCTGTAAATATTAACAGTCATAATGTACATGCTGACTTTTGATTTAATCAAAATTGTATTAATAATACAACTGTATAGGGAAAATAAATGTGTATGTGTTGGAGGGACAGTTTTAGGTAGCGATATCTTCATATTCCATGTGGGAAATCAATGAGGAAGAGGAGAAATAGGAGAAGCAGGTGGAGGAAAAAGAGGAAGAGGAAGAAAAACAACATTTTACTTATGTCATTTAAAAAGAGGTTATTAGCAAAATGAACAACTACAAGAGGCAAGAATAAGCTTGTTGACAGGAATGAGACAGGTTATTATTATTATTATATATTTCCTATTAGTGTACTATTACTACACTATTATAGCATTACCTGGCTTTTTCAACTATGAATCTATATTACCATGATAAAAATAAAAGCCAAATTTGAATGTATTTAATATAAAATTGATAATTTACTCCAGCTTTAAATCCTGGCTTTACCATTTACTTGGGAAAATTGCTTCTTTATTGTTGTTTCTGCTGGTTTGTTTGCTTATTTATTGGGCTTTGTTGTGCTTTTCCTCATAAAGGAGCTAATGCAGGTGTATGATCCTACCTTAATACCCGACATGAAGCAGCAAGCCCTCAAACATTCATTTTCATTTCCCTCTTGAAGGAGCTAAGAAAGTTGTTAGCCGTATTCAAATATTTGAAGGAGTCATATGTGAAAGAGGGATGCAATTTGGCCTATGGTTCCACATGATAAAAACAAGAAGCTGAAAGGCTCAAGAAAATATATCTAGCTCAATATAAAAAGGAATGTTATTGTAAAACGTATTGTAAAATATGGCTATCCCAGGGCACAGGTAACTGGTGAATTCTCCATAGTGCAGTCTTTAAAACGTAACCTGAAGATCATATAACAGGGGTGAGATATAGTACAGAGGTAATGTGCACACTGGGTAGGTCAACCAAGTAGTGTTCTAGGTCTTTCCTTCCTATAGACTGATGATGCTATGCCCTGCTTATACTCCGGAAATGCAAAGACCACCAGGGAAGCAAGCTGTGGTTATCAATATGGTAGCTGCAGAGATTACGAGCAAAAGCAACAGGCTTTAACTGCTTTAAGCACTAAGAAAAATGTAAAAAGCAGAATTAGAATGATCTGAGCCAAACTCTGCCCCAGATTTAACATTGTGAAAAAATTCAAAGGTCTAATAGGTAGTAAGGGCAAAATTCTAACATCTCCTTTGAAAGCAGAGCACTTCTCCTGCAAAAGGACTGACTCAGGGCTCGCTCTTACTATGAACTCCATCCTTTCCTAGTCACACAGAGGCAGACCCTGACTTGTATGTATCCTCTGCCCAGTTACACCCTTCCTCCCTTTGCCTCTAAGGCCTCTAGACTAGTCTCAAACTGGATCCATTTTCCATAGGAAGAAAAGGAAGGGAGAAAGAAAAAAGGACTCAGAGGTGGGTATTTCCTTTGTATCTCCTAGCTCTTGTTCTTATTCTTTACCTGTGAAAAGAAAGGGTAAACCCCCAAACAGGTGAAGAAACCCTATCCCACACCAGTCTTCACTCCCTATGGCCCTCTCTTCTTCCTGTCCCCTGTTTTGCTTTTTTCCCAGGTCCCTTTAACTTTCTGCATTCTCCTAACTTGCTACCTCTCCAATCCAACCCTCAGCAGGCCTGCCAGAGCCCCTTTCCAGGATAGGAGAGTGGTTCCAAGATCTTGTATTAGAGAATGTTGTGACTTTGCTTTCTGGTGTTCTGCAGTACAGCCTGTTTGAAGACAGGGATGCCTTAGCAACCCAAATGCAGCTCTTAACTCTTATCTGTATTTCTGCTGGCCACCCAATATCTAGGCAATTAATTTCAGACTCTTTAACACGACATATAAATTTTTCACAATTTGACCCAGGTGACATTTCCAACCTCCTGTCCTGATCTTTTTCTATCAAGCTCCCTTTGTTCCAGCCACACTAAACTCTTTACATACCCTCTACTGAGAATGCCCTTCCCCCTTCTCTCCTCTCTGGCACACACTGATTAAGCCAACTCAAATATCTCCTCCTCCTGCTCTTCTTCTGTGAAACCTTCTTACACTCCCCTATTCAAACTTAGGCAGGAATCCCTTCGTGTTCCCAGGACTTTTTGCTCATGCTGCTATCATAGCACTTGACATGTTGTATTCTAATTTATGTCTTTGGGAGTTTATCTTCCCTGCTTGATTTCTCAAATAAAAGCATCCTGTTCTTTTTGGTATTCACAGTACCTAGCAGAGTGTGTGGTTTATAGCAGGAACCCAATAAATGTTATTTGAAAGAATAAAATAAATAAGTGAATGAATGAAAAGATACACTACAGTGTGTGCCTTTTTAAACAACTGATCTAAAGGATTAGTCATTAAACAAAGAAAGCTTCAGTAGGCATCTTGCACATCTGGACCATTGTAATGCAAAATATTTACTTAGGAGGCAAAGAGATAGTCTCTTTTCCTGTTGAAATATAAAAGAATTTTTGTTTCAGGCAAAATTACACTGAAAAAATATAACTGTCTGCAGTACAAGAGACTAAGTTTATATCTTTGAGGACATTCTCTTGTCTTTTTGCATTACAAGAGTGAACAAGATTTAAACCAAGCAGTCAGTGTGATGATGTTTCCAGAAAGCTAATAAAGAGGAAGATTAGAGAGCTGTATAAAATGGCAGGTGCCTCAGCAGATTCCACATCTTTGACATTAAACACAGAACAAAGGGATGCTGTTTTCCAAAGACCACCAAAAGTGCTTGATGTCAGTTTCAGCAGCATGGTGCCATTTTGACTGTGGTGTTCATCTTCTCTTGTATCAGTTAGAAAACAACATAGAGAAAAAATAAATATCAGTAGATGATACTCAGAACAGAGACAACATCTAAAACAAAACCAAACTCTCATAAAAAAGGAAGAAGAATATTTCCAGTCAATCACTTGCAACACATCCTTTGCCCTCATAAAACAGACTGTTATATCCAATCATATAAATTATCTCAAAGAACCATCTGCAGAAGATTCCGCATTCTACAACTCACTTTATGTCACAGTCTATTGGGGAGCTGAGAATGATGACTATTTTGAGATATAGAAGAAGTGAACCAGGGTGATATTTCTCCTGGTAACTGATATGACTACCAAGGGTCACAGCCATCTTTATCCAAAGAGCAAATACAGAAAATATTTCACATTTTTGTACTTAATGAACATAATTACAACTAATATTTCCTCTTTTGAGCTTTCTTTACCAAAGGCAACTTCAAAAATATCTCCTATTTGGAGACAAGGCAACATTGAGAACATAGTGTGAATGTGGGCTAGAAGAAAAACACAAAGCAAAGAGACAGGCATAAGATATATAATAGAGAAGGGTCTGTGTTTGGAATAGGAGAAAGGTGAGAGCACCTATTATACTATGAGCTGAGCACCTACTATGAACTGAGCATCATGCTATGCACATTAAAAATAACATATTGTTGTATATATTTGCTGAATGAGAATAATATAAAGCTAACAAAAATACAAGTGTGTATCCTGTAAAACATTATTGTAGATAAAACCAATCCTTTATCTAAGGAACACAGGTTAAGGCATTAATATCTGTAGAAGAGTTTACAAGTTCATACCAAAGAAACCCAAACAGCACATCATATATTGTTGGACTTACTTTCAGATCTTAGACTTGGAAGATAAAAGATAAATCCAGAAGTACAAATTCTTTATGGGAGAGGAAGCTGAGTTTACCAAAGTGTGCAAAAACTACCTTGTCATCAATATGTATAAAACAATGTTTCATATATTTCAGTCACATGTTAATTATCATATAATAAAATATTTAAATGTGCTCATCTGCTTAAATTTACACAAAATAATTGTCAACCTCAAAGACAGCTAATGAACATAGAACAGAAGTCACAAAAATTGATTATGAAGACAATAGTAGGCATTGTTAAATATACAGTTTGTAATGAAGGATTTTTTTTTTTCAAGTGAACATATGTGGTACAGTCTTGTCTAACTAGCTAATGCAAGTAACTCCACTGATTGGTGGGAATGATTAATGTGTGAACTTCTCAAAGACAGATACTAATAAAGGCCTTCTGTTTCAGCCTTTATAACTGATGGTACTGCCTGAATTTCTTCATATGTTCAAAGAAGACTAAACTTCTGTTAGTGTGGCTTTTACCTGCTTATTATCACTGGCCAAAGATAAGTTAAAAATATGTCATGGGGTGGCTCAAATCGAATCACATGCTAGGAGAAGGCTTGTCTTCTGCCTCTTCCTGATAAATGATTGCTCATCCTCTGGTTTTCTCACGTCCTGTTCTTTCTTTCACTTTTCTCACCCTTGCTTTAGTTCTCCTTCTCAATAGGAATAATTCGTATAAGTCACGGTTATTTCACTTATTGTTGATCTGAAAGCCAGCAGAGCATAGGCTGTGGAGATGAGCTATCTGGGATTGAATCCTAGTTTTTCCACTTACTGTGTATGTCTTTGGATGAGTTGCTTGAACTCTATAAACTTGAGTTTCCTCATCCATAAAATGGGGAATACATCCTAAGGGTATCATTAATATTAAAGAAAATAATCTTTTTATCATGCATGGCCTGCAGCAGATATTCAATCTTGGTGTTATTACAATAATTATATGATTATGCTGGGATAGTGGAAGAAATGTGAATGTGGTTTTCAAACTCTACACTTTGACCATATGTAGAAGCAGTATGCTTGAGTTCTTACACAGAAAATGAAAATATGACAGATATCTCTTCTTTGGTTCAGATGCTGGGAGTATTAGAACCAAATTAATCTTGTCAGAATAAAACACTTTTCAAAACAATGTTTTATTTTTACCTTAACTGCTAGAAGAGTTAGAGTCAAAATCAAAGTCAAATGACTTTTCATTCGGGCTACATTCTTCTTTGCTTTTGGTTCTCTGTTAATTTTTGCTCTTGATTTACCTATAATTGTATAATTTTCTTTTATATTTTACTCCTTTTGAAACAAAACAATGAAATCCTTACCTCAGTCTCAAGAAGTCCCGTCAATCAATATTCCTCCCTTTCTTTATTTCGCTTTCTCTCACACACACACAATTTATAGCATCCTAAGGAAATGATAAACCTTGTTTGGTCTATCCTGGTTCCTTGGGCTCCTTTTTAAAACTGCGTATTTCTACGCCCAGCCTTAAAGATTCTGATTCTGTAACTCAGAGTGCATTCAGGAATCTGTATTTTTAAGCAAATACTATTCACCTAGGAAACTCAGATTCAGACAGTACTGTACCACCCTTAGAGAAGCTAATGGTCTGTGTGGTGCAGTAGGGAAGAGATGGAAATGAGTCTGGCTTTTAAAGCAGAACCAATTGCTATCTGTGTGACCTTGGAGAATCACTCAACCTGAGATTCAGTTTCTTCATTTTTAAAAGATAGAGAAATCTGTAAATCTGTTCTATCTAACTTATACAGTTGCCATAAAAAGTAAATGAAATAATATGAGTAACAGGAAGCAAAAGTATTAAATAATTACATGGCCATCTAGTTTACACAATCCAGGAAACAAAGCAATATGAATTTTTAGAGGCAGACAGCTTTTTGCTTTAAAAATCAAGACCCCATAGCTGTCGATTCTGTCCAGATAGAATAGGTGTGTTAAATCTCAGGTCATGGCTTATTAGTGGATTGTGAAATCAGTTTGCTGGTGGCCACAGAATTTTGAAATAGAGTAGAATAGAATGGAATGAGATAGGGTAGAATAGAATAAGGTAAGACCAGATAGGATAGAAAATATCAGAACACATTGCCCATGAGAAGAAGTTTAATAAGATGTCTAATACAGTAGAGCCCCTTTATCTTTGAGGATATGCTCTAAAACTCCCAGTCAATGCCTGAAATCACACATAGTACTGAACCCTATGTATACTATGTTTTTTTTTTCTATACATACTTACCTATGATAAAGTTTAATTTGTAAATTAGACACAGTAAGAGATTAACAACAATAATTAATAATAAAATATAATAATTGTAACAACATGCCATCATACTCTTGCACTTTGGGGCCATTATTAAGTAAAATAGGAGTTACTTTAACATAAGCACTGCAATATCTTGACAATTCTTCTATCTGATAACTGAAATGGTCACTATTAATAAGTGAGTAAGGGATGGTGGCACAATGTGGATCAGCTGGACAAAGGAACGATTCATTGAATTTAAAATGTATGAATTGCTTATTTCTGGAATTTTACATCTAATACTTTTGGACTGCAGCTGAAACGGTGGAAAGTGAAACCATGGGTAAAGGAGGACTACTGTATTTAAATCTAGTTGTTTCTGTGCTGTCCTGTATTCTCTCCCAGCTTATTCCTATGTATTCTGACTTGAGATCACACGTAGGAGATCACACGGTGTGGAGGGCAACGCAGGGCAGCAAGCAGACAGCATCCATGGGTGAGACTGTGAGGGAAGCAGGAATATGGGAAAAGGGATGTGATTAAAGGAACAGTAAAAGGGAAGACAATCAAACTTTTTTATAGGTATGTACGTACAGGAAAAAAACAGTATATATAGTGTTCAGTACTATCTGTGGGTTCAGGCATCTTTCTTAAAACCAGGAAAATATATACATTTTTAGTGCCTTCAAAAATCTTGTGCAGACCATGAGACTTCTCAGATCATATAGAAAGGAGTTTTGGAGCAACTTCTTTGGAAATTTTAAAAAAGAAAGCTGAAGAAGGTGGGACAGTCAGTTTGTAGGTACAAGCATGGTAAGCTGTAAGGCACACTGCAAAGGGAAAATAGTACTTTGCAGGTATAAAGTTAATTGTTACTCATGCCTTGGTTTATCAGCTGTTCTTCTATTCCCCAACTACCTCTACTGAAACCAAAGTCTAGGGCTAAAAGATAGAGAGCACTTTCTCTGGCTTCCAGGTTAAGGGAATATTGTTCTAACATCTGCGAATGAATTTTGAAATTCATTTTTCCCATTTTAATAAAATCATTGCCTTCTTAGTAAAATAATACATTGTATGTATTACTTAGTGATTACATTAATAACTACCATTTTGTGAGCTAATTATCATGTGCTAAGCATTGTGCTAAGTAGTTTACAATCATAATCTCTTATCTTCTAGAACCCTAAGGGAAAAGTTTTAGTGTGCATGCTTTATAGATCATCTTACTGAAGCTCAAAGGGATTAAGTAATTAACCTCAATTCACATAAGTAGTGAGGGATAGAAGCAGGATTCACACTCAGGTCTCTATAGTCATTCACTTGGCAGCTCTACCTCACTGTCTCAGCTCCTAGGGTGAACCAGTACTTGTACACTAATTTTTGAAAGTCATTACCATGTGTAATACTATTTCTAAGAGAGAAGCATGCCTGCAAAGTCAGGCAATTAGGCTAAACAAAAGTGTTGTGCATTACCCAATCAGCCTCTGCGGAAGATGCTGTGTCTCAACTATATATATTGTGCATGCATTGTGCCTTTTTCCTCTGTGGATTCTGAAAGGACTTAGTAGAAAAAGCAGCTGCTTACTCTTTTCCCTTTTAAATGTTAATTTTGTGGCATGCTCCATAAATCTATTTGCATTCTGTCACCCAAATGGTAGTGATCAAGATGAAAAGAACATCATGCTAAAATGTATCTCTGATTGTACAGGGAATACAGTTAGAAAATGAATTATTTCTTTTTTCTTTTTTTTTGGTAATTTCAGGGCCAGGGTTAGGGCAGGTGTGTGTGTGTGTGGAAGAAGAGTGTGTTACTTGGGGACCAATGTTTTCTTTTTGTTTGTTTTGAATTTGGTAATTAAGTAGGTTGATGTTAATTAGACCCAAAAATTATGCTATGTAGAAGGAGAGAGTATAGTATCCTCTGTACCTATTTCCAGAATTTATTTGCTGTCTGCATCCCGTAAGGGCTGAGATGAAAGAACAAGGCAGCTGTGACTAGTTCTCACAGCGACAGGAACCCGAGGGATTTTTTCTCAGTTCTCGCCCTCATTGCAAGGCAGAGAGTATTTTGCTTGCCCCTATCCAAAACGGTGAGAGGTGCAGGAAATGTCCTCTTTGCAGTTGGTTCTTTGGTAAGTAGAAGAAGTTTGGGTTAGGTAAAGGCAATAGGCAACAAAACTGCTGATTTTCAAAGGCATCTAGCACATGAAAATTTGCACTCTGTGATTCTCCTCACTCTCCCTGTGTCTCAAAACAATCTGGAATTAGCAAGCCTTGACAACAGCTAATGAGAATGAACAGACTCACACAGATTCCCCTTTAGCCGCAATTGGATTCAACCTTTACAAGACAGGCAAATCAGCCCAAATAACCTTTTTTTTGAATGAATAAAAAGATTTCCTATCCTCCAGTAGTTGTATACTAAGAGGGGAGTCAGGTAAAGAAGCTGAGCTGTAATCATGACAGTAATACCTATAGCGTGTTTACTGTGTGCCAGGCACAACGCTGTGATATGGGTACCACTGCCACCACCACCTTCATTATAATCACCCCCATTTTATAAATGAGGAAACTGAAGCACACAGAAGTTATATTTTCCATCTGTGGCCCATGTGCCCATGGGTTCCATGGGCCCATCTCTCTTCTTCTCCAGTCAGAGTAAAAACTACAACATGCATCTTTGAATTCTGAGCTGCATTGCTAAAGTGCCGTTAACCTGAGACCCATGGAAGAGGGCTTGATTACAGTTCATCACATTTGGCGCACAGTATCTGGTGAACTATTCTTCTATTCTTTCCATTAGTGACTGATCAGTTGAAAAATAATGATTTACGATCTGCTATGAACTGAGCACTATGAGGCATGACAGGAAATATTGCTTAGTGGCTGAGGTAAACCCTGCAGGTCAGCCTTCCTGAATTAGAACCCACCTACTAGCTATGTGACTCTGGAGAAGTAACAACTTCGTGTTTTTAATTTTCTCATCTAAAATTGGGAATAATAATAACAATAGCTTCTTCAAAGAGTTATTATGGCAATTAAATGAGTTAGTTAATGCAAATTGATTAAAATAGTACCTGATGCATAGTTAGAGCTTGATAAGTTTTTTCGTTATAGTTATTACCAACCTGTTTTTCAAGCTAAAAATTGTAAAATGGTTTTGATGTAGTTATAATAGTCTGCATGGAGAGAAAAATGAATTATTTGGAACTATCCTTTTTATGAAATTAGTTCAGATTTTAAAACATTAATAAAATACCTATAACTTTTAGAAATCTTAATTAACGTATCCTTTTATATCTCAAGAGTGCATATACACTTAAAATTCCTTGATTCATTTAGTTGATTTAATCAATTTATGTAACTGATATAACTAATATGTATTGATGCCCTACTAGGTGCTGGGAACAGTGAATAAAAAACTCATGCATAAAATTTGTAGAACCTATGCTTAGTGAGAAGTTCCCTATTCATTTCCACTTTATGTCTTTTAAAAAACATTAATGCAAAGTTTAAATTAGCATTGCACCTGTCTGTAAGTGATGCTGTAGAGTACAAGAAAAATGATATCATTATTGGTTGAAATATTATTTACTATATTTCTGTAGTTCATTTGCTCAGGGTAAAAAACATCATTATCAAAGTGAAAATGTTGACATATGATTATCTGTACTCAAATTCTTCCTTATATTATATGGTTATAATTATTTATAATCAAAGAGATGCCTCACACAACAAATTTAGGATTCTATTTTGGGGTGAATATTTGTCATATAGAAAAACCAACATGTCTATGGTAAGTGTTACATACAATGATTCTAATGCTGAATATTTGCTCTACTTCTCAATTAATCACACATATACCATATAATAAAACTATATCCCTGAAAAGACCAAGAAGTATCAGTCCTTCAAGTAAAATATTGATTTTTTTGGTTTTACTTCTGTATCTGAAATACTTCTAGAGGTTTAACTAATATTAATAAAAAGCACCTCTTGTATTCCCCTGGATAGAGCTGGAACACATTTTACTAAGTGAAGTATCCCAAGAATGGAAAAACAAGCACCACATGTACTCACCATCAAATTGGTATTAACTGATCAACACATAAGTGCACATA
>NW_012134525.1:5819945-5840563 GCF_000956105.1 Propithecus coquereli | reverse complement strand
GATGGACACACTTGAAACTCGGACTTGGGGGGGGTAGGGGAGCAAGGGCAACATACATAACCTAAACATCTGTACCCCCATAATATGCTGAAATAAAAAAAAGAAAAAAAATAAAGAAAAAGCTATATTTGCCACCTCTCCCCATTTGACAGATGGTTAATTTAAAACCTGTAGGATAAGTATGCTTAACTTACTTTGTAAGCTTGAAGGAGCCATAAATTAGAAAGATTAATACACTGTTTTTTGTAATTTCAGAACATTACAGGGGTACAAATGTTTAGGTTGCATACATTGCCTTTGCCCGAGTCAGAGCTACAAGCGTGCCCAATCCCAAGACAGTGTGCACCACACCCATTAGGTGTGGTGCACAAACTATCCCTCTTTGCTGACGATATGATCTTTTCTCTAGAAAACCCCAAAGCTTCTGCCATGAGACTACTGGAATTGATAAACAAATTCAGCAAAGTCTCAGGTTACAAAATCAATGCATGCAAATCAGTAGCATTCGTATACGCCAACAACAGACTGATAACCAAATCAAAGACTCAATACACTTCATGATAGCAACAAAGAAAATAAAATACCTAGGAATATATTATTACAGCAAATGATGTATGCTGTTTTGGAATGCATTAGTGCCAAATTCATTTAGGGAAATTGATTACATGGGAGCTGAGATATGTATATTTAAATAATTAATATACATTTTTAACTTTAAGTTAGTGTATACCACTTCTAAATTTTTTGGAGCAGCTTTTATTCTTGCTCCCATATTTTGTTCCAAGAAATTATGTCATCACTCAGAAGAAGAAGTAAACTTGTCTAGTATTTCTCCAGGGGTTAGAAATAGGATCCAATAGTAAGAGCTGCTGGGAGGAAGATTTCTGTTCAACAGAAGGATTAGCTTTCTGATAATTAAAACTGTCTAACAGTGGAGAAGTGACCACCTGTCATGGAGATTATTCAGACTGGGTAATTATTATTGGAATGTGGTAGAGGGGATAACTCTAGTGGTAGGAAATTTGACTAAATGATTTCTGTATTTCCTTACAACTCTAGGATTTTGCGTTTGATCGTGGAAGTTCTTGTCTAGCCTAAATTTGTTTTCCATGAAGAAATAGCTGCATAATACAGTGACTAAAAGCACCAATTTTATGATAAAACAGATAGACCTGAGGTATGGACCTTGATACCACTGACCTGCTGAGTGACCAAAAGGTATGCATTCAAATTTCTCATAGACAGTTCCATAGCTGAAAGAAAGAACAATATCTAATAAAAGAATCATGAGGATTGAGTTAATACATGTCAAAGTATCTCATTTGTACTAGATGTTTATAATGTGGACTTGGTCTGGGTCTACAGACCTATGAGGTCATGTCTTTCAAAGGATATAGGGAGAAATGATTGAGAAATGTACTCTTTTGGGAACTAGGAAAACAACCCTATTGAATGGTATTCGATGATTTTTTTAAACCTTTAAATCTAATGCCACTGGACCACTTTGTTGCATGCTTAGTCTATAATATCCAGAAGCAAATATCTTTGTGACAGATATATGACAATTAAGACACTTTAGCAACTGCAAGGATGAAGGGTTCACAATTGATTTCTTTCTTTCAGAGATAATTCCATAATCTATTGCTAGATCAATAGCTCTTTACAAACGCTAGAAGTGATTAAACACCTAACTAAATGCTACAAACATCATTGTAATAACCTGGGAATCTGGAAATCACATAATCTCTCAGTTCAGGTTTATTAATCTCTGCCAGACCAAATTTGCCTGACCAGTTTTACAATTTTCTCACACATTTGTGTAGTATGATGGTACTCACATTTGCAGCAATAAAGTGATAGATGTTTCTTCTTTGTGCACACATACACATACCTTAATGCAAGTCATGTTTCCCAAAGAGTACAGTGTGAGTATTACGTGCAGAGATTACACAAAACAATCTCTCTTAGCCTAGGGTTTCAGTCCTTCACTGTGAACCCTCCTGGAGCCCGCTGATCAGCATGCAGAACCAAGTTACAGAGAAGTACACAGAAATCTCTAGGGCTCTCTGTCCATCTGTGGAGGTGGGGCGGGGAGGGGGGCCAAAGGAACCATATATAATTTGCAGACCCATCCTGACTTGTTTTCCTCAAGAAACCTTTTATTGTTACCTCAGAAGTGGAAATAGATGTTTTTCAGCAGGTGTGTAACACATTTAGGCCGAGAATACAAAATGTTCAGCAATTTACTTTAGGGGTCAAATGTTATTTTGGGGAAGAAGACTTTTCCAAAAAAGCACGCCTGTTTCTCACATACACACACACACACACACACACACACACACACACACACACACGTGTGGGGGGACGGGAAGGGAGAGAAAGACAGAGACAGAGACAGACAGAAAGAGACAGAGAGACATTTGGGATCTGACATTTGTAATAAATACTGGAGCAATGAGGGAGAAAAATAGATGGTTAAAACAAGTAACCAGAATTATACATGTCTATCAATCACACTGTTGTGTTTAAAAGATGAATGTCCTCTGGACTAAAATTAGAATGAATTTCTCTTTCTATTAGAGGTAGCTTCAGAATTTTGGGGGTAGGTTTGTTAACACTGTTCATAAATGAGCACATTTCTTTTAAAATGTGTTAAAGCATGGTGAGAGCTGCTGCATTCACAAGGCTCCAGTTTTCAGTACAAATTCCACAGTACAAAACAAGAAGCTGTTCAAACCTCAGCATTTCATTTTTTACATGATATCAGATTTTATTTGGCTGCTTTTAGCTGCTGACAACAACATAACTCCTATTGAATTTATTGCTAATTAGGAGATGATAGGTGTGAAGTTATATTAAAAGAGTTTTTGAGTAAATTTATATATAGTGGGACAAATTTTTTGAAGAAAACTTTAAAAAACTTTTCAAAATGCATAACTTTTTTTCTGTTGGTCAAACAAGGGAATAAAATTTGTATGTGATTATTTTGTTGTGTTTGGGGGTTGGGGATATTTAAAGTGACCAAAAATGGCTTTCGAAATATTGTTTTAAAAACTTACTTCACCTTATTTGTCTTGAGCATGAATTTTGAAATTTCATCTTAAATTCTACTATTTGAAGATTTCTACATTTGTGATGGGAAAGAATTAAGAAGTAAAATTACATTTAGATTTATGAAGTTTTAGAACATCTAAAGCCATTACATGCTATCATTTTGGTATGTAATTTTAGAGGCATCGGTGGTATTTTGTGAAATCCTATGTAATTTTTGCTTTATATCTCTGAAACAATATGTCAAAGTGATTTGCATATTTATCATAAAATAAAGAAAAATTAATACTAATGAATATCTACAGGGACATCCTTGTCTTTCCCAAATCTATTGGTATGAGCACCGTATCTCCTAAAAGAAAAAGCCTAAATTTTTGAAAAACCTAGTATGTCTTAATTATTTTAGTCAAACTCATATGATGGGAATGACATTGAAATTTTCCTTTTCATGTAAAGATTTCTTTTTCAGATTACAAATTCTGCTTATATTCATTATATCTAGAATCTTGTGAGAAACCTTGTAGAATACTTATGGAGAATAACTTATTCCAATATGTTGAGGATAGTGCCATGCTTTACATCCAAATCCTTTAAATGGATATTTTCATAAACGGTAATATTTAACTACCTCAAGAGAGGCAGTAACAATAGGGTGGAAACAGCCTTGAGCTGGACAGGATACTTGAAACTTCTCAGAAACACTCAGCAGTCAGGGCATTTGTAATTATTGGTCAGTGTTTGTCTTCCCACTTGAGTGGTTCTCAACCTTGGATGCCCATTGGAATCACTGTGCACCTTTAATAAAACCATACAGATGCCTGGGTGACACTGTAGAGATTCTTATTTAATTAGTTCCAAGGCGAAGTCTGGAGATCAAGATTTTGAAAACCTAATAATTTAGCTTATTCTAACATGTAACCAGGAAAACGGTGCATTTGACTGTAAATTCAATGATAGGAGAGACCTTGTCTTCAATGAATAGCTTAATTAAATACTGGATGGAGGGATGGATGGATAAATGGATGGTTGGATGGATGGTCTGGACTAGTTCTCCTACCTTTCTGGGTCTTAATTTTCAGACCCATAATGACAGGATTAAGCTCTTCCTTTTACTCAAATGACTTTCCCGAGACCTTATAGTTATGTGCGTATCTATTCATTGTCTCCTAAATCGTAAGGACCTTAATGGTAGGAACTACAAATTTTTACCTAATAAATACCTAATAAACCCTGTAATAAGTTTAATAGTTTTTTCTGAATTAAATTGAAATTATATATATTTTATAAAATACTCTGTGGGGATTTTCATTTTTATTCTTTTAAATGTAACTATGGATTCACATAGTATATACTTAAAGATCTATTTGCCCTTGGGAAAAAATATTAAGCTTATAATTTGCATCTACAGAAAAGTAATGCTTTTAGTTTCTGATAAATCAGAAGTCTGTAGAAGATAGTATTTAGTGATAATTTCATTTGTTTAAATAAGTTATTTTCTATGAATCTTTTTCTTTGTCAAATAAATTATGATATTTTAATCGTGATTGCCACCATGATATATTATGGGGGTATTATTTATATGAGAACTTTTGCTATTTTTGTTTAGGAAACACTCGTTTTTAACTAATTCTTCCTCATTGTCACCATTGAACAACTGACAGTCTCAAGAGTCACAGAGGCATTAAAATTTTATATATAATGCACCATGTTTGGAAAGTCATGTGTGTAGGCCACATTAGTGATTTTATTACAATAATGAGAGTCAGGAGGATTTGCTTTGGTGAAAGAATATTGGACAAAATTCAAATGGGAGTTGGAAGCAACGGAAGGCTTCATTTAAACCTGTTTTCTTTTGAAAGTCATCCTTCAAGATACCCATTTTGTGATAGGATTTTAGAAAAACTAAACTTGAATAGCTCAACACTATATAATTAATCAAAATCAAGTTCAGTTACAATTAGTAATTGATCTAAGCCTGCTAGTTTGATACAAGGCTGCAATGGGTTACCCAATATCTGAATAGGTCCTTCTGGCCTACTAGCAGCTTAATGTGCACCAGTTAGTGAGATTGAGCAAAGTTTTCCAAATGTTTTCAGTACATGACACCATTAGTGTCTCAGTAATATTTTCATGGCAAAAGGTATATTTAATAATTTTCTTTATTGAATAGTTAGGCCCAAATAACTTTATAAGTATTTACATCCTAACAACTTGGTAGCTATTTGAAAAAAAGTACACATAAATTAAAAGAAAAAATAATATTTAATTCCATTCTTAAATAACCAAAATTACTTATTAGCCAGATGTGTGTGCCTGTTGGGTACCACACAGCTTCTCAAACCTTAGACTCAGACTGGATGCTGCTACTCTCATTTCCTGTTCCAAACTGATTCTCAAATGGTACTTGCTTTTTATCGCATCAGCCAATAAAAGACCAGTTTCACAAAGGTAAGACATACCAAAGGGAACAAAGCAAGATCTAGTGTTGAGCCCGTGAAGCTCAAGCTATTAGTTTGTGCAATATCCAGCTAGATGTCTAGTATCAATGTATTTTCCTTGAAAATTTACAGTAATCTGTGGCATCTTTCTGAACTTATCACAGTACTTTAAGATGCTTTGGTGCACAGTTTGGGAACTGAGGGGGTAAACTATTTGCTAAATTAGGCATACTATACTCTGGAGTTAACTAGGCCAAATGTTAGGCAATGGGATGTAATGCAAACTTAATTTTCTAAAACCTTGAGTCTGTATTAGCTGAAACCATCTGTGTTCAAACAAGTATCTTTCTTTTTGAGAGCAAATATCGGTGCTACTTTTTCAGTTATATATTTTCAAATGAATGGACTTTTTTATGAGACTAAAGCTTAATACACACAAATTTAATTTCAGGCAGAAAAACAAACAAAAAAGAATAAAAATAATATCTAATCCCGCAATTCAGGAATAAACAGCCTTAATGTTATACACGTTTTTCCTAACACAGATAGACGTATTAATTTTTCATCATTGTTTTTACAAAAATGGTTTTATATCATTTTATAGGGTGCTTATTCACTTAATCACATAACCATATATTTTAGATATTTCTCCTCCTTCTTTAAGTACCCTGTTTCATCAGGGAAAATTTCTTTTTAGTGTTGACATGATCCCTTTATTTTAAACTGCTGAGATTTTTCATTTTCTCTGGTGATTTTTCTGTCTCCTCATCCTTTCAGAAAGATATCTAGGTTGTTTTCCAGCTATGAAATGCAATCTGTCAAGAATTATTTAGGGTCACTGTTCTGTGATGTTTTTTGTTACAAATAATGTTAAAATTTGTTTGCTTAACATTTAATGTTTACATTTGTTACAAACTTTCTTTGGCAGCCTAGAGGGGCCCAGTAGTTTGCAGAGCGTGGGACAGGACTGTAGACAGGAAGAGACATTACTGGGAGCAGGAGAAATATATTTGTTCAGGGAAAATTTCCCTTTCAAAGTCAGCCCTGGCCAGAAAGGCTTACTCCTCCTTGATGCCAGTTGGAGACATTTATTTGTAGTGTTTTCTGTTCAACTTACCACGTAATTCTTACCACCTGTAAACTGAGTGTTGGCTGTAAGCGTCTCTATGATTTCCAGCCCCCACAGATAATGGCACTTGGCAGAAATTCTTTTTTTTTTTAATTTCAAAATATTAAGGGGGTACAAATGTTTTTGTTACATGATGAATTGAATAACACTCAAGTCAGGGCTTTTAGTGTTCCCATCACCACAGTAATGTACACTGTACCCAATAAGTATGTTTTTAACATTATCCTAAGCAAAGTATCCCAGAAATGGAAAAAACAAACACCACATGCTCTCACTAATAAGTGGGTGATAAACAATGGGTAGAAATTCTTTGTATGTGTTCTACGGAAATAGTGAGAGGCCATGGGCCCAAACTTACTCCACTCGTTTCTCACCTGCACTTTCTTATCTAAGGCCTCAAGAATTCAGGCACATGATTAAGATCTTTAGTTATTAGCAAGAATACAGATTTTTTTTTGTCTTTGTTGATAAAGTCATTGTGATGAGAAATTACACAGGGTTTAGTCTCAAAGGTGAGTTTAAATTCTCATGTCAGTCCCTAGAGCATTTTTATCACCATGCCTATAAATAATTATACAGAGATCTATGTATCCAGGACAATCTATGGCTTTTCAGCTTTGTTGATTTGCCAGAAACCACAACATTTTTACCTTTGACTTCCTGTCAGTCTTACTTTGTGTACTAATTCCATTGCATAATTGGCAGAACCAGAGCTATGCAGTCCAAGAAATGGAACAGATGTGTATGATTTTCCTTGTTTGTTTGGGAGGAGTGTGTGTGTGTGTTTGTGTGTGTGTGCACGCACACGTGTGTGCTATCAATAGCATTTGCTGCTATTGGCAGTTTATGTCATAAACTATAAGTACAATATAAGTTTAAATTGTCATTATCTCACTATAATTCTTCATTACATGGCCCATTACTTCTACTACCCTGAATGGTATTCTGGATACCAATACTTATCTGTTTGACCTGGTGCTTTCCTATTTCCTAAATCCTCAGTGTGAAACACTGATGAAAGGTGATTGTCATATGGTTTATAAAATTACCATATGGTAAATCTGTGTCCTTAGAGTAGATCCTTAAATCCATTTTGCAATCCCTTAGAAATCACCATCCACCCAGCAGCAGGCTTTTGCTGCCATTGAATGTCTCATGATAAAGTCACTCACCTGAAACAAATGGAAGGATTTGATCACCAGGAGCAGCAAGACCAAGTTCTAGCTGCTTCTGTTTTGTTTTGTTTAAATGAGGAGAAAATGCTCACTCACTGAGGGTTTTCTTTCTGATTGCTCCTTTTTCTAGAGGAGAAAAAAGAGTATGTTTTAACCACATGGACTCATTTTCAAGCAATATTAAATATATTTAAACTACATTTGTAAGTCCTTTACTCACACAACTCCTCTATGGTATGTTTCAATTAGTTAAGAGTTCCCTGCTTGCACCGACTGCATACATTACAGTACTTATCTGAGGTTGTTTTGTGATAGAAAAACCTCTTAGATAACATAGAATTGATGAGAGTAAGACAAGCAGAGAGAGGAAGAGATTTCATCAAATCCCTAAAGCTAAAAAGCAGCCAAAGGAGACCAGACAACAGGTTTTAGATCCCAGTACCCCAATGACCGGTGGGTGGTGGGTCACTGCAGCACTGCTGAGACGAGAGTTGTACACCTCTGGTTGGAGGTGGCCGTAGGAGATGGGTACAACACAAAGGGATGTGGTTTGCATGTTTGCTGGACTATTTACTATATCTATATGTAGCATTTGAGGTACCTTACAGGAGAAATACCTGTATGACAATGGAAACATAAACACTAAAAGATCAAGGACAAGTGAGGATATGGGTGAGAGGACGAGGTTAAAACATAGCAGGCTAAAGAGAGCACAGACAGATGAGCCATGTAGAGAGCCAGAGTTTTGTGGTAGATTTTCCTTTGCACTTCTCTGAAATTGAAAGAAGTAAGACTAGTCATTTCTATAGTCAGCATTTTTCAGAGAGAAGGGAGTTAACGTACAGTTCCCCAAAAGAAGCAGAACTTTTCTTGTCTATTAGTTTTCAGAAACATTTTTCCTTCCTTTCTTGGTATTTGGAATTGGGTTGTAGAAAAGGCTTGAACCTTCATTCTAACTTCTGAGGATTCATCCTAACTCTACCCTGTAGGGAGAAGACAAGGTGATAAATGTGTGATTGATCAGAGAGAATCTGAAGCTGGTTAAAAACTTAAGCATCCCATTGTGGGTACACGTTGTGGGTTTTATCATTTCCACTAAAGGGGATGCTAAAGTTGACCTGTTTCTCTGAACATTATGAAGAGTGGAAACAGGTAAATACCTGCAGTCAGGAGGCCAGTCTGGGAGACTCATCTATTGTGTGAGAGTTAGGGGAAGGAACATACACTGTGTGGTTCTCATAATGGTTAAAAATGGTTAAATCGAAAAGGGTTTTGTAAAGTACAAAGTTCTAAACACCTAATATTAATAATTATTATCCTTTTAGTTGTTGAATATTCTTTTTAGAAAATGACAGGTACTATATAAGTAATGTCTTTTCTTGATTATATTTAATGGCATCATATTTTGTTTTGTTTTGTTTTATTTTTCTCCATTTGTTTTATTAGCTGCTTCCATGGAGAATTGAGTCCTCATCACTGGAAAGTGTATCTTTTCTTGGCTAAGGTTCTGTCTGCACTGTGTTTTAGAAGTCACCATCACAAAGTTGTATTTCATGAAACAATATTATCACAACAATAAAAAGTTGATTTAAATGAGTCTGAATAGTGAAATATAGCAGTAACACACTACTAAAATGAGTGGTAATATGGTAGATAGAAATAAATCTCTTTCTGCTGTCTTTTATTAGAGTGCCAAAGCACCTTTCCTAGTTTTTAAATATGTTCTGTTGTGAGCATATTTAAAAAAAACTGATAAATTGTTATGATTTTTAGATTTTTGGTAGATATGATAAGATACTGATTATGAAATGGTCCAGCCATATCTATTGAATTGGTTGAAGATTTATTTCGGCCAAAAACTTGTTTTCCACTTATGTGAACTTTCTTTGTTCATTGCACAATGTAGATAAAAGTATATAAAGAGAAATAGTCCTTGCTCTCCTTAGTTTGTTGCATGATATATTTTTCTTTAGGGACTCATTAGGTTATTTTATTGCTATGTGTGGTATTTGCTCTTTAAAGAGAATGGGGAAAAGCTGCATTATACTCTTGAACTTATTGCTAGACTTTCTTTAAAAAATGATAATGACATGAAGGAATGATTCTATTAATAAAATATCCTGTGATTCTTTCATCCATTACTGTCCTGAGTGACCTAATAACAAAATTTCATATTAAAATGTTCACTAATTTACATATTTTCTGTAATGAGCATTCAAAACCCAAGACACTTCTTCAAACTCTGAAGATAAGTTGCTATTCCATGGAGTATGTTTTTTTTTTCTCTTGCTTTGCACTACTAAGAAATTAGCCAAACTATTTTCAGTTACAGTCACTATTTGAGTTTTGAATAAACCAACAAAGTGGAGACTTTCACTAGGTCACTCTAATTCAGACAGTTTGTCAAGAATACAATAAAAAGATGTCTCTTGTTGATATATTCCTCTTCCTTCTCAATAGAATTCAAAAATAACCATTGTTCTATTTCTTTTAGTGTGATGTATGTTGGAATATTACCCCATTCAGAAAGTATGTGATGTGTCCTCATATATTACGCATTTCATGCAACATACATATATTCTGCTGAGCTATTTTCCATTTTAACAGTATAAAACCAGCTACCACTATGGAGAACTTATTATATGCCAGATATTGTACTTGAAAGCCTTACACACCTTATATCATTTAATCCCCAAACCAACTCTTAGAAATTTTGTGTCTTATATGTACAACTGAGACTCAGATAAATTATATAGTTTTCCTATGGTCACAGAATGAGTGTCAGAACACAATCTTAGGTCTACCTGATAACAGTTTGTCCTCTCTGCTACCATTCTGTTCTGCCCGATGGCAAATCAATAGTGTGTCTATAGTATTTTCCTGTTTTACTGAGGTGCAGATTTGCATACCAGGTCTTTCTTGAAGCAGAATACAACTAGGGAGGAGGCTGACCTAGGGAAGGGGGCCAGGCTTTGGAAGGCCATCAGAGGCAAGGTAGAGCCTGTAGGCACCTATAGCTAAACAGGTTACAGACTCAGAGGAGAGAACTTGAGTATAGTGGGTCCCATCAGCAGAGGTGTCCAGTACCTTTCACTGCTGTGACAGAGCTTCCTAACTTTGACTCTTTTGGGGATGAGGATTGTATAACAGATCCTCACATTGTTTCAACCATTGCCTGGAAACAATAAATAATATTTACTACCATTTTTCAGGTATATGCTGATTTATTATGATAATTAAAATACAAATTTATTTGAAAGCATTATTGAATTCAGAGTTTGTATTTAAATATTTTCTTAATTGATAGCTCCTAACCGTGCTATCTAATGGGCCTAATTGAAACTTCCTTCAGAAAATATGTTGACATTAAAAAGTGTCCTCATTCAAAAATGTTCAGAGCCACCATACTACTGGGCTTATGTAGTCCTGAACACTGAGAGCTTACTATTTTGACAATGATTCAAATAAACTCTTTAAATGTACAATGTTATTTAACCTCACAACAATCTATGTGGTATGTTCCATATTATTCCATTTTTTAGATGTAGAAACTAAGCCTCAATTTCTCATTTCTAAATACTACCTACCATAAATAGTATTGTTGAAATTAAAATGGATAACAAATTTAAAATAGCAATCTTAGTCTAAGGCAGTAAATGTTGTTAGTAATAGTAGTAGTTATTAATATTAGTTCCATTGAAGACACAACCCATTAATTTTATTTACACAATTATCAATAGCATAGTTTATCTATTCCAAAAAGGGGTTAAGAAAGTTAGCAAAAGGTCAAATAGGGACATTTTATTATGTCTGAAGAGTAAACAGAATCTGATTTTAAGGTAAAATAAGAGACTTCAGGGGAGTTTCACACTTATAGAGCATGCTTCAGGCCATGCTCCAAGAGAATGATACATGGGAGACACCTGCTTACTCCCATCTGTCATCATTATTTTTTGTTTTGTTTTGTTAGTTTATGTGTTAGTGGATGGGGGGTATGTGTCAAAATTAAAGTCATAGGAAATAATGGTATATAATTAAAATGTAGTACATGGAAAAATGTTCCTGCATTAGATTAGTCAGCAATTAAAACATGAATCACTATTAATTCAATTAATGTGCTTTTACTCTTTCATGGAAGGTAGATGTTATAGTCACTAGTTAATAAGGACATTCAAGCATTTAAGAGTTATCATGAATAGAGGCTGAACAGAAAATAACATGGTTGTTGAACTTCAGTATTTTTCAAATGATCTTTTAATAACCACATTCAGCCACTAATAGCTACGTACAAAACTGTAGTATCTACTTGGTCTTTCAATGCTTTCCTTCCAATGTAGTTTAAATACTTGTTTTCCATCCACAAAAAGCTTAAAAGAAAAAAAAAATCATTCTGAATGTAGAGTAAATGTACATTTTATTTTGTAACCTCTCAAAAACACTAGCAGGCCTTTGCATTATTTGTCCCACAGAACCCAAGAAAAGGCTTTGACTGTTGGTGAAAGTTGATGTTCAATAAACCTTTGAAGAAGAGAGGAAGGATGAATCAAATCTCTGCCATACTAATTCAGTAGAGTTACAAAATGATTTGTTTTATTGTATTTTGTTTTTAACTTCAAATTTTTTTATTTTAATTTGGAGGGCCATTTTTTTCCACTAAATCTTAGCATTTACTTTTAAATATTGATTTCTTCCCATTTTACAAAAGTAATACATGATCACTGCAGAAAATTTATAAAATACAGAAAAGCACAAAGAGAGAAATAATATTTTTCTCATAATTCTACTATGACTCTGTAAAATACAACCATGCTTTCAAGAATTTCTCTATATCCATATTCTACATATAACACTTATGCTTTTTATATCCTATCTATTTGTATAACATGAAATTACATTATGTTAGTTTATGTAATAATTTATCATTCAAATATTTAAAAACTGTGTCAACTTTGAAATAAATTGAATCAAATTTTAGTACATCAAAACTGTTGGCTATTTAAAGAATTACTGATAGAATCATTCTGTGATATGCATGGTCAGCTCAAAATTGACTTTATGATATTTTTTTAAATATTCAATGTAATTGAATATTTCTAGTAATAATGAAAATATTTTAAATCTGCTATTGCTATGCAAAATGAGATTTTCTAGACAGAGTTTGCACTGATAATGATTAAACAGTTTATCACCACCATGCTTCTGAACTCAGATGCACAAAATACACCCAAAGATATTGAGGTACTAGAGCTCTTATATATTGTTGATAGGAATGTAAAATGAAACAGCCACTCTGGGAATCAGTCTGGCTATTTAAAAAAAATTAAACATACAATATCCCAAACTGCAATTGTACTCCTGGGCAATTTATCTCACAGAAAAGAAAACTTATGTTAACATCAAAACCTGTACGTGACTGTTTGTAGCAATTTTATTTGTAATAGCCCAAAACTGAAAATAACCCAAATGTTCTTTATGGGATGAATTGTTAAATAAACTGTTATACATCTACGCCAATATTACTGAACCAATAAAAAGGAACAGACTTTTTTTTTTTTTTTTTGAGACAGAGTCTCGCTCTGTTGCCTGGGCTAGAGTGCCATGGCATCAGCCTAGCTCATAGCAACCTCAAACTCCTGGGCTCAAGGAATCCTTCTGTCTCAGCCTCCCAAGTAGCTGGGACTACAGGCATGCGCCACCATGCCCGGCTAATTTTCTCTATATATTTTTAGTTGTCCAGCTAATTTCTTTCTATTTTTTCAGCGGAGACAGGGGTCTCCATCTTGCTCAGGCTAGTCTCAAACTCCTGAGCTCAAACAATCCTCCCACCCTGGCCTCCCGGAGTGCTAGGATTACAGGCGTGAGCCACCGCGCCCGGCCAGAACAGACTATTGATACATGCAACAATTTGGATGGATTTTAAAGGTATTATGCTGAGTAAATAATGCCAATATCAAAAAGTTGCATACTGTATGATTCTTGAAATGACACAGTTGTAGAGATGGCAATCAAGTAAGTGGTTGCCGAGATAAGGGGAAAGGGAGGAAAGGTACGTCTGGTAAGGGGCACCATGAAGAAATTCCTTTATGGTGACGGAACAGCTCTGTGTATTGATTGTGGTGGTGGTTATAAGAATGTACGTGTGAAAAAAAATCTCACAGAATTAAACACAAAAACTTTTTAAAAATGGGTGTTTGAAAAAATATCAAAAGCGATATTTTCCCTGGATTATGGCAGAGTTTATTGTTTTGTTATGTTTTTGCTACTTTTTATATTTTTTTGCTTGTTGATAGCATGTATTGTTTCTATAATCTAAAAAAAAAAAAAAAAAATACTCAGGGAGCAAGATGGCCTAATAGAAACCTCCAGCAATCATCCCTCCATACCAACACCTAATTCAACAGCTATCCACACAAGCAATCACCTTCAGAAAAAACAAAAATCAGGTGAGCAATCATACTACGTGGTTTTAACATACCACATGGTTTTCCTCAATGAAAAACGCACTGAAGAAGGCAGAAAAGACAGTCTTGCATGCCTACGCCACGCCTCCCCCATCCCCTGGCTGTGCTTCACCAGCTCCCTGAGTGGAGAGAGAATCTGTGAGCCCGGGGGAGGGAGAGTGAAGTGATTGTGGGGCTTTGCATTGAAACTTGGGGCCGCCCTGGTGCAGGGGAACACAGTATGGGGTAGAATTCTGCTGGTATCCATGGAGGGAGCATTTTGACCAGCATGGCCAGAGGAAAATCCTCTGCCCAGAAGCCCAAGTCCCAGCTGGCCCACCACTGGCTGACAAAGAGCAGCCTAGGGCTTAGATTAAATTCATAAGGCAGTCAGGCCACAAAGCCTGCAGTTCTTAGGCAATTCCTGTGGCTGTGCTGGCTCAGAGCCAATGGACTTGGGGTGCACATGACCTAGTGAGACACCAGCAGCTGGGGCTAAGCCGGTGTCTGTGTCATGTTTCCCTCAACTACAGGCAATGTAGCTCAGGGGGAGTTTTCTTCCACTTGAGGAAGAGAAAGGGGAGAGTTCAGAGGGCTTTGTTTTGCAACTTGGGTACCAGCTCAGCTACAGTAAAATAAAGCAGACTCCTGAGTCTAGGCCTTAGTTCCTGAAAGGCATTTCTAGACCCACCCTGGGCCAAAAGGAAACATGCTGCCTTGAAGGGAAGGACCGAGTCCTGGCAGGATTCACCACCCGCTGACTAAAGAGCCCTTGGGCTTTGAATAAGCATAAGAGGTAACCAGGCAACAGACACTACTGGCTTTGGATGAGACTAGGCTGGCTTCAGGTGTGACCTGGCACTGGTGGCCATGAGGGAGTGCCCAATGTCACTCCTCACTCCTCCTCCAACTCCAGCAGCCCAGCACAGAGAGTGAGCAAAGAGAGTGAGAGACTTTGCCTGGTGATCCAGGGAATTCTCCCAAATCTTACTCAAGCTCACCAAGGCAGTACCACAAAGAGTCTGCAAGAGTCAAAGCATTATGGGGCTTGCAGCATCCCCAGGGCTCACATGGCTGCAGTGACCAGAAACTTAGACTACAACACTCAATTCCCTTTGAGTATCTGGAAAGCCTTCTCAAGAAGGATGAGTTCAAACAAGCTCAGACTGTGAAGATTAAAATAAATACCTAACTCTTCTGTGCCCAGACACTGATGAACATCCACAACCATCAAGAACATACAGGAAGACACGACCTCAACAAATAAACTAAATAACCTACCAGTGATCAATCCCAGGGTGATGGAAATAGGTGGCTTTTCAGACAAAGAATTCAAAATAGCTGTCCTGAAGAAGCTCAATGAACTTCAAGGTAACACAGAGAAGGAATTCAGAAGCCTGTCAGAGAAATTCAAAAAGAGATTGAACCAATAATAAAAAAAAAAATCAAGCAGAAACTCTAGAGCTTAAGAATTCAATTGACAAACTGAGAAATGCATCAGAGTCTCTCAACGACAGAATTGACCAAGTAGAAGAAAGAATTAGTGAGCTTGAAGACAGACTATTCGAAAATACACAGAACAGAAAAAAGAATAAGTAAGAATGAAGCACACCTATAAGATCTACAAAATAGCCTCAAAATGCAAATCTAAGAGTTAATGACCTTAAAGAGAAAGTAGAGAGAGAGATTGGGGTAGAAAATTTATTCAAAGAAATAACAACAGAGAACTTTCCAAACCTAGAGAAGGATATTAATATTCAGGTGTAAGAAGGTCATAGAACACCAAGCAAATTTAACCCAAGCAAGACTACCTCAAAGCCGTTTAGTAATCAAGCTCCCAAAGGTCACAGATGAAGAAGAGGTCCTAAGGGAAGCAAGAAATAAGGAAAAAAATTACATATAAAGGAGCTCCAATATGTCTGGCAGCAGACTTCTCAGTGGAAACTTTATAGGCCAGGAGAGAGTGGCATGGCATATTCAAAGTGTTGAAGGAAAAAAACCTTAAAAAACAAAAAAAATCCCTTAACCCCAATATATAATATTATATCCTGCAAAAATATCCTTCAGACATGAAGGAGAAATAAAGACAAAGAAAAGCTGAGGGATTTCATCAACGTCAGACTTGTCCTATAAGAAATGCTAAAAGGAGTTCTTCAATATGAAAGAAAAGGACATTAATGAACAATAAGCAATCTTCTGAAGGTATGTAACTCACTAGAAAGGACACAAATACAGAATACTCTATTGCTGTAATTGTGGTGTATAAACCACTTATATCTTGAGTAGGAAGCCTAAAAGACAAACCTATCAAAAATAATAACTATAACAACTTTTTGAGAGAGAGATAGTATAAAAACATATGGATGGAAACAACAAAAGTGAAAAAGCAGGGGGATGGAGTTAAAGGGTAGAATTTCCATTAAGTTTCTCTTTGCTTGTCTATTTGTTTGTTTATAAGCAGATTTGTCATATGTTTAAAATAATTGGTTATAAAATGTTTCCTGCAAGCCTCATGGTAACCTTAAATCAAAAACCTACAACAGATCCACACACACAAAAAGGAAGAAATTAAAACACCACCACAGAAAATCACTTTTAACAAAGGAAGACAGGAAGGAAGGAAGGAAGGAAGAGAGAACCACAAAACAACCAGGAATGAAATAACAACATGGCTGGAATGTCCTTACCTATCAATCACAACATTGAATGTGAATGGACCAAAAAAAAAACCTCACATATTTTTAAGGAAAAAAATAAGAGCATGTTTCTCAAACTGGGGTGAGATTCCTCTTAAGGAAACTTCACAGCCATATACACAAATCTGCAGGATAAGCACATCTTCCTGGAATATCAGTTTTAACTGAGCATTTGGGGTGGTAGGTACAGGGAGGAAGCATGGATATTTTGTGTAGTAGAATGTGAAATGCAAGTAAATTTTTGAAACATATAAGATGATTACAAAGAAATATCTTGCCCAGAGTTAGTGCCCTGGGTCTACAACCTCCAGATTTCTGGGGGATTTTGTGTGCTCCCCTCTGTGATCATTCTGACAGTGTGTATGAAGCACGTTAGCACAGATATGCATGGAACTTAACAATGCCTTACATGCTAGATGTTGTTTCTATCTGCCATTTGACATGTATTGGCAATGAGACACCAGCTCTGCCTCCTAGGCCTCGGCATTGATCCTCTATCTCAGAAGAGATGGAGAGTGTACATCAGAATTAACAGCTAGCTAGAGGACAAGGAGGAGGATCAAGGGAATCATAATTGTAGTGGCTATGAAGCTCATTCCACCAACATGGATAGACAAGAAATATCACTTCTCTTTATTATCTCTAAAGTAACTTAACTTCCATTCCTGGCCTCTATCTCACTGGCTTGGCAGGGAATTCTGACTCAGTCATTCCTGGGCTTCCTTCCACCAACCTCCCATCATTCCTGCTCTGTCTTTGTGCCTGAATTCTGAGGTTTTAAATAGTGCCAAGGCTTCAGAGAGGTCCTGCTTTCATAGCTATCTGGACACAATCACAATACCCGCTGTCCTAATCCCGGAAATCCTTGCAGGTCCATGGCTGTGTTGCACCAATGCCCGCTTGGGGCACAGGAAGAGCCAGACCAGTTCCTCGAGGTGCATCACTCCGTTCCCTTAAAGGTTTGCCACACGTTCACACTCCGGTAAGCACAGGACTCCCCAGACAGTTCTCATTCAGCACCACACCCCCCATCCTACCAGATGCCCATGCTCTACGGAAAATACTTGCTTAAAATGTATTATATACCAAGCATTGTTCTAGGTGCCTTATCACTATTAACTCATTTTTCTTCACAAAAACCCTATGTGGTAGATATCGTTATTACCCTTTTTACTAGATGAGAGAGCAGGCACAGAGTTCGAGTATATGATTTTAGGTACATAAACTCATACTATTTTATCGAACTTTACATTGTGGCTATTTTTCCAGTTACACTCATTAACTATTCCTTGATTGAAAAATATACATTTTAATTGGCCAAATAGTGTTTCTTTTATAGTTGTGCCATAATTTAATTCTGTAGTTTTCCATAAGAAGAAATAGAAATATAGGTTATATAAGTAGAGTTTGTTCACTCATATTACCTTTTTGTTTATGTATCTTATTTTTCTAATAAGATTGAGAGCTCTCAGGCAATCCTCTTTTCCATACGCCATTCAATTTCTTACAGTATTCAACATACGTACATGTCCACAGCACCCATCCACTAGGGCAGCTACTCTGTGTCCAGACAAGCCTTCAGGCCAGAAGCAGCTTCGGCTCCTGCAAAGAAGCAAACCCTGCAGCCCAAGAGGAAAGCCTATAATCTTGTCTTCAAATATGAAATATAAATCAGCATTAGCTAAATTTTTGATAATTTTGCTAATGTTACTGCACCCCAGTATTACAGTTCCCTTTCTTTTATGGAACAGTAAGCTGACAAAATTATATAATAAGGTCATTTATAAGCAATATTTTCATTTCCTTTGCTCTTTTCAAATGAATATAATGCTAGGTTTAATGCACTGAGAAGGTGTCTGGTCATGTACACTTTTTAAATCATTTGGAGCAATGATGATACCCTGTTAGGATGGCTTACACAGTATTTGTGTGAATTTTAAAGAATCGCGTATGCATAAATCAAAGGATATGGCAAGGCCCTGACATGATTACATTTTGAAAGTTCATTAACAGTATCCTTAGAGTACATCACAGCCTTAATATGCACACTTGAGAATTGACTGGTTTTCAATTTAGTCTAATTTCCTGAATAGTAATATACATTTTCATTTGATGTATTTTGAAAACTCTGAGTGGTTTAGCATTGGACTAGAAGAAGGAAAAAACATATCTTCTATCAGCTCCATCAATCTGCAGTTATGGCCTGATTTTGCTATGCAATTGTTCTAAATAGCTTTGTATTTTACATTTGGATGTACCTTAGCTTCCTGCCTAGATTAACCTTTGATGAATCTGTCCTTTAAAAGTCTCCGGTATGTCTTTATAGAATTACCAATTGACCTAGATTATGCTTAAGCTGAAAGTATCTATCTTTTAAAGAATCTTTACAGCAGCTGTAGTTATTTTCCACTGAAACAAGGGTTCTTCCTGTTTAATCACTCGTGTTCCAAATTAGAAGTCTTTGCCTTCAATTGTTAAAATACAAAGACATAGGCAAGATATTTGCCTAACTTAATCGCTCTTGCTCTTCTTTTTATATGACTCATGACTTGTTAGAAAGCTTACATTGTAATGTTTCCTGTGGATGTGTCTCCACTTCCCACTGACTGATTTTCGAAGAGACCAGCTGGATTCTTATCAGTAAAACTGCACAAATTAAAGATAAATATCTCTGAATCATAACACTTTCATTTTCCTGTTAAAACAGCTAGCTTTAAACTCTCAGGGGCGAGGACATCACCTGATCCTCATTCTCTCTTTCTTATTACATTTAATCATCAGATCACAGAACTAGAAAACGACTCAAGAAATAATTGAGTCAGCTCCCACCTCCAGGCCAACATGTGCCTTAAGTGTTCACTTTCTGTGGACTTTTCCTGGACCAGAGTTTTACAGGTTTTCCTTAGGCACCTACTTAAGAATTTAAATATTCCTCCAGGCATGAATCAATTTCTTATGACTAAGCAAGGCTCTTGTTTCAATCAAACTCCATTCATTTACTTTCATTTTATTCTCTCTTAATGGGAGAAGCTAGTCAGATTTTGTACAAGAACTACATCACATCTCTATCTTGAGGTTGGCTGTTAATAAACCTTTTCCCATCCCCTTTCCTTGTAGTACTTAATTTTTATCCCGTTTCAATAGGTCCAACTTCAAGAATAGATAGTACCACAGTAGGATATTTTCAGAGGTAAGAAATTTTCACCAAAGAATATGTGTGCCTTCTATCAAGACATTGTTCTTTTCATATATGAGTAAATTGTTTATTCCTGTTTTCACTTCCAGAGAAATCTAACGAGTGATTTTCAGGCCAAATAAGGTTTCATGAGAAAACTCAGTGTAGTGCCTTGGAATAAAAATTACAGCCCCAGGCCTGCTATTTGGCTAGGTAACTGTAAATAAGCTATTTAAGGTCTAACTGTCTGCTTCCTCATTTATAAAACAAAGATGCGCTGATTCATTACTTTTCAAAGAGGATGATTTGTATTTGGAAGTGCTTTGAAAATTATAATGCCCCAATTCAAATGTTAGGGCTTTTTATCCAAGGAGAGGAAGGTGGCTGAGCTCTGGGTTCAGAAGCCTACTCAGCCACAGGTCACCAACTAAAACCAGTGACTGGAAGGCACAAAAGGTCAGCAAATTTCAAGGCAGGTCCAGACTAAGGTAAGGCCAGACAGTCCACGGGGGCG
>NW_012134525.1:5812613-5819525 GCF_000956105.1 Propithecus coquereli | reverse complement strand
CTCGGCCTCCCAGAGTGCTAGAATTACAGGCGTGAGCCAGGGCACCCGGCCAGGAGGTTTTAACATGTGTACTTTCAAAATAGTGTTGTAGTCAAAATATGACTGGAATGCATAGTAAGCTTCCTGTCAAATATTTGACTTCACATTCTCATACTACAAGCTCTAAAAAGGTGTGCAATAGTACAATCTTAATGGAACCTAACAGCTTCTGTATTTTTCCCTCAACCTTTTCCTACAACTGTAAATACTAACACTGATAACCTGACCAAAAAACTAAAGACAGAGAAGATTTTTTTGTCAGCATTGTGGCTCCAAATCTATATTTATTTCAAATTCAAGTAAGAAGTAGATCATTTAGTCAGTTATATAATGGAGGACTAATTTTTACGAGTTATTTCATTAGTCTTTATACAGGTATGTTAAAATTTCAATATTTGAATTGTGTTTATATAATTCTATAAAGCCATCACATTTATTGTGTCTTGAAATATTAAGAAATTTATTAGCAGTAGTAAAACCCACATTATTAATACAACCACTAAGTGTTAGCACTATTTTTTATTTTGCTCCCTTCCCAATAAAAGCCCCTCCCCACCACTGTAATACAACTTGGATTATATTATGGAGTGACTTAGTCAGTCAACAATAATTATCTGATAATTGCTTCATTGTTCAGGGTTCTGTGCTTTTATCTTATAATAGAGCTGAGAGTAAAATGTCTCCATAGAGTCTCGAAAGTTTAAGAACATGTAATAGAGAGTCTTCCAGAATTTTTCAGCAATAACTGTATAGAGCAGTCTGCAACACTTACCATCACTTTTCTTTATTTCAGATCCATTATTTATTAATTCATTCATTTTTTATCATTCTTTTAATAAAAACAGTATTTAGTGAGCACCTGCCATGTACCAAGCACAACCCTTAGGGACTAGGGATATGGAGGTGAAAAAATATGACTGTCTAATATAATGTATCAATATTGGCTCATCAGTGATAGAAAATGCACCACACTAATATATGATGTTAATAACAGGAAAAACTTGTGGAGGGGTGATGGGGAGGGTACGTGGGAACTCCGTGTACTTTCTGCTCAATTTTTCTGTAAACCTAATACTGCTCTGTCTTAGCTCGGGGTGCCATAATGAAATACCATAGACTGTGTGGCTTAAATAACACAAATTTATCTATCACAATTTTAGAGGCTGAGGAGTCCAAGATCAAGGTGTCAGCAAGATAGATTTCATTCTTAGGTGTCTTCTTTTGAGTTATAGGTGGTTACCATCTCAGTGTATGTTCATGTGACCTCATCTTTGTGTGGATGAAGAGAGAGCACTCTCTCTTGCTTATTCTTATAAAGTCATTAATTCAATCATGAGGATTCCACCTTCGTGATCTTATTACATTTTAAAACCCCTGTCTCCAAACTCTATTACACTGGGGGTTAAAGCTTCAACATATGAATATTAGGGGCACACAATTTGGTGCATAGCATGCTCAAAAATAATAAAGGCTATTAAAGATAAATACATGAAAATTTTAAAATGTCTAGTAGAAGAGCTAAATACATAAATAGACAATAATAGCAGGATCATGCTTTAATAGAGATAGACACAAAGTGGAATAAAACCACAGAGGAAGGATATCTAATTCAGGGTGAGGTCAGGGTGGGCTACCTGGAAAAGGTCATGCCTGTATGAAGTCTGGAAGGACAAGCTGGAATTAGCCAGATTAAGAATCTGAGGGAGGTAGTGGTTACACTGATATATTGGGGAGGAAAGGATAGAATGGAAAGGAAACTCTTCCAAGCAGAGAGAATAGCAAGCACAATTGTATGAAGACTTGGTATGTATCCTGGGATATAATGGCTTTAACCTAAGCTCTGACTCAAACAGTTCTGAACATCCTTGTTGTACCAGTAGTCAGTTAGTACGAGCATTTTGGACTGACTGAGAACCAAAGCTTTTACTTAGGTGCCAGAAATAATAACTTGGCTGAAGAAACAGCTTGGTGTGTGCCCCTATGCCCTCAACTATGAGCCCTATGAAGAGACGAGGTTCAGTAATAAGCAGAAAGTACTGCTTTGGAGAGGGTCTTTGTGAGATACAGGGGGAAATAAAGCTCTGCTTTGTGCCTTGGGAGAGAATTGTGACAAGAGAGGGAGAGGACCACCTTCCCTACTTTTGGACAGAGCCAGAAAGACCTGAGCACAATTAAAACCACAGGGAAATCTGGGCTGCTTTGGCAATGGGAGGCTGAGTTTCAGATTTGGAAGGCCTTTATCTGACTTGGTAAGTGACTGGAGTGAAGGAATGTGGGAAAATACTCAAGAGCATGAGGAAGACACCAAAGAAATACTGGGATTGATCTTGTAAGGGATAAGGCCTAGAATTATACGGATGGGATGAGAGTTTGAGATGTTTGAGTTAAGCCTATTCATTTTATTCTACTAGTTTTCATTAACTGATACAATCAAGCTACTTAGACCAATAAAATAAGGAATTTGTCTTTGTTAATCTATTTTGTCAAATGGCATTAGTATTAATCCCGGGGGGACATCGCTCACTATTTTTGGAAGTGCAACAGCAAATCTTTCAGACCTTTGACTGTGACCTACTTACCACTTGGTCGCCTGATTAATGCATGATATTGAGATGATATTTTTGGCTTACTAAAATAGTTAATAGACAGAATCCTATAACTTAATTGAGTTCAGATGGATTACATATGATGTTTTTTGTGTACATTGCATTACTCCCTTAATGAAGAAAATTAAAGTGAACCGGCATAACATGATTTTCCTAATGTTGTGCTTAATGCCTTAAGGTTCTTAATGATTTGTTTTATGCCATTCCCAAGACTGAAATTAAGGTTAGTATTCTAAATTATTGCCATCACTCTACTTGTTTTTTTTTTAATTTCCAAATATGGACCTCTATTTTCTAATCCTTGTAAAAATGCCTCCTGCCTTCCATAGTTCTCAAAATAATAGCCTACCCCTCAGAGATAAGAACCACATACTCTACAAGGATTCTGAAGGCATATTCGGTTGTGAAAGTGTCTCACATATTTCTTCTGCTATTTATTTAATTTTGATCTTTTTGCTTTACAACTGACTCTCATGCTAGTTATCAGAACACATTACAACTTTCCATAATGAATGATCGGCATAAAAACATTACTGATTGCCTTTTACTTTCTCGCTATCTTATTGCTAATATCCATTTTCTACCTGTCAAAAGGCAACTAACAGCTTCCTTCTAACTTTCCTCGTTATGCTTCCCTGAGAACGGCCTTATGTCTGTTGCCTGTGCTGTAAACTATAGAGTCTTTTCTCAGTGGTTCCCCTGGATCCACTAGATGATTTTTTTCTTTCTTTAAGATCCTCCACTGTCATTCTTCTTGCTTCACATGTGTTGTTGCTCTCCTGTTAAGAGCTTTTAGATGCATGTGTTCACAGAGTCAGAAAGATTGAAAGGAGTGTCTGGGACCCTGGCTGCTGAGAGTGTACATTTTACATTCACATAACTCTCTTTCTTTCCTTGTTTTTAGTGAATCATGATACACTATACATTTAATGATAGTGTCTACTTATTAGGTATCAAATATGATGTAACTTTCTATTGATAATGATGTGCATTATCATCATGGCTTTGTAAGAACAGGTGCCAGTACATTTTATCAAATGAAACTCAAATTAACCAATTGTTTTATTGCCATACAATGCCTGTGTACATCTATTATCAGTTAGATATTACCACAAGGATGACAGACAAGTGTGCTTATTTCAGCTATTTTTGCAAAACAGACATAAAATTCTGAGAGCAAATTTCCCAATTTGCCTGTAAAGGGAATATGATCTGTAATAGTTAAATTCTAGGGCAAAGAATCCTCCACGCACTCCCTGAGGTAGAACTGCTGTTAAACTAAAGTTGGAAGTAGATAAAAATTAAAGAAATTTTCCACCTTAACTAACAAAATGAACTTTAAAAAGCATTCCTCCTTCCTCGGGCCTGGAAGATCTGCATTGCCAGTGGGTTCTGGGTTTTTTCTTTTTAAAAATTTCTTGGAGGATTTCTTCCTGCCTACTTAATCCTCATTTAGCTGCAGGTGGGAATGGTGGTAGCAGGCTTCTTTAGTCCATCGGGGCTGCTGTAACAGAATATCTTAGACTGGGTGGCTTCTAAACAACAGGAATGTATTGCTCACAGTTCTGGATGCTGGGAATTCTAATATTAAGAGACCAGCATATTCAATGTCTAATAAAGGCCTTCTCCTCATAGATGGTGCATCCTCACATGATGGAAGGGGAGAACAAGCTCCCTTGGGCCTCATAAGGGCATAAATCTCAGTCATGAGAGTAGAGCCCTCATGACTTAATCACCTCCCAAAGGCCCCACCTCTTAATACCACCACATTGGAAATCAAATTTTAACATATGAGTTTTGGAGGGACAAACACTTTCAGACCATAACAAGGCTATTGGGTGAAGAGTTGAATGAGAGCCTTAGCCTTCCCCTAGTGCTTTTCTCAGTGATAGCATCTATGTGCCCAGGACTGAACCATGCAATCAGCATACCACAATTACCAATCATGTTACCTATTACGACAGTTCTCTCATGACTATGATCCCCAGGGTATATTGAACCTTCCTAATATTTGTGGATCATGGAGGCTGTGATTTAGAATTAGAAAAATACTGTTGATGTATTTTATGCAATAATTTATTTAAAAAACAGTCACTGAGTATGTTCTATGTGTTAGAGGATTGTGCTATGTTTCAAGGGTAAAAACCAAAACCAGTGAATAATTCAGATATGGTACCTGATCTCACAGAACATACAGTCTCACGGAGGAACCAGGCAATGAACAGGTGAACAACAAATAAACTAATTGCTAATTATGGGAAAAATTATAAAAACAAATAGGATGCAATAAAATGAAAAAGCAAGTTTTTAATAGATGGGAATGTCAGAGAAAATGAAAGGAAGTGAAAAATTGGGGTAGAGGAGAAGAACAAGATTAAAGACTGTGAGGAAAGAGAAACATTGATATGCAGTAAAATGGAACACTTTATCTAGAACATTATAAAAATAGTTTGTATATATGTATTGTTAAAGAAAAATTGCACTGGACAAATTTAAACAGCAAAAGATGACTTTATTCGAGACTATTAGAATAAGGAAGAGAGATTGAACTCAACTCCATTGAAACAAAAGGTGGGAGAGTTTTGAAGCCCTGGGGTGAGCTGGAGAACTAGTTCTAGAGGAAATTAGGCCAGAGCTTGGTCAACGTGGTGAGGACATCTGTGTTTACTAATTGGCACTCAGTGAAGTTCAACTCCATTCCTTCCACCAAGACTAGGAGATAGGAGCCCTATCTTTCTTGCTGATTATATTTCAAAGGGATTGCTCCCAGGTCCCTGAAAAGAACTTTCCTGAGTTATATAACAGGCAAGAGGCTGAGAGAAGATTTATGTCTTAAAGAAGCAGAGAAAGAATATATAACTGCAAGTTTTCTAATGTAGATGCTCTAAGAAAAAAGAGGTTAGAGCCCTATAATCCAGGAGAAATCTGTCTAAATTTAGTCAAACTGAGGAGAATGGTAAGACTGTCTTAGTCAATGACAGACAGAGAAATTCATGACATTCAGTTTCCCACTTGATAGTCACACCTGATACTAATGACTATACCTGGCTTCTTCACTATTAAAAAGCAAGAGCTGAAACCAGAGTTAGATGCAGATTTTGCGGGGCCTGAAACATATAAACTCGAGGCAAGAGTGTAGCTATTGTTAATAAAAAAAATGAATAATCACCAATGCAAAACTAGAAATTGGGCCTTGATAGGGGCCCACACAATCAAGGGCCTTTGAATCCTAAATTTCCTTGCTTCATGGTTAATCTTCTTCTGACTCTAATTATTAGCCTCCTTGATAAACATTTTGCTTTTAGACAAATATTTTTCTCAGTATAACACACCAATGCTTTCGTTTAATAAGTCCTGGCAACTTTCTGTAGAATCTGCAAAACAAAGAAAGATCCTTAGAAAAGCATTTGTATTGTTGAGTTTTCTGGCTTACTTCATTAACCTACCTGTCTGCTCTCATTACCTATTAGTATTTTAGGGGTAGCTTTTTAATTTGTTTTTACAATACCATGTATTATTTATATGAGCTTCTTTACAAGTTATGTGTCTGATGACTCTTTCTCACCCTCTTATTCTGATATATGGTGCTCTTAGCCTTCTGCTTTTTAAAGCAGATAATGGTGATTAATTGTGATTGGCTACTATCTGGTGCCCATTATCCTGTCATTGTTCTCTGAAAGCATATTTGCTTTGATACTATGATCTTGAGTTATTTACAGCTTATTTCAAGACTACTTTGGATCTTTTTGGCTTGCTTCTCATATTCTTTTATCAGAGTGAATATAGTTATATCAAAAAACATGAAATTTGCCTATAGAATATAAGAGCTATAGATAACCCTGGATAACATTAGGCACATAGATTTGAAATTGTGAATTCCTCGAGGATGTTTTAGGAATTCCACAATTTTTTTCCACATATGTAGCATGTAAAACTATATTTTAGAGAGTATAAATAGCCCACTCTTGGAAGAGTGTTAGAACACATCGTAGACCATCAATATGTGAACACATGCTCCAGGTTAACTCCCATCCAGGCACAGTTAGAATAAAGCTTTTCTTGCCATACTTCCAATCTGTGAGTATCCTGAGATTTCAAGGAGGTCAATTTTTAAAAGCTCACCATTTACCACTACTTATATGCAAATAACATATACAACCAAACATATACAACTAAAATAACATTTTAAAATATGTTTGACAGGACAACTTTGTTTCTTTGATTTATTTCATAATTAGTAAACATCATATCTTTGAACATATGAAAT
>NW_012134525.1:5776873-5812338 GCF_000956105.1 Propithecus coquereli | reverse complement strand
ATATTTTTACATATATACTGAGTGCCTACTATGTCTAGGAACTATCGAGTATGTAAAGAGGCTTACTACTACTACTAACTACTACTACTAACATGGAATCTTATGTTTTAGTTGGGAGAAACAGGCAATTTTTTTTAATCAGAATGAAAACAGTATGATATGATAGAAAGTCACTGGTTAATTTTGGCTTGGGTGACCAGGGAAGACCTTTCTGATGAGGGAACATTTGAGCTGATGTCTGAATGATAAGAAAGATTCATCCATGAAATGTAAGGGAGGATAAACATTCCAGGCAAATGAAACAGTTGGTGCAGAGGCCCAAGACCAGGATTTCTGGTATGTCTAAAGAAGAGGAAAAAACACAGTGGTTTCAAGTGTGTGTAGAGGAGAATACTGTAAGACAAATTTAGAGAGCAGGCTTAGTAAATTGAGGTGAGTAATTTGGATTATTCTAAGTAGCATGGAAAGCTATTGGAATTATGATGATGTTATTTACAAAATAAATCTCATTGGTGTATGTGAGAAAGACCATGCATCAAATTTAAATTGTTGGCTTTTTTTCCATCTAGCATTTCATCCTAACAACCACTAGAATTCCTTTTGGGAAATTATGTCTTCATTGGTGCATGTAGTCTGGTGGGCGCTGACGTTTCCCCAACCCAGAACGTGACCTAAGATAATGTTGAGCATGTACTTCCATTCATATTGAATGGACAAGTCCTGTAGTCTTTACTTCCTGGACTCATTTATAGCTCTTCCCTGTTTTGAAATTTGCTTCTCCATTCTTCCCTTTGAGTTGAAAAGCTCCTAATGTATTTTCAGTACATTCTCTGGTGACAATTTCAATTGCTTGCAACCAAAGAGCCTTAACTAGTAGAGCATACGAATCCCCTGGCACATAGTAGGCTCGCCATAACTTACGATTAGTGGTAGAGGTGAACTAGAAGTTAGGTTATTTAACTTTCATTCTTCATCAAACTGGTTTTTGTATATCTTTTAGGTAGTTTTTGCCTGGCTACAGGCAGTTTACTGCACCCGTAGCATGATAAACTTTCTGCGTTGCATTATCTCTGTAGCTTATTATGACATGTTGGCCAAATGTTTCACTTCTCAAGTAGGTGTCTGGCTTCCTGATTCTTAAATTTCAGTGGGTAATTTTTTGGGTATTTTATCAAGACATTTAAAGACAAACACATGGAGTGGTTTGTGTTCAGCTTTTTGTTAAGTGTTTCTTTAATCAAAGTGAGAGTTTTAGTTTGAGTAGGAGAAGAGTGTGAATGAATGCAAATACGTGAGTTTGTTAATATTAAAAAATTTTAAAGTAACAAAAATTAAAGCAACTTATACCCATTCATCCTAAGAAATGTGATTAAACGAGCTATTATTTTATGCCATGGATTGGCAGCTGCAAGACACAGTGCATTGCATTATTGGTGCTGTCAATCAGACCATACTATAATTCTGTGCTGTAAGAATCTGTTCGTTACTTGAAGCTAGCTAAAAGTGCTCCCTGGGTTTCAGTGTCCTGCCATGATGAAACAGGGCTTTTTAACATCAAGAAAGAAACAGAAGGGGAACAGATGTGCGAGGGAGTTGGCAAGTAAACAAATCCCTAGTCTCGGTCTGGATCGAGAGTCCTCTATTAAATTGCATCTTTGAGAAGAGATCTTTTGAAGGTAATGAAGCTGCCATTCATGGAGAGAGTGATGTGGCTGTCCTCATTAAACTGTGCAATATTTGGCCTCTGCCTTTTCCATTTCTGTGTCCGTGCCTAAAATTACCTTCCCCAACCCATCCCCAGAACACATTGGTAAAGCTATTACCTAAGGTATCTTGTTGTTTGACTGACTCATAAGTAAGTTTATTGCTGTATAACTTTATTCTTCCAGGGTCTAGGAGCAGTACACACATCTGGAAAAGTAAATATAACTACTCAAATTGCCACCAATTATGTGTGCTAACTGCAGCACCATTCACGATTTGTGTGGTTGCACAGGTGTCTCATTAATGCTTAAATATAGGGGTTGACAGAAGCAATTATAGTTTCCCCTAGATTTGTAGGCACCCTTCAGTTCAGTGATGGAGAATTGGACTGGGGCTAGGAGACCTGAATTCTCCTCCTGGCTCTCATACTAATGAGATATGTGACCTCAAGCAAATTATTTAATCTCCCTGGCTGCTTCTTCTCCTTTAAAATGATATGGGAATAGGCTATGTGAGAATGAGGACTATATGTGTCCAGTGCAAAACTGGAGCAACTGACATGTGATGGAATTTTTCTTGGGTGCAAGAAAGTATCTTGCCCACTGAAGTACTGATATTGCTGCAGTTCCATAGGAGTTCCATCCATGGGACAGGATGTTTGAAATCAGGAAAGTCTCAGAAAATTAGAGATACATGAGAGCTGTCCAGAAAATATCCAGCCATTGTTAATATAATGAGAATATATTGCATTCCCGGATACTGACCAGATAGCCCTTGTATTCTCACCATATCAGTAAGGTCTCCCGCTAGTCCTAAAATTTGATGTGACTCAGTGAAGCACTAATATCTTTTTTCTTTTCTTTTTATTTTAAATCAGGTTTATTTCAATATAATTTATATACAAAAAATTCACTATTTTTAGAGTTCAGTTCTATGAATTTGAACAAATGCATACAGTATAACCACCACCACAAGAAAGATAGAAAACATTTCCATCACCCAATAAGTTGCCTCAACCTCCTTTGTAGTCAATCACCGCCTCTCATACTCAGTCCCTGGAAGCCACTGATCTGTTTTCTGTCTCTACAGTTTTTTCTTTTCCAAATGTCATATAAAAGGAATCATGCAGTATGTAGCATTGTAAATTTGATATTCATTCATGTTGTTTGTGTTAACAGTTTACTTCCTTATTTTGCTGAGTAAAGATTGTGGTAGGAAGAGTAATGATAACCCCCAGCCCTCAAGGATGTCCACCCTAATCCCTGTAACCTACGAATATTCTACCTTACATAGCAAAAGCAACCTTGCAGATACAATTAAGATTATAAACCTTGACCTGGAGAGATTATCCTGGATTATCTGAGTGGGCCCAATCTAACCATATAAATACCTAAGAGGGGGTAGAAAAGAGAAAGGTGAGATTTGAAGCATGAGAGGGACCAGACCCTTTATTGCTGGCTTTGAGAATGGAGGGCCACAAGTCAAGGAATGTGGGTTGCCATCCCTGTTTCTTTTGAAATCTATTTGTAAACCATAACTTTTCCATTACACATTGTGTTATGTTAAATTTGATTTCATCTGTGACTCTCGATTCTTGCTTTAAATGTTTCTTCCCCTTCTGGCTGTTAGTTAGCTTTCTAATCATTCCTAATAAGTGAACTGGGTAAGTTGTCATTGACTATAAGAAGTTTTAAACTATTAACTAAAGAAACAGGCTTTTGAGTCAGCCCTAGATTCTAAGGCTGCTTCTGCCACTCGCTGAACATGTGAATGTAACCAGTAGCTGAACTTCTTTAAGTTTCAGTTTTTAACTTGTAAAAGGTGGGAAACAATAAGGGTTATTGTTGTGAGGATTAAATGAAATAATGTTTTTTCAAGTATTTGGTTGGTACAGTGCCTGGCCTAGAGAAATCACTCAAGAAATGATGGTTTTATTATCATTACAATTTTTAGTAACAAATATTTCCAATTGTAACTTTTTATGACCTTATATTTTCAAATATAGACATCTCTTTTGTGGGACACACCTACTTATTAAACACCCACATGACAAATAATGCCAGGCAGAATTCCTGTCAATTGTCAATAGAGCAATTGGTCTCTGTCCTTTGGAGCTTGTTATTTAAGCAGACAAGTTTGATTATAGTTGTGGAAAAGCATGAGATTTAGCTTTAGTCAAACAAGTATCATTCTGTTGCTGACAGGTAGAAGTCCTATAAATTGGGGCATCTCATTTAACCTCTTTGAACTTAATAAAAATAATCTCCAACTCCCAAAGTTATTGTGAGACTTCCATTAAGACACACATATAATACATACTTCACAGCTACTAATTTTCTTTTCAAATGGAGATTAAAACAATAATATGATACATGCTCATGGATAAATCAATAATGTAAATTGGAATGTATACATAATTTGATGTTCATGATCTGCACCTTTTTCAAGTGCTGATTTACAATACGGAGTTCTTACTCAATTTACTTCTATTTTATAGAAATAATGAAATTAAAAGAATTCTTTCCTTTGCATTTCCTAGGTGTTCGTGAGGGGAGAAGTGCTTTGAGTCATTGTTGTTCCATTTGTGAAGCAAATTAGTCCTATAGTAGCCTGGTATTAACTCAAGGAACCATGAAAGGACATAGGAATCCTGGTGGGATGAAGGGCCAGGTACCTGTTTCAACTCAGTTGTTTCTTGTATGGCTGCAGCATATGTGTATTACTTGCTGACGGTCTTCTGATGTGAGTCACTGGACAGATGTCTGAGAGAATAACCATTCAAACTACCTCTTCATCTCTTCTTGTTTTGATTTGCTTAGTTCCAACAGAGGCAAGAACAGCATTTGACTGGACTACATTATTGAGACTCTAAAAGTTGGCCCATACTCTGTGTGGCAGACAAAGGTGTGACTTAAATTAGCAGACCGGGAAGCTTTGAAAGTTAGGAACCTCTAACACAGCTAGCAGTTGTGTACTGTGTATGAATTAAGACAATATTTCATCTCTACCATCAAGCCACTTTTATGTGAACAGCAGAAAGGAGGAGGAGGCAAATAGAATTAATGTTCCTTGAAAACTTTTAAAAAATTCTGTTTTTTGGAATTGTGAAATGGAAGTTGAATCCATTAAAATTTTAATGTCATGTTATTTAAGTTTCAATTATGTTCCATAGAACCCTTAGCTGTTTACATATTTTACTTCTAATGATGATCTGAAAGGTTTTACTAATAAAGTTACAAAACAACATGTTTAATTTAAGGTAGAAACATTTTTTACTCATTTTTATAGGATTTTTATTTATCTTTTTAGGACATTATTGTTTGACACGAATTAGGAATAAATCCTCCTCATCAAAAATTTTTCTTCTAGCTTTCCAAAATGAGATAAATAATATAAGATGAACTTAGAATTTTGATTCTAACAAGATAATTATACCTTCCTTTTCTGACAAATATACGTTGGAACTCATACTAACAAAATGCAGCACACGCTGAGTGCATCTTTGTAACGCATGCTTCAAGAACAGTTGAGCTGAACCTTCAGAGTTCAGAATTTCACTTTGGCTTGTGTAACTTTTTTTTGAATAATTGGAATACATAATTATAGGAAAAAGAATATATTTCTTGGAACTTAAACTCTAATACGCTAAAAAGGAGAGAGTTAACATCTTTAACATAAAATTATCATGAGGGATGTATGCTGTCATGTCTGTGAAATAGCCTCACTAGCATAGCATCTGGCACATAGTATGTGCTCAGTTAATGCAAGGGAGTTTGGCAATGAATGGAAGCAAAATGGAGAGGGAGTCTTCTGTATTCTCTGGATGGCTAGCAGATAAGGGTACTTAAGGGACCCATGTTAATTCTTACTTATCATTCAGGTGTCGGATTAAATGTTTTTTCTGGAAGACCTTCTTAGACTTCTCAATATAAAGTATGCACATCATCTAAATTCTTATATACTAAGTTTGTATGTATTTGTTAATGTCTCCTTGACCTCTTCTGCTTGTCTCATTATTGTACTTAGCATAGAGAATAGTTCCTGGCATACAGTAGGCACTCTATATATTGGTTTTATAAATGTGATTTGTCCTTTAGTCCAAGTCCAAAGACCACTTCCTCTCTGGTGACTTGCTTGCTTGATGTCCTAATATGCCCCAATTTGACATTATCTATTTCTTTTTTTGCTTATCCTTTGCAATTACACTTGTATTATAGAAGTTTTCGTAGTTTCTCAAATTAGACATGTATTTCTCTAGATTTCATTCTTTTGCCTCTCTTCTCTGCCTCCTGCAATGTTTTAAACCCTTAAAGGACAAAGCCAATGTCTTCTTAATTTTAAATACCTCCAAATTCTAACACATAGCTTACATATATTTGGTCTTCCATTTTTACATAAATATATATTGCCTTATCTGTTTTGCTTCTCCTCATGTATTTCATTGTATAGTCTTAAAAAGTGAAAATAGTTTTGGTTCTATTTTCAAAATATGTGTGTATATCAATATTTATTAATGTGCATTTAATAATAACTCTTTTATAATTAATATTTATTGGGTGTTTATTATATGCCCAGTACTGTACTAAATGCTTCATATATATATTAATATTTGCTCACTTAAAGTTTATGCCAGTCCTATAAAATGAGAAATATTATTATGTATTATCATCTGTATTTACAGATGAGGAACTTGGGGCAAAGAAAGGTTTAAAAACTTGGCCAAACAATCCCACAGGTAAGTGATAAGTGGTAGAACCACTTTGTACTTTAAACTCAATCTGGCCCTGGAGTCTATGCCCTTAATCCATGAACTTCTCTGAATCTTCACAAATCGTAGACTTTTATTATATCCTATACAGAGAACTGTGTACTTTGAAAGTGACAGTAATAGTTTTTACTCTAGTAAATATACATAAAATAGACATTAGGAAATGATAAAATAAAAAAACATAAATGAAGTTCTGGTATTTTCTTGATGAACTACAATGGATGTTCCTGTGTACCCCGGGGAATGTCACATTCTACTTGGCTAACATTGATGAAATTATCTAAACCAGTAAGTTTAGAAATCAATATTTTCTAAATTTCTCTCATTAAATTAACAACCTCATCTTTTTTTTATTAAAGCCTAGGAAATATGAATATAATTTTTTAATTGACAAAAATAGTTTACATTCCATTGAGAAAAAAACAGCTGGTCAGTTACAGAGCTTCCATAAATAAAGATGAGGCACAGGGAACAAGTTTAGGTTGTAAATGTGCTTTGAAAGTATCGTTCTATTGATCTATTTCTGTATTGCCACTGATTGTTTTGGAATTATCAGAATACCATAAAGTATTCTCTTGACATTTTCCTATATTTTCATCTTTGCCATTGTTTTCTACTGAATTTCATAAATTCAAATTTTTTTATAAATTCAAATTTTTAATATGAAATAACATGATGGAGTCAAAGAGCAATGAACTAGAGAACTTAATTTTGTGATAATCAGAAAGAAAAGCCTAGCTTTGACAAAGTGCTTTGGGGAAACCATTTTATCCTTTTGGATGTCAGTTTCTTTATCTGTAAAACAAATTCAGTGCCTTGAACACAGAGGCACTCAATTATTTCTTGAAAAAAGAATGGAAGATGGGTGGTAGGGAGGAGTTAGAGTACATAGTTAAGTTTCTTTTCTTCTCTAAAATGTAATGGCTCTGATTTCTAAAGCTTTGTATTGAATTTCAAGTTGAAAGATTTGGGGATTTAGTGATCAATTTTTTGTTTGCCCGAGCCATAAATCCAGCTGTATTTAAGCATAGTATTTCATGCTACAATCGTATTATAGGACTTAACAAGATCAAAAATCAGTTCTCTCTGGTCACAGTGTTTGAAGTTCTCTAGGTGTTCAGCATGGAAGTCTGTCTATTAACATTTTAAGGTCCTCTTCAAACAGGAGCCATTCACATGCACATACAAAATACCATCAAGCTGACCGGTAATATGGATAGGACTTCTAGTTAATATTCATTGGCGCATCTTACATTCTCCCAGTTCCAATTTGCATTAGGGAAAGAATTTATTACTTGACACTGATTTCATTTAAAAAGCTTGAACTTGAGAAGCAACTTTCTTCAAAATAGAATTTGATCTAAAATATATTTGAGGGTGATTCTGAGAGCATCCAGTCTCTCTGCCAATGATCTAAGAATGGGCTGTCTTAAAGACACTGATGACAATGATTGAAAGATTTCAATTTCCTCTAATATTTACATGTACAACTTCAGGAATTTGAATCATCCTAGAAGAAAAAATGGGCATAGTCAAGTATTTCCAAAATTTAATGAACCCTGTTGTGTTGAAACTTAGCAAAAGCTTCTCCACAAAATATTATATACTCTCCTTTTGATTGAATTATTCTTCCACAAAGTACCAAAACACTTTTTCTGGGCCTTTTAAATCTTTCCAAAATTGAACCTAAGATTTTGAATGTATAAACAGGAGCTAAGAGTCTCCCTTGTTAAATATTTCCCTGAATATTTTGTGTGTGGAAAGCATCCTTTTGAAATAATTCAATTTCCTAATTTAGTAGTTATGCTTCCAGATATAATTATATATTAGCCAAGGATATGAATCCTCTCACTTATAATTATGTGGTCTCTTTAGGAAACTGACTGTGCAATAGGAAATCAGTGATTAAACTTTTATTCAGCATACTTTCTTCATCAGTCGTTGGAACAGGTGTCAGGATTATTCTCTGCTGGTATTTTGCTTGGTACCTGGACTATTAATCAGTTTGTATGAAAGTTGGGATGATATATTGTTTCATCCTCAGATTCTTTGTATTTTGTGGATTTTCATGACATTTAATGTAATAAATAACTCTCTTTGGGTCATTAAAAGCAAGAAGGTCAAGTTTTCCTTTTTTCTGACGCAGCAGAGCTCTGATTAAGTATAAAAGCACAAGGTGATTTCTTCTACTGTGAAATCTCCTATGGGACAAGAGTAATGCAGGTGATTATTTCAAATGGAAACAGCAACTGCAATAAGCCACTAGTGAGTTTATTCCATATTGACATATGCTAATAAAACTATGAAAGTCTTCTCAGAATTATAGTAATTGTACTCTGTCTTATATAAAGGCAGAAATACTTTCTTGGTAGAAGGGAAAGGGACTTATCTGAACCCAACCTAATGATTTTTTAAATACTATAAATCCCATAAGCAGAATAAAACATTATAATACTACACAGTAATACTCTACGCATATTCATGTTTATGACCGAAATCCTCTTACTCAGCTGTTCTGCAAGTTTACCATTAATTTCAAAATTTAATTCACAGACACCGCTTTATTTTTTAAATGTTTATCATTTTGGGGGATTTTTTTTTTTGCTCCTCAAAACTTCAATTGTTCAAGTTTCACTAATCATTTTCCCATTTTCTTGGATCACTCACTCTCCATCATTCTTCTCCTTCTCTCCCTTTCATTTTATTTAAATGATTCACAATCTGAAAATCAAAACTTTAGGTAAATTTGTTATGTGCTTTTGTCAAAGTTTTATTTCAAAGTTTGTAAGGAAAAGGGCTAAAGTGACCAGTTGAAATGTTTTTTCTTGGCAAAGACACTTTCAAAGTAAAAAGATTGCCTAGATAATCATTGCTATTTGAATCCCCCCCCCAAAAATATATATATCTAGCTAAAGAACATAAAGAACATAGACACCTAACTAATAACCAAGGAGTGGCTAGCTAATTTCAGAAAATGACTGAGTATTGTTGAAGTTTATTAGAAATTGCTTGAGAATTTTATCAGCATTGTATGTTTCTTCCTAGAAGAAGGATATTGATTTTCTATACTCAAGAAAGTTTTATCCCTGACCACATTTGGGACAACTTTTCTTTATCAGTTACTACAGATAGAAGAGATTTATCTTCAAAGAGATTGTCAGATGAAATTTCATACTTACATCTCATCTATTTTTTTTAAATCAGCTGTGTTGGGCTATAACTGACATATAATAAACTGTACATATTTAAAGTGTATTTTTTATGTTTTGACATATGCATACACCCATGAAACCATCACTGCAATCAAAATAATGAACATCTCCATAACCTTCAAAAGTTTTCTTTCATGTGTTTTAAATTTCTCCTTCCTGCTTCATCTCCTCATCCTCAGGCAAACACTAAACTGCTTCTGTAACCATAATTTTATTCTGAATTTTTATTTTCTAGCATTTTCTGGCTTCTTTCATGCAACACAATTATTTTGTGATTCATTGATGTGTCACATGTGACAATAATTCATTCATTTTTATTGAATGGTATTAAGTCCGTTTCATGGATATAACACTTTGTTTATCCAGCCACATGGTAATGAATATTTGAATAGTTTCCAGCTTTTGGAAAATACAAAAAAATGTTGCTAGGAACAGCTGTGTACAACCTATTGTATGTACATACATTCCATTTCTTGTGAGTAAATATCTAGAAGTTAAAATGGCTGGATTATATAATTGGTGTTTGTTTAACTTTTTAAGAAACATCAAACTACTTTCCAAAATGGCTGTGCCGTGTTACATTCCTGTTAGCATCATATAAGAGTTTAAGTTTCCTCCATACCCTTGCCAACACTTGATATGGTCGGCTTTTTAAATTTTACCTACTCTAATAGTTGTGTAATGGTATGTCATAGTGTTTTGTTTTGTTTTGTTGCCTTCATTTTATTTTATTCAGTAAATATACAAGATGTATGTCTTATTTAACAAATCTGTGGTAGACATAAAACTTAAAAAGAACAAGTATGTTGAATGAAAAAATTCATTCAAAATTATGTCAAAATAAAGCAACACTCATATTAAAATCTACCAGATATAATGCCAGAGAGAAAAGCCATATATTTATGATACAAATCAATTATAACACTCAAGAAAGTGACAGATGACTCAAAGAATGGAAGAAAATATTTGTAACTCATATATTTGATAAAAGACTTGTATCTATATATAAATATCTCTTACAAAGAGTTCTCTTATAAGTAGACAAATAACAAATATTAAAAATGGGCAAAGGCTCTGAATAGACATTCCTCCAAAGAAGATATACAAATGGCCAAGAAGTACATGAAGAAATACCACTACACAACTATTAGATTAGGTAAGATTTAAAAGGCTGATCATATTAAGCATTGGCAAATGTATGGGAAAACCTCTCTCTTTCTCTCACACCCATTTCTCTCCCTCTTCCCCTCCCCCAATAGCTCTAACTCTTTATCTCATTCAGAAATTATTGTGTACCTAGGTAGTATCAATGTCAGTGCCCACTTTGAAGATGAACACTGCACAGAATCCTTCATATCAAAGAGGCCTACGTTCTACTGTGGGGAGGGGGAATGGACGTCTTTATAAATAATTCAGAGTCAATGTGGTAATTTAGTAGGATGAGGTACTACAGGAATCCTTACCTTTAACCCAAAATGTGACTCTAGAACTAAGACTGGTTTGCCAGATAAATGAAACAAGGAAAGTTATTACAGTCTAAGGAAAGAGAACATATCAAGGGCAGATAAGCAAGAGACCGCATGTTATGTTTGAAACTGACTGGGGAATGGCACATGGGAAGCCCATAAAAGTATACACATTTCATAAGATAAAGGACACTGTGTCATGGTCAAGGAATTCTTATTTTATCCTATTGGTGATGATGGTCAGATTTATATTTCAGAAAGATTTCTCTGACTGAAGTGTGAAGTATTAGTTAATGGGGGCTGCACTGTAGGCTGGAAAATCATTTTGGAAGTTGTTCTAACAGCCCATAAGACAAGGGAATAAATTCTCAAGACTTTTAAGAGTTAGAATGAACATGACCTTGCTGATTGGATATGAGGATAAGGAAGAATAAAAGATAACTTCCATTGGTGTGTATTTTTTTATTTTGTTTCATTTTTGCCTTAACCTAGTTTGTTGGTTTCTGTGTCTGTGTGGATGGTGACACTACTCACTGACCTAAGAAAATGTAGAAAGAAGGAGAGAGGTTTTGTAAAGAGAGTTATTTAGTTTAATTGCGATTTGTCTGAGGCTGAGTTGCCTGCCTGACAGCCAGGTAAACATGAAGCATAGGTGGTCAGAGGTAAAGATTTGAGGCCCAGAAGACATGGACAGTCTGGGTTACAGATTAGTTAGTTACAGTCATTACATCTGAGTTTGAAAAGTCCTTACAGTGAATGCATGAGATCCTACCACAAACATATTTGCTTCACACAGCACTGGAGATCTGAATTTATACCTAAGTAAAAGCTATACCTGAAACAAAGGGGTGCTTGGTCCATTTCGGTAAATTCAGAAATGAAATGATTAATCTCTCCCTGTGAGATGAATGTTAAATACTACTGTATGGCAGCAGTCATCAACAGCTGGTAACATGTGGATACAGATCTTTTGTGTAGGATGACAAATGCAGATAAGACTTAGAATTTCGTAGAGAAGATAACCCTTTTTAATAATCAGTTACATAGAAATTACATTTTCCCTTTTATGTAGGAACCATAATTAAATAGATAGGTGCCCCCAAAATATATTTAAAAAGTCATAATGCATGTCATTTGTTTGAACTCAAAATGTAAAAGTGGTTTGTCATAGGGAAGGTTATTTTTTAAACAAAATATTTCAAACAAACATAAAAATGTAGAGAATAGTAAAGCATATCCCATGTAGCCACCACTATTTAGGTTTGACCAATGTTGGCATTTTGTCATACTTGCTTCAGATCTTTTGTTTTTATTTTTGTTGTTAAAAACAAACCTTTATAGATAATACTGAATCTTTCCTTGCAATCTTTTCTGATTTCCTTCAACTACTTCCTGCCCCTAATGTGACCAGTGAACTGAATTTCAAGTGTGTCTCCAATGTCTGTAATTTTACATTTTTATTAGACATGATTTGTTAAAATTATTGAGCATTTAAGTGTGGATTCATTTCTGGATTTTCTAGTGTTTTAAATTGATGTATTTGTCTATCATTATGTCAGTACCCTACTCTCATAATTACTGTAGCTTTATAGGAATTTTTGAAGTCAACACTTCTAATTTTATCCTTCTTTGCTTATTTTTGTTTGGTTATTCTACATTCTTTGCATTTCCATGTAAGTTGTAGAATCAGCTTTACAATTTAAATTTAAAAGAAAAGCAAATCTGATGGGATTATGAGTGTATTGGATTAGATTTACAAATCAACTTAAAGAGTCTTAATATCTTAAAAAATTGATCTTCCAATCCATAGACATGGTATGGCTCTCTGTTTATTTAGGTTCTCTTTAATTTTTCTCAGCACTAGTTTGTTGTTTTAAGCATAGATGCATTTTAATTGTATTAGTTTTCTATTCATATTTAATAAATTGCTACAAATTTATTGGCTTAAAACAATATTCACTTATTATTTTGTCAGTTTCTATAAGTCAGAAGTCTAGGCAAAGAAGAGCTAAGTTCTCTGCTTGGTGTCTCATAAGGCTGAATTCAAGGTGTCAGACATGTTTGAAATCTCTTCTGAATCTCAGAATCCTCTTCCAAGTTGCATGGCTGTTGGAAAAATTTATTTTTTTACACTGTAGAAATCATGGAGGCTGTGCCTTAAAGGTCAGCAAGAGATCACCGCTCTTAAGTTTCACCTTCTTTTAAAGGCTCACCTGATTAGGTCAGGCCCACTCAGGATAATCTTCCTTTTGCTTAACTCAATGTCAACTGATTAGTAATCATGAATGTGATAACCCCTCGTATTCATTGGCCTCTTGCACACTGAAAAGGAGGGCACTACATAGTCATGTGCATGAAGAGGAATAACTCTTGGGATCTATATTAGAATTCTGCCAACTACACACATCTTTCGATGAATTTTTAAAAAGCATTTTATGGTTTTATGGTGCTATAATAAATGCATTTTTAAAATTTTATTTTCTAATTCTTTGTTGCTGGTAAATGGAAAAATAATCCATTTTTTGTATATTGACATTGAATCCTGTGACCTTGCTAAGTTTACTTATTAGGTCCAGTAAAGTCCATAAGATTCTGTATATTCTACATCTGAGATCATGCCAGCCGAGAATAGGGGTAGTTTTACCTCTTCCTCTCTGATGTGTATGTCTTTGATTTTTTTTTTTTACTTGCATTACTAAATTGACTGGGACCTCCAATACAATATTGAATAGAAGCAGTAAGAGGCAACATGCTTGACTTACCCTAACCTTAGAGGAAAATGCTCAACACTATACCCTTAAATATGATGTTAACTTTAAATGGATGCCCTTTATCTGATTGAGGAAGGCCTATTCTGTTCCTAGTTTGCTGAGAGTTTTTATCATAAACCAGTGTTAAATTTTGATAATGATTTTTCTGCATTGAGAAGACCTCATGGTGAATTACTTTCAACTATTAAACCAAATTTTGTTTTCAGGGATAAACCCCATTTAACCGTGCTGTATCACTATATATATATATGGTGAGAGTTGATTTACTGATATTATGTCATTGATTTTGCATCGACATTCATGAGGGATGTTGGTGTGTAATTTTTTTCTTAAAATCTATTTGTTAGGTTTTGAAACTAAGGCAGATTTATTTTGAACTCATAAATGTGTTGAGAAATGTTTCTTCCTCTTTGAGTTTTTAAAATAATTTGAGAAAGAATAGAGTTATATCTTCTTTCAATGATAATGTTCACCATTGAAACTATCTGAGTTTGGAGTTTTCTTTGTAGGAAGGTTTCTTAATTATGAATTCAATTTCTTTATTAAACATAACCAATTTGCTTAGTTGTGGTATTTTTTAAAGGAATTTAAAAATGCGTTTTATAAGGAATCTGTCCACTTCATATCAATTTATTGCCATAAAGTTATTCACAATATCCTCTTATTATCCTTTTAATGTCTGTAAGGTCTGTAGTTATATCCTTTCTTTTATTACAGATATTTGTAATTTTCATTTTCTGTTTTTATTGTATGTTTTATTATGCATTTATCAATTTTATTTTTATTTTTCAAAAAAATAACTTTTGGCTTTGTTAATTTTCTCTATTGTTTGTTCTCTCATTAATTCTTGCTCATATCTTTATTATTTTCTCCCCTTTTATTTGGGCTTAATTTGGTCATCTTTTTTTAGTTTCTTAGGGTAGAAACCTTGATCTTTTGTTTGAGAACTTCTTTTCTAATACAAGTTTTTAGAATTATAAATATAATTTTAAACATTGACTTAACTGTATCCTATATTCTGATGTTTCATCTTTTCTTTATTATTCAAATAAAAATATTGTCCTATTTCCCAAAGAGTTATGGCAATTCCCCTTTAAAACTTCAAGGGTACCTCCTCTGTGCCATCTTCTTCAGGGACCTTGCCTGGTACATTTCAGTTGCTTCAGTTGGAGCTCCTATATCTACCTCCTTGCATCAATGTGTCACTATCCTCCTTGGGTGCCACCTGTCTCCTTGGTATTAGATAAGCGCCACCAAGGCAAAAACACAGGCAATTGTGGAATAATCCAGGGTTTACCTCAAATGTTTCCTTTCTCTCAAATATGACTGGCCTGTATGGCCCACTGAGTGCCTTAAAACTATTGCTTCATTTATTTTTATTAGTTTCATGGTTATTTTTGGTACAGGGTAAGGTGAATACAAGTTAAGTAATTTTTGACCATTTAGTCTACTTCTAATTTTTTATTGACATGAATAATACCTATATGTCCATCTTGCACATGAACACTCATCAGTCAGAACTTCCCTCAAAACCCAATTTTTTGAAGTATCTCTCCAGTCCTGTATGTTGCATTACCGTATTTTTTATTTGCCATAGGACATACCACTTTCTGTAATTATCTTATTTTTTTACCATTTGCCTTCCTCCACTGGAAACTAAACTCCATGAAAGTATTATAAGAACCTTGTTTGTCTTGTTTTCTGTTGTAATAGAACAGAACCCCGGACTTAAGTAGTGTGTGTGAACATTTGTTGAATGTGGTAAGAAATGAATAAATTTATAACCCTTTTTTAAATTTTCGAACCCAATAAGAATAAGTTAACAGATGTGTCAGCTATATAAGGCCTAGAATAGTGTGTATGGATTGTTTACCATTTTATCCCAGAACCTAGCACAGTACCTGGAATGTAGTAATAACACAGTAAATGTATTTTTAAATGAATAAATAAATGATTAATATGACTGCTTCCATTTTCATTTTTAAAAAATCAGCTTTTTAAAAGTTCAAACAATTTTCTGTCTATTGAATAAATCCTAGTGAGGTATAAAATAAAAGACCATATTAAAAGAAATTCTAGTAGTTGTTCTCAAAATGGCCAGGAAAAGTAGGATAGGAAAGTAGCGATCAGGTTAACACACCAGCCTAGATACTGTTTTGGTCTTTATGCCAATGACCACTTGTTTCGGAACTAGAAAAGTGTCAGCCAAATTCTTATCATTTGAACTAGATTTCAAGTATTAGGACGCTCTCACTTTAAAGGATTTATGTGTGTGTTTATGTAGAAAGCAAACCTCTTTCAAGTTAACATCTCTTTATTGTAAAGTTGTTCTAGCTATTCCATCATATCTGAAAGTCATTCCCACCATTCTTCCTAGAATGATGATAAGTAATACAACTAAGACATTTGCTAAAATAACTGATACTGTCTCTTTTATTGGTAACTTTAACTACATAACTAAAGCATGGTAACTTCAGCTACGGTTTCCCTATTCAAATTTTGTTTTTCATGTTTTTCTTTCCTTTTTCTTGTCCTCTTTGACATACTCCATGTTACTTTGGATCAATCTCCTAGATTGATCCTAGCATATTTTCTATTTGAATTGTTTTTCAGTTTCTAATACAGTTAAACATAGACCTAAACTAAAACCCAGCAAGTTTACTTTTAGGTATTTATACAAGAGAAATGAAAAGATACATCCACAAAAAAGACATAAAAATGTTCATAGTAACTCTGTAATAGCCTCAAAGTGGAAATAGGACAATTGCCCATCAATAAGAGAATGGGTAAACAAAATATGGCATATTCCTATGATGGAAGACTAAGAATCAATTAAAAAATGAACTGTGGATAAGTGCATCAACATGCATGCCTCCCATATTGTGTGGGAAATAAAAGGACACAAAGAGTATAAACTATATAATTCCATTTATATAAAGTCAAAGAACAGGCAAAACTAATCTGTTAAAATCAGAGGAGTACCCACAAGAGGTTGGTATTGACAGGAAGGGGTATGAGGGAGCTTTCTGGGGTGGTAGAAATATTCTATATCCTAATGGGAGTGTTGGTTACAGGGATTTAGGGATTTCTTAAAACCCATCCAATTGTGCACTTAAAGTCATGTGTTTCACTCTATGTAAATTGTACCACAATTAACTGCACACACAAATATATGTATATAGTTATATACTTCTATGACAGAAAAAGTATATAATTATATATAGTCATACATCTAATTAAAAAGTTTGAATTATTTAAAAAACAAAAAGCCTATATCAGTCAGGATTTTTGGTTATAAGTGTTGGAAAATGACGCAGGCTCTCTTAAGCAGAAAAAGAATTTAGCAGAAGGATATTTGCACCTCACAAAATAGGCATATGGACAGGATTGAGGACGCTTGTGAAGCTAGGTCATACTGCAGGAAAATCTAGTGTAATCTAGAGAACTGTCATCTTCAGAATCCCCAATTTCATTTCAGAATTGGTGACTCATTAATTCTGGGGCATGGCCCAAGAACCCACATTATTATTATTATTATTATTATTTTTTTTTTTGAGACAGAGTCCGCTCTGTTACCCCGGCTAGAGTGCAGTGGCATTAGCCTAGCTCACTGCAACTTAAACTCCTGGGCTCAAGCAATCCTCCTGCCTCAGCCTCCCAAGTAGCTGGTACTACAGGTGCATACCACCATGCCCAGCTAATTTTTTCTATTTTTAGTAGAGATGGGGTCTTGCTCTTAGTCAGGCTGGTCTCAAACTCCTGAGCTCAAACAATCCTCCCACCTTGGCCTCCCAGAGTGCTAGGATTGTAGGCGTGAGTCACTGTGTCTGGTCCAAGAATCCACATTATTAATGACACTGGTGATTTTGATAAGCTAATCCAGAGAGTACACTCCACCCCCACACTAGAAAGGATTCTCAGAGAGAAATATTTACCTACCATGGATTTTACCAAAAGGCAGGGGAATAGGACCAATACTGCATCTAGACAGCAGCGGGCTGTGACTCCTCAATAGTTGTAAAGCAAGATCTAAAACTGGTGACCAAGGACCAAAACCAGTCCACAAATGTGTTCTGTCTGGCAAAATGGTGTTTCAAATATTTGTAATGTCTTTAGGCTAAGCTTGCTTTCTGCACTTCACCACTGGCTGGCTGTTTGACTCTTGATTATGGTCAGACAAGCCGAATTCACATTTAAGTGATAGACCTGACCCTGAGACATTTCAGTTTGTAATCTTTAAGAATTTAAAAGACATCCCTCTAAACCATAGAAAACTCAGAGTATGTGAGGTATTTGGAAACTGCCTGGTGATGATGATTTAATTTTGCTTGTAAGTTTACCACTCCAAGCCAAGGCAATCAAGATCAAATTATGAACTATTTTTCTATTCAAAGCTGACATATTCTGAAAGAGTCAATGCAGGTTGGATCCCTACTCTTCTTCCATAATATGTCGGTTTACTTCTCTGTTCACACTACTAGGCAATGAGCAGCAGCACCTGGGCAGAAACTCAGTCTTTGTATTTGCCTTGTTCTGAGAGCTCAGCATTTTATAGAGAATTTAATAAATGTTTAAATGTTTGTTGAAATGAAAAAGCTGAAAAGGAGAGGAAAGAAGGGAGGATGGAAGGAAGAAAAAAAGACAATGGAGGAAAAAAGGAGGGAAGAGGAAGTGAGGGAGGGTAGAAAGAAGAAAGCACTGGGGAAGAAAAGGAAAAAGGATGGAGGCAAATTTCGGTTGTGGACAATTTGGCAATGTGAGTAATTGATGCCTCATTTTAACCAAATGCAAACAGGAATATGGCCTATTTTAATTGGCAAAGTTTCTAGATCATAATCAAATTCAGAATTAGACGTCTTTGAGTAAAGATGGAAACATGGAGAATTGTTTGTGTTTGAATATTAGGCACTGGATTCTCAGCAATTGATAGAATTACCCTAGATCTTGTTTTATGTCCCTTAAAGGGCTTTCTGCTGGGTTCTGAAATGAAAATAATAGCAAATGAATATTTTGGAAGATTATTTCAAGCTTGTGATTACTAATAATGTAGGTAAACACACAAAATGGGCATCAGAGAAACACCAATGTGCTGTTTATATTTTTATCACTTGTCAGTTATCAACTCTGTCTTCTTGTGTCTATGTTTTTTTCATTGAAAAGAATGGCTTGAGAGAGAGATCATCTGTTACTTTCAAAAAAATAAACTCATTTAAAATTGTGTACTTAGAAATCCTGTTATTTTGTTTGTTGGCTTTAGTTCTTCTTTCTAAAATAAAAACTACCAAACATGGTTCTTTAAAATCAAGTGAATTGGAAATCTATAAAGTTGTTTGGACATCGTGCTGAGTAAGCCGGGTAGGAGAGTGGTGTGTTGGAGAGACAGGAGCAACACGGGTCTACATACTTATCCAGACCTTATTGAGAGTGGCTTCCGATATGTACTTTACTTCCCTGAGATGAAGCTTTTCATCAGTAGATTGAGAGAATCTCTCAAATTCAATCTCTAGGATTGAATTATTTATTAATTAACAGTACAGCACTATCCATTGGAATCTCAGCGCTATTTTTCAAAGGCTCTATGTCCTTGGGCAAGTAACTTAAACTTTCTGATCCTTATTTATATAACCATAGAGTAGGCATTATTATAGTACTTACTTCATACAGTGTTTGAGAAAATTAAATGAGAAATCCATAAAAAACAGATAACAACTGTTGGTGGTGGTTGTTGCTGATCTCTGCCTGCTGAGAAAGAATCTGTGAACTTTTCATCCAACTAAGTGAAGAAAAAAACAATTTAGAAGGGATAATTTTGTGAATAAAAAATGGTGGTGCCCTCCTTTTCCAAAAATCACTGATTAAAAGGGACAGATTTGAAATTTCTAAGGCAGAAAGCCTCAAAGCTGATTATTGATAATTTAGCTACATTCTTGATGATTATATTTTTGATATTTGAGGGGGAAAATGAGTGACTTAGACAAAAAGCTGGCAAAATGCACCAAGACCAAGCAGTCATTTAACAACTTCATGGAGCTCACATAATGCTGAGTGCTCTTCTACTTCTATCGGCTACCCAGAGGGCCCTGCAACATGCCTCCATGGGGAAGATGAAGCACATCCCTGAGATAACGTTCAAAGAGCAATATGTCAACAAGTACAAATCAATGGCCTATAAAATGAGTCCTTAAGTGCTGAAGGGATCCTTTGGAAAGCTTTCTTCAAAGCAATAAGGTAAACTAAAAGGGTGGTAGTAGTGTGCATAAGGAAAGGCAAAGAATACCAAATTCAATCACAGAGGACTTAGCGCCTGACTAAGAAACAAGAATACAGGGTTTGTGCATGCTTGAATTTCTTGCACTTTTTTTCAAATTTTATTTGGCTATTGTTTTGTTTTAAATTTATGTATAATAGTATTTTTTCAATAGCTTCCGTGTACCATGTCCCTAACTGGCACTTCTTTCAACATTGTCAAAAATTCATTTTAAAGCATCTAAATCAACTTTATTGATGTGTAATTTACATACATAAAATATGTTCACTCAGAATTCATGTTTAAATAATAAAAATTTCTCTAAAATAAGAATAGCATTTTGTTTTTTTGTTTTTTTGTTTTTTTTTTTTTTGAGACAGAGTCTGGCTCTGTTGCCCTGGCTAGAGTGCCGTGGCATCATCCTAGCTCACAGCAACCTCAAACTCCTGGGCTCAAGCAATCCTCCTGCCTCAGCCTCCCGAGTAGCTGGGACTACAGACATGCACCACCATGCCTGGCTAATTTTTTCTATTTTTAGTAGAGATGGGGTCTTGCTCTTACTCAGGCTGGTCTCAAACTCCTGAGCTCAAACAATCCTCCCACCTTGGCCTCTCAGAGTGCTAGGATTACAGGTGTGAGCCACCGTGCCCAGCCAAGAATAGCATTTTAAAACATAGCTTGTGCTCATACTACTCATCCCATTAATAGCAGAGGCTCAAAAAATATCGTAAGATGAGAAAATAGAAGATTAAAATCTTTGGAAACCATATTGATTTTAGTAAAAGTCATTAATTTCTAAGACTATTTCTAATAATAATTAAAATATCAAAATAGTCTTACCTTCTGTTTTCATTGTGTTTTCATTCATAATTTATTTGAAGAGATAAGTGAAAAAATTATTTTAAGCATTTTTTTTTTCCATAATGAAAGTTGGTGTTCGGGTACAGTTTCAAACCAATGTCATGGAATTGGTACTTTTATATGTCCTCTTAGAGAAAACAAATGGAATAATAATACAAAAACTGTGTAAAGCAATTTGTACAAGACAATAGCAGCCTCTCCCTCAAATGCAAATAAAAAAAAAAAAACTCTGTTAACTTGGGTGTGATGTGGATCACATAGGAGTGTATTGTGATTCTTCATACACAGCAGTTGGATGGTGGTGACTCTGTGTTGAATGCCAGAAATGTTACTATCAAAACTTAATTGTTGGACTTTCTGATTCATTTTAACTCAGCTGAATGAGCTTATGGAACAAGACTTAAGGGTGACACAAAACCAGCATTATACTGTAAAAATCTCACATGGATCAGCTATATGAACTGACCATTTTATATTGTATATTTTCCTTGACTTACATGGCTATCCTCACTGACTTCATAAAATTCCCTGCTCTGGTCACATAGCAGATTGTTTATAAGTCTAAATTATTTTGATTTGATGTAGTGTTGCTGCCTTTCTTGGTTACAAGTAAATGTCAACAAATCAGAATAGAATGGTTGGTAATCTTTTCATAGGGAGATTATGTGTCTTTTCATTTTGTATCTGTAGCACCTAATCCCATGCCTGGCATGATGGAGAATTTGCAGAATGGATAATTGGGTTAATGAATAAATAATCAATGGTCAGTGGAAAACCATCACTACTGAAAAAGAAAATACACAAAACCTACCCCTTCTGAGAAGGGATTAATAGCATCATTTCTGTAAAATGAAATAAAGCCATTTTGTAAAGCAAGTAGCTATTCTGATATTTTCACTTTTTTATAGTAAGTGGCAGAACCAAAGTATGAGAAGTGGCACTAGGTCACAGATGGGTGCTTCCACAGCAAGTAGCTTTCAAAAATTCCTCACTTCAAAGCCAGTTTTGGACCTTGGGAATTATGTCTATAAACACTTCCCTATCATCTGGTCCACTAGTATATGGCTTTTCCCAATATCCGGCATGGCTGCCAAAAGACCAAAAAAGCATTGCCACTCATGGAAACAGGTTTGTTTTATAAGATAATTGATTTGATAATTTTCAGAGTATCTTCAAAGAAGATAAGGCGTAGGAAAGTGTTTGACACAAATGAAAACAATTTGCATCTAAAAGTTGACTAGGGTTTTAGGTTAATAAATACTAGATCTTGGATCATCAGATTAGAAAATTTTAGTCATGTGTACATGTCTGGGTGTATGGGCATTTATGGGTATCTAATAGCATCAACATAACACTCCTGTTTTAAATTGCAGCGTGGTCATTTAGGGTCCAGATGATACATATCTCTTTTTTTAAGGCTTATTTTGAAGTGCTACTTTCTACTCCAAGGTATATGTTCAACTTCAACCCTTTGCCATCTTACCATTCTTGCTGAAATGGCACAATAGGATATATCACTGCTGTACGCTTTAACGAAGTCTTCACATGGACTTCTGGGAATACTTGAAGCTCTAATCACAGGTGCATGAGAATTTATCATTTTGTAGCTTGTTAAAATCAGTTTTTGCACCTGTGTCCATGAATCTGCAGAACACAATCACTCACATGAGTCCCTCTGTGGACTTAGAATAACATCTCCGTCCTTTCTGTGCACTATTTAGAAAGTAATAATAATAAATTTTGTTTTGTATATGCATTACTAAATGTGGTTAGCTGAGAAAAGAAACTAATAATAGTTATTAAAAGCTACCCTGGGAAGACCAATAAGCAATTCTGTTCATTAGTATCTTCCTAAATTTGTACTGAACAGAGTTATTTATGTGGCAGATATCAGTGCGGTAAGAGTTGTTGATTATACATAGAGTTTTTCTATGTGAATGGAAGTAAAACATGTTAAATTTAAACATCATATTAACTCATGGACATAAGGAAATGAATCATTAAATATGTGGTAGGTTGTCTCGAATTAGTTATCTGATTACTTTCTTGGGCTCTGGTCATCCCTTTGTGTACAGACCCTGGATACTACGTATTCATGTTGGTTACTGTCTTATAGTCTGTATGTTGATACGAATAATGGTGACTGCTGAATTTGCAACACCTTATTTATTTCCCTCGATGGTATTTCTTGCACGTTATCCTACAGAGATGAGCAAATATTTACACCAGGAATGTTGACATTGACTTAAGTGGCAGAACTAACAAAGGAAACTGTCCTTGATCCATACCATCATGTGGATTGCTCTAGTGGCTGATGGGTTTTTGCCTTGTTTTATCTAATTGCCCAGTTACCCTGAGAATATTATGGGCAGAGTCAGAAAAATACTCTGAGTATCCCTACTCCAAGTGGACACCTATGTGAAGAGGAGAAATAGTACACACTTTAGCATGTGTGAATTTTAATATCAATAATTATTTTTAATACTGACAGGTTAAGTGGAGCAATAATAACATGAAGAGGAGCATGCACTCTGCAAAAACATCTTCTGTAGCACACAAACTTCGGTCTTCCAGTTTTTATGTTTATCAGCATCTTGAGAGACATTTATAGCCCCTCACACACTCCTTTCTGATTCCCTTATTGATTAAGTTGTGATGCCTCCTGGACCTAGGACATGGTTCACTATTTTTCAATTAAAATGAAGAAATATCTTGTTTCAGGTTCGTTTCAAGCATTTGGCTTGTGGGACTCTGAGAGATGCTGTTGCCCATGACATGTTGGAATTATCATGATCAGCTACCCAGTTTGGATTTCACCCAGTGGCCAAGAGCTTTGCATGGTAGACGACAAGGGTTGGATTTTCAAAAAGAGTAAACCAGGTAAGGTTCGAGGGAGACACCTGATCATTTATCATTTGCTCTAAGGGCTTTAGTGTGCTGCCAAGATGTATTGAATAATGCATAGCTTTTCTATTTGTTTTCTAAGTCCACTGAGCAGGTTGTTGAAGAATGGGGCTCTCTTGGATTCAGGAGAATGTATATAGTAATAATTAAGTCCCTTTTCTTCAAGAAGGCGGAGCTATTTTAAGATACACATAAAGCAGGCCCAAGAATACTACAGATGCCAGTTTAATGCAATAGTCAAAAATTGCAAGCTATAGAGATTTTCTCTTTAAGTAACTACTCTGAATTCTAATGGCATAAACAGTTGTACTTTTGAAGATGTAGTAGAGAAAGTGTTGCCTTTAAGTGTTTATATTTTATACAATAGGGAAATGTGAATATCAGTCCATGGCATATGATCTTATAAATATGCTTCAAAGTTATTCCAATTCAGAAGATTATACCATTATTCTGCCTTTTATTTCTTTGAAAGTATTTATCATTCTAAGTTCTATTCAGGTATTATTTAAGATGGTGATACAATGACATTATCATTACTGTGGCTCTGAGAATTTAAACTTTTACACTCTTATTCAAGTACTCTTTGTATATACTTTGCCTATTGCATTCTGGAAACTCTTCTCAACTATTATCCGTATTTTGGTAAGATCTTCTTATCTTTCTTTTTAATTCTCTTCCTCCCCTAGAATATAATTTAAATTTATCAACAATTACCAGGGGAAAACACGTTATTCTTCTCCTATGACTTTAAGACCATCAAAACTTGGACAGCTTCTTTGAATTGTATGCATCACAAAGCAAGATTTTCTTCAAGTTCAAGAATAGAAACAGAGAAAATATAAGAAAAATTCATTAATTCAGAAAATAATAAGGGGAGATTATTCTATATCACCAATGCTTGAACTCCTTAAGCTTTTTACTAACACAGCTTTCTTACTTTCTGAAAATAAAGTAAATGGAACTCAGTCAATAAAGTATAGCCTAACAATTGTTTGGATATAAATGAGGACTTACTAAAATATTTGAAAACAATCGATTCTTTAAAGTTTAAAAAACATCCCTTTTAAATTCCCTAATGGCATATTTGGATATAAGATGATATCAAGAGAGTATAAACTCAAATAGTCTATTCTGAAGGAAAATAATTATGTAATAATGCAATTAGTAATTATCTTGTCACAAAGAGCTCTCCTCTGTTTGTGAGACATGTGTTTTCATTCTTTAGAATATTTTATCTTTCTGAACTGTGTAAGTAATCAACATGAGGAAAGTGTATAACAAATAATTTTGGTCTAAGTATTAGAAAGAAACATATCTTCTCTTCACACAGTCCTTTGAAGTGAATCTTGTTAATTAGGATGTACAGAGATAGTTCATTCCACTGCTCCACATAAAAATATATGATTTAGAAATGTCCTCTGGAACATAAAAATTTGACAGTGAATGCATATGTTTTCACAGTTAACTCTTCTAAAATGAACAGAAAATTAATACATTGCAGTTTTTTTACATTAGTTTTAAATTCATTTTTGTTCTTTGTTATATGAATGGCAGTTGCATTTTTTTTTTTTTATGGTGATGCATGCTAGCGTCTCTGTCAAGGCTTCCCAATTCTGTTCCTCAGAAGTTTATAACAAAGCCATAAATCTTGCAGTGTTCCTAAGCTTGGAAGCAATATTTCTCTTTTAAAGCATTTTTAAAGTAGAAGTTTGCCTAGCTCGGGGTTACATTACTATATGCTCATACATAGAAGCAATGGTAAGCTATAAAGACAGGATATTAACGGTGAGATTTTCCTAAGCATTTCTGATAATAGTATACCCATGTAACGGGATATATGGTCTCCAAGGTACCTCATGAAAAACATTTAAATAGCACCTATGTTTGTAATATATCCTTTGCTCTCTACAGAAAGCAATGGGCATTCTCTTCTGTGCAACTCTTAGTAATATGAGGACTTCTGAAGTAAAATCTTGAGAATTTAGTGAGGCAACTGATTTCATCAGGAAAAGTCTCATGTGAATCTTAAACATTTTCTGGCTGCAAATTTATTTGCCCTCTAAATATTTTTTAAATGCCTAACACATGTAAAACAGTGTGTGGCCAGAAATAAAATAGAAACCTCCCCTGCCATGTCCTCAAGTAGTTCCCACCCACAGAAAAAAAAAAAAAAAAAAGAAAAACTTCAAAAACAAAAACCCCAGATATGTGAACAGCTTATTCCAGGAAAAATGAATTAAAAAACTTTAATGATATGTTTCAAGCAAAATTCTTCAGAGATTAAGATGGACTATTGAAAGTGTTAAAAAGTATTAGAAGGTTTAAGGGACATTTCAACTGCACAGCAATAAATTGAGGAGAATTTTAGTCGATGGAAAATCAATATGAAGGCATGAGAGGCTCAGGGTACAGTCTGAGAAAGTCACCATCGTGTAAAAGTAAATGTTATGCTTGAAGAATGGAAAGCTTGACACTGGATTATAGGGAGAGATGCAAGAAGAGGCTGGACATATAGGTAGTGGCTGGACTGGAGTGTTTTGTACGCACAGCTATGGTGGTTATAAATACGAAAGTGATGTAATATAATTTATATTTCTTTTAAAAAAATGATTCTGGCAAAGGGTGGTGTGGGAGCAGGGAAGGTATGTGCAGAAAGAAATATAAATTAAAAGCATTCAGTTCCATGAATGCAGAAATGTTTTGTGGTTTCTAGGCTACTGCATAACCAGCACCTAGAACAGTTCTGGTCCGTCATGGATTCTGTTATTCTCTGTTAAATGCTGACTAAATTAATGCCTTCCAGTGATAATCAGTACATTTCTACATATGCAACTTTTTCCTTGTTAAAAAATAGTTTAGAAACCCTTCATAAAAAGGATGAAAAGAATTTAAGTGTTTTTCATCACACCCATTCGCACACACACATACACATGCTAAAGTCTCTCTCAGTATGTGATTAAAATTAAAGCTCAAATCCTGTTCCTAAAATTTATGCTTCAATTAAGATGAGGGCAGCTGCTACCCTACTTTATTTCTCTTCTGAGACTTTTTTTCTCTCAGGCTTTATCCTTCCCTTCATCGTTTTATCATCACATCAATCACTATGTTTCCTCCTCGGGGACACGGCATGCATCGCAGGCACATTTTTATGGCTAGAAAGCAAACCTAGCCTACTTGGCACGTACTGCTTACTTAAACCTAATTAAGTAATTCTGCTGAAAGTATCACATCTTTTCCATCACAATGCACATGTGGTCAAAATAATGGGAACACTTTAAGGCTATGGAACATAACTAGGGAAGGGAGCCTAAAGAAGACACAAAACACAAAAATGTGAACTTTAGCTCAGCTTGCTTTGATACAATCCTCTAATGAGCCAGGGCACATTAACACCTCTAGCAGAGGAATCTCCTAACTCACAGCATCATTTTCACTCCAGTTATTTTATTGAAAATTGCCATTGTTGTAGGGCTCCCAGTAGACGCCAGAGTCAGTATATTTTATATGACTGAATCATCTATTTTCAGAGAAGTTCTCTTACAGTCTGGGAAAAATCCAAGAACTTGTTTCTAAATATGCAGACTAGGGAAATGTAGATATTATTCACTAAAATGTAATATTCTTGAGGCCATGATCTTTGTTTTTCTTCTTTAAGGCCTAACTCCAGAGCCACATACATACTCAATAAATATGTATGATGGTTGACTGAATGAGTATCAACACCTGTGCTTAAGATCAAGCTTCTGTATTTTTAACAGTAGGAAGCAAATCTCTCTCTTGTTGGTAGGACCAGTTAGTATTTGGCTCACCCTATCTATTTTTCGATAAAGACTATCTTATCCTCTCATGGTTATCAATACTGCCATTATTTAGTAACAGTATCATTTACTAGTACCCATACAATATATGATAGTATGGAGGATTTAATCTAAAAAAAACTAGAAAAAAAAAGAAAAAAAATTATTACATGTCTTGTCACCTTTATGAATATAGTTCTCTTCCACAAGCTTTCACAGACTTTTCATTTTTACTTTTTATATGTCTCAAATGATTGGGAGAAAGGTTTGCCATTTTCTAACTGTTGGGTATATATGTTACTCTGGATAGAATTTACTAGAATGCTGCCATCACAGTCAGCTTCCCTACTCTTTTTTGAGGAGGCAGTTTATAGCAAATTGTGATTGGCCTATGAACTGTCAAGTTTATAGGTATTGGCTTTAATAAGGCCTGAGTTTGAATCCCAGCTCTGATCACAAATTTTGTGATCGCCAATTTCCAATCAATAATATGGAGATATTAGTAGTGGCCTCAGGGTGCAATTGTGAGGATTAAATGAGATCATAGATATAAAACACTCAGCAGAGTGTCTGATACATTATAAATAAGTTATTACTATTAGTAGTAGTATTATGTAAAATCTACATTTGTAGTAGGTCTACCTAGAAGTTAATTTGTTTAAAACCAAATGTCAGAGTATCTTACCCTTGGTCTAAGAAGTAAATGAGATAATTTGAGGAAAGTGCTTACCAGAATTCCTGATGCCTCATAAGCACTCAATAAGTGGTAGTTGTTGTGGTAGCGGTTATTATTATTCACTTTAATAAGCATTTTTCTTCTTCAGACTCTTTGAGGAAATCTTGGTCTAATCTATTTCTTCATTTTTTTAAATTATTATGGGTGCATAATAGCTGTGTATCTTTATAGGGTCCATGTGATGTTTTGATACAGGCATACAATGTGAATTAATCAAATCAGGGAAATTAAGGTATCTTTCACCTCGGACATTTATTATTTCTTCGTGTCAGGAATATTCCAATTCCACTAATTTTAAAGTGTACCTAACTTATTGTTGATTATAGTAATTTTGTTGTATTATTAAATATTTTCATCCCATCTATCTAACTATACTTTTGCACTCATTAACCATCCCTAATTTATCCCCTTCCCCCATTGCTACCCTTCCCAGCTTCTAGTAACCATCATTCTACTCTCTGTTTCCATGAGAGCAATTGTTTTTAATATTTAGCTCCCACATATGAGTGAGAACATGAGAGAGATATCTTTCTGAGCTTGGCTTATTTCACTTAACATATGTTCTCCAGTTCCATCCACGTTATTTCAAATGGCAGGATTTCATTCTTTTTTATGGCTGTATAATATTTCATTGTGTATATGTACCACGATTTCTTTATCCATTAATCCATCAAGGGACACTTAGGTTGATTCCAAATTTTAGCTATTGTGAATGATGCTGCAATAAACATGGGAGTGCAGATAATTTTTCAATATACTGATTTCCCCTCTTTGGATATATACCCAGCAGTGGGATTTCTGTGTCATATGGTAGTTCTGTTTTCAATTGTTTGGGGAACTTCCATACTTATCTTCATAGTGGTTGCACTAATTTATATCCCTACCAACAGTATGCAAGGGTTTCCCTTTCTCCACATCCTCTCCAGCATTCATTATTGCCTCTTTTATAAAAGTCATTTTAATTGGGAGCAGTAGATATTTTTCATTATAGTTTTTATTTGTACTTCTCTGATGACTAACAGTGTTGAGCATTTTTTCATATACCTGTTGGCTATTTGTGTGCCTTCTTTTCAGAAATGTCCATTCAGATCCTTTGAACATTTTTTAATCGAATTATTCAATTTTTTCCTATTGAGTTGTTGGTGCTCCTTATATATTCTAATTATTAGTTTGCAAATATTCTCTCCCATTCTGTGAGTTGTCTCTTCCATTGTTGATTATTTCGTTTGCTGTGCAAAAGGTTTTTAGCTTGATTTGATCCTATTTCTCCAATTTTGCTTTGCTTGCCTGTGCTTTGGAGATATTACTCAAAAAACCCTTGCCTGGACCAATGGCCTGAAGCATTTCTCCAAAGCTTTCTTTTAGTAGTTTAATAGTTTCAGGTCTTAGATGTAAGTCTTTAATCCATCTTGATTTTATTTTTGTATATGGTGAGAGAGAAGGGTCTAATTTCATTCTTCCACACGTGGACATCCAGTTTTCCCAGCACCATTTATTGAAGAGACTGTCCTTTACCCACTGTATGTTCTTGGCACCTTTGTCAAAGAGAAGTTCACTATAGATATGTGGATTTATTTCTGGATTCCCTATCCTGGTCTAATCTATTTCTATCAACAACTTCCTTCTCAGGACAATGACAGTTCTATGAGTTATGGTTAGGATTGTGACTTTGAGATAATGTTCTTTTTAATAATCTATTGTAGTTTCTATTATAGTCATATTGCTGGCTGCCTTGATATTGAGGTAAACAGCATTTTTATAACAACTAAAGATTACCAGAATGGTTTTCCTTACCAAAATTATGGTCTTTGGAATCAGTACAACACATTATAAGCCACTAAATGAATTATTAACATATATCTTAGAGTAGCAAATAAATCATCCTGATCTATTGTCAAAAATCTCTAATTTGGAAATACTACTCTAATGTACACTCACAGAGACTGTCTTTGGAAGTCCCTGACATTAATCAAGGAATATCTATAATTATGCCTTTAACCTTTTCTTATTATCTATATTTTATAAAAAAGACTATCATTGATTTTAAAAAGTTAGAATTAAAACTGCTTTTAGCATGGTCAAATAATACTTAAAAAATAACTGTCATGATTAATCCACCACATGCCATCTAAAACCATATTAGGAGATGAATGGGGATAAACCAAAGACAATTTCAAGAGTTTCTGGAGAGCGCTTTGTAGACTATTGGTTTTCGGTGGGTCCAGTCTTCTCAGTGAAGGCAGAATCTAGATCATCAGCTGAGATGTAAAGGAAGAGAGTGTAGACAGAAAACTGCAATAAGAGGTAGACAGTAAATTAACCAGCGCTGAAAGAAAGGTTTCCAAGTTTTGGCAAAGGGACTCAGGGATGTACTGTGCTTGGGAAAGTAGCACTGAAGTGAAAGACTATGGAGCTGGATGGAAAGCCAAGCAAAATCATTCCAGGGGCTGACGTTTTGATAAAATGTGTGCAAGAGGTTTTGAACTGAGTGATTAGAAAACCCCTGAGTGAGCAGTGGAACATTTCGTTAGAAAGGATTTATTCATTCTGGGGAAAAGATTTAGTATGAAATTAAGATACTGCTAGAGATAATCTTCACAAAGTCACTTCTGAAGAAACAGGTAAGGAAGAATAACCAATACCTAAATATATCATGTCTCTGTCTATTAAATCCAACATGATAATAGCCATAAACTAATAATAATAACTACCCTAAATTAAATATCAGGCTCAACACAGGTCTTCTGTGCAAGAGTGTATGTACTCTGAAATGTGGACATAGTTATATGCATATTCAGGATGAAAACACTGAGACAGAGAGAGCTGAATAATTTACCCAGGCTCACTCAGCTAATGTTTGCCAGGGTGAGTTTTTCTCCAAAGATCTCCTCTTTATAAAACCTGAGTTTTTCATTATATTAACCTCTTTTTCATTTCCTGAAACTAATAATTCAACCTCTATACAATTATACATGTGAGATTTGCTCTATTATATAGTAATTTTGTATTATTTCATTGTATTCTTGTTGCATGTGTATATTTTGCTTTTCCATGAATTTGAAAGTAGCTTAAGAGTTAGAACCCACAGTGTTTCCTTTTATGAAGGGCCCATCACTCTAGTGCTATGATAGGCCCTCATTCTTTTATTTCAGCATATTACGGGTGTGCAAATGTTTAGATTATATATATTGCCTTTGCCCCGCCTGAGTCAGAGCTTCAAGTGTGTCCATCCCCCAGATGGTGTACACCGTACTTATTAGGTGTGCATATACCCATCCCCTCCTCCCTGCTCCCACCTGCCCAACACCTGATGAATGTTATTACTATATGTGCACTTCAGTGTTGATCAGTTAATACCAATTTGATGGTGAGTACATGTGGTGCTTGTTTTTCCATTCTTGTGATACTTCACTTAGTAGAAAGGGCTCCAGCTCTATCCAGGATAATACAAGAGGTGCTAGATCATCATTGTTTTTTGCGGCTGAGTAGAACTCCATGGCATACATATACCACATTTTATTAATCCACTCATGTAATGATGGGCACTTAGGTTGTTTCCACATCTTTGAAATTGTGAATTGTTAGGTCCTGATTCTGAACAAATGTTTGCTGATGGTAATGTTGACAACCATCTGGTTTCCCCTTTCATCAAAGAGCAGAATACTTCTGTACAAACTTCACATATAATTCCTGACATAATTTTATATGTAAATTTATATGCCTATGATTTATTGAATATTTGTATAAAGGGTTAAGTTAAAAATCATTTAAACAGTACTTTGTTATTCATCTAAATGGGATTTCCTTTCCTTTAAAGAAAGTACTAGAGCAATTTAATGCATCATTTTTCAACATATATTTGATGGAACACTTGTTTGGAGGTAAATGTTCCATCTACAAAGGGTTTTGTAACCAAATACATTTTGCTGGTATGTCGATTTACGATAAGGACTGTTGCTGAGCAGGGACTCAAAGAGAGTTTAGGTTTGCATGCCACATGGGCCCACTCCTTTCTTGAATAATTAGAGGATTGTTGATAATCAGGGGAAAATGAATGGTTTTGAGCTATCTTTTACAACAGTTTACAACTTTGGTGTTAAGAATATAAGCCTTGGCCAAATGTTAATACATTCTCATTCTCTTTTTTCCTTCTCTCTCTCTCCTCTTCCTTCCTCTCTTCCCCCCTCCTCCACGTCCTGCTCCTCCTCCCCATCCTCCTTCTCTTCCTGCCATCCACCCCTTATGCCAAAGTCCTTCTCCTTCCTCTCTCTCCTCCCCAGCCTACGAACATGCTAACATCTTCTTCTTTGGGCTTCCCTGTATTTAAATCTAAACAGATCATCACCACCAGTAGCATATTCTTCTTTAGCTATATTAGTATCATCGATTAGTTTATAACATTCTTTTTTATTCAAGCAAATTCTGGATACTTCTCTCTGACCAGAGAAACATTGTGATTTTAAGGCAACATTTACAGATGGAGTATCTTTTACTGGAGAATTGCCTTTCAGAGGGAAACCTCATTTTCACACTCTTAATAGTAGAATTCTATATGTAGGCTACATTTTACACATTCAAAATGCAGCTTAATTATTAAGCCAAAGCCAGTTAGTGCCAGACTGCATCACTGCCACCATCTTCAGGAGGTTTTAACTGAGAGTCTTTTTTGCATGGGCACAGGGCCATATGAAACATTTTCAATTTCTGTCTGCTTAAGTGTTAACTTTACCCTCAAGGAAGGTTATGCCAATGACAAGCAGAGCAGATGTGTAACATTGTAAAAAGGAAAAGAGGCAACGCTATACATGATTGTAGGAAGCTCGGGTAGATGATAAATACTTCAGAGATTCAGAGAAAGAAGAGGTCTTGGTGGGCTGGAGGCTTCATGGAAACTTCATGAAGGAGGTGAAGCCAGGGCCAGTTGCAAAGAAAGGGTAAGAATTTGGAACACTAGTGAAGATGAAGTGGGACATTTTTGCCAAAGAATATGCTGAGGGCAGAGGTTCAGGAGAAAAACATATGACTTGTTCAGGAGGAAGTGAATGGATCTTTTGCACAGAAACATTTGCAAGAACAAGTACAGAAAGAAATGTTTCAGAAAGTAACTGGGAACAAGATTGTCGAAGGCCTTTAAATTTCGGGGTAAAGATGCTGAATCTAAATTCTGAATCTATTCAATGGAAAGTCACTGAAATGTTTGGTTATGAGGAAAAAAGTGTAGAACAATGCATTTAAGGGAAACTAAACCAGGTAAATACAGCTTTTTAAAGCTTATTCGTTTTAATCCTTTATTCTACAAATAAACATATCATAGGGAAAAAGAATTGTGCAAAATATGACAGATTTGAGATGAGAGTCTGAATGGAGGTGGGGAAACCAGTAAGGAATGAAGAAGAACCATCCAGACAGGAAGTTCTAAGAGCCAAACTTGGGAGAGCCACAGCAAGAGTTGGGTGAGAAGCTGTGGGTTTCAAGATTGCATCTGTTTATTAATAAGGAATATATGTAGATGACATGAACCATGGAGTCCTTCTGGAAAAAAAAACAAAAAAAAATCTTAGGCATATAATTCATTTCAGTCTGCTTGACTTTCGTAGGTGAGCCAGAGACAAGAGCTCTTAGCAATTATACCACAGACACAATAGCAACTTGTGAACGATGACTATATTGCAAATGTTACTGTGGGAAATTATGTCTTCAGACAGCCTTAATAACAGAACTGAAGAAGCCCTCAAACAAGCCCCCCCTTGCTGCTATTACTGCTGCAGCTCTGACAGCAACGATTGAGTTCACCTGGGGCTAAATTATCCAATACTAGTAGCATTTATATGCTGCGTTATTTACTTGCAACTGAAAATGCCCTGAGTTTCATTGTTGATATTTATAATGATATCTCATAAATACCTCTAAATTAACTTGGACAAAAGTGAAAGATCATTTAACCTCACAAACTTGCCCTATGATTATTTAAATTCCCTGCACCTGGCAATCTTCTCCATCACTCCTGCCATATCTCACCATCACTACGCCTTTTCTGTTTTTGAAGTACTTTTTCAATCCATTTGCTTCTCTCCAGCTCCAATGCCACACCTGTAATTTGGGCCCAATACTTTCTCTCCTAGATTCCTATAGTAGTCTCTTTCTTTTTAAAAATGTTTTCCTGCAGTAGTCTTTTTTTTTTCAAACAATCCTCCCACCTCAGCCTCCTGAGTAGCTGGGATTACAGGCATGTGCTACCATGCCTAGCTTTCTGCAGTGGTCTTTTAGTAAATCTCTCTGACTTCAGTTTTGTTTTCCATCCATTCAAAACCTACATCAAAAGCAATTCCCAATACCATCCCCATCCCCTTAGGGATAAAGCACGATGTCTTAACGTATCCTGGGAAGTTCACAATCAAACTTCTTTTTCTCTCTTGAGATTCATCCCTCCTATGCAGGTACTTTCCCATTTGCCTCATTGCTATTTCATGGTGTTTGTCCTCCCCTGCTGTGTTTATCTGGCTCATATTTGCCCCTTTTGGCCCCTGAACATACTTGTACATCTATTTTTCTCTCTAGAATGTGAGTCTTCTGAGATGGGGACCAGTTCTTATTCATCTTCGTGTTTGCAGAACATTCGTATTACTATTTCACAGAGCTGGCATGTATACATGAACATATGTCTTTTCTTCTCAATTATATCAAGAGTAAGTCACGTAATTCTTTGTCAATTTTGATGACTGGTAATCAAACCCTACTCCCCTCTTTGCCTTTATTTAACTGAAACGCCAATATGGGATAGGAGGAAAGAACAACAAGTTCTAGAAAATCTAGTAAAAATGTTGTGGGCTGGCAAATATGATGGAAATTATCAGGATTGAAAACAAAAATTCTGTCTCCCGCACTAGAAATATTACAGATGGTATTCAAATGTGACTCAAAAATGTGATTTCATAAAATAATAGTGTTTATATGAGCAATTCTAAGTAGATTGAAAACTAATTCTGATAGAAAATTTTT